>NC_028647.1:43814259-43894058 GCF_001406875.1 Solanum pennellii
GACGGTCCGTCGTGCCCACGACGGTTCGTCCTGCAGGTCCGTCGCCAAGTTCAGAGAGTCGATTTCAGTACCCAAATTTCAGAAGTCTAAGTGTTCTGGAACGAGACACCTGCGACGGTCCGTCGTGCCCACGACGGTTCGTCCTGCAAGTCCGTCGCCAAGTTAAGAGAGTCGATTTCAGTACCCAAATTTCAGAAGTCTAAGTGTTGTGGAACAAGACACCCTCGACGGTCCGTCGTGCCCATGACGGTCTGTCGTGGGTTCCGTCGTCTCAGCCAGTTTTTCCAGAAATAAAATCTGCAGCTCAAAACGACTAAACAGGTCGTTACAGATACATACATATACATACATTCCTATATATATATATATATATATATATATATATATATATATATACGTGCATACGTACACATACATACATACACATACATACATATCCATACATACATACACATACATACATATATATACATACATATTCATAGACACATACACATACATACATATGTATACATACATATATATACATATACACATATACATACATACATACATACATACATACATACATACATACATATATATATATATATATATATATATATATATAAAGATAAATTGTTCACTATGTTATTTTTTTGTGATATTTTATTAATTAATATTGTTGTAATGTTTGATTAGATATTTCTTATTAACACACATAAGCTTAAGACGTTCCGCTAATTACTTGTGTTTTCAAACATTTTAAGTTAAAATGTAGAGGCAACCTTGAGAGTTGATGCGCAAATAATTGTCCAATCCTTTTTTATTGGTTTCTATGAGAGCCTTATATTTTATTTTGCCAAAAATCACCCTACTAATAGTCCAAAGTCTCTTGGACATTAAGAGGGGATAAAAGGAACCTATTAGGATGAAATGCATTCAGTGGTGGGGCAGTGATAGTTGATCATATAGATATAATGACATCGACTCGGTCAAAATAACAAACATTAGTTTTATCTGTCCCTACATAGAAGCTGACCGAAATAAAAATGGAAAGTCGAGTATTGATCCAAAAAGTTTCGTAGAGTCTCCCTTCCCTTTTTGTCCCTTGATTTTATTTAATTATATTTACTTGGGGTAGCTTAAGTAAAATGATTAAAATTATTTGCTTATCTATTTGTCTATTTTCTGTCTCCTAGCTTATCTTTTTTTTTAATTGATCAGTTTTTGTTGTGTTTATTACTTTTTTTTATCTAGTTTTGCATGCTTAACTAATTAATTAAAATAAAAAACATACTCTTAATTGTTTAATTTTTTTATCACCTACTCTCGCATTCTAAAATAATAAAGTAAAAAAATAAAATTGTTTTAATCATTTAAGATTATGTTATCACTTAGAAAATATAATTAATTGAATAACTAAATAATGAAGTGACCTTAATTTCTACTTGTAACCCCCACATAAATTTCATGAGATACGGCTGAGACCCACATTTATAGACCTCGAGGGGGATGCCTATCACCTTCCCCTCGAGGTAATTTGAACACTTACCCTGATCTCTGATTTGTTGACCGTAGTTAGACTTAGTTAGGCTATATATGTTCCCTAACGTGCCTTAATTCACTAGGTTGCGACTCTTCAAATCCAAAACCCAAAAAAATTATTAGGTCGTGCATCAAAATCCATTTTGAGAAAAATAGGGTACAATAGTACTAAGACTCTAAACGACACTTGCATAGAAGCAAGCAATTCAAGAACAAGAATAACATGGCTCTCTATCTCGACTATCTTTTCGGGCGCAAATATTTTCTCTTGGACTCAACAAGATAATTTGTGTTGATAAAATTATGACAAATATCCACAATTCAACACACAACATACAATGTTTTCCTATCACCATGTTACTAACTTTTCGACAATGTCACCAATGCCTTTACTTCAAACGAAACCCTTTCTAACAGAGTAAATGTGATTTTGAGTACAAGGTTCATTCAATACTCACACTCAGAATTAACATCAATTTACTCTTAGTTTTCAATATCATTTGTTTTCCCTTATTTCCACTGCTTAGACTCTCCAAACTAGGTTCCATGATCACTATAGGACTTTCTTTGCTTGTAATGTAGGCTCATGATAAGGTCTGGAACGTTTGGGTACTTTTAGTGACTTTATGCCCTCCTTGACATTAAATTAGGCTTTTTTTTACTTCTTTTTGGCCTATTTTCAACATCCTTCCTTTTCATCCTCTTTCCCTTGATTCCTTTCAACTTTGGATGTGATTCCTTTCAACTTCAGATGTGACTTTGAACTTTGTAGCTCTTTTAATGTTTTCACTTTTTCTGTAATTTTCTTCTTTTTTTTAAAATTTTGCTCACTTTGTTTCGCACAAAGTCACACCGTCTATTTTAATTCTTTTGGACGTTTAACTTTTTTCAGACCCATTTTTCTTTTAATTTCCTCTTTCATAGCCACCCTCAACTTATGGATTTTCCACTAGTTGAGGTGCACAATATCCAATGCCAGATCAAGGCTAAGATTGAGGTTACTTTCGCATTAACCACCCTCAACTTAAGACTTTTGCCTAAGTCGAGGTGCACATGTCCAAAGAGGGACCGGGGTCAACACAGTAGATTATGGGAAGGTAAATCCGGAGTTTAGAATGAATTATCGTCAGTAAGGTTCAAAGTATTTGGATCAATGGGAAATTTATTACATTTTATTGGATTCTTTTAGACATTTTGTGGGATTTTTCGAACAAGGGCCTATGATCACTTTCTTACGAATAGAGCATATTACCTTTGCATGACCTACTGGGCTAATTCTAGATTGGCATAAAAACTATTTAAACAATCAACTATTCTGCCACACTCTTAGAACATAGTTCCATAATCATATTATCAAATAACCTCGTTCAAGTCAGAGCTTAAGTCATGAAATAAGATTGTTTCATTATCATGTCATACTCATGGCCAATGTAAAACACAAAAAGTCCAAGACCTAATCTAGAGTCTAACATATTCGTAAAAGGTTATAACACTTTTAAATTCCTAAAATAATGTTTATTAACCATTTAGTAAGTTTTAGAGTAAAGACCTCAAGAAACATTCATGACGTCCGAAAGCTAGTGCACTTGAACTAGCGAAACTTCCTTAGATTTTTCAATGTTTGGATGTGTTGTATGAAGTCTAAAACTTATAAAATAACATCAAATAGGTAAAATAATTAATATACAAGACATACTTCAATTGACATCATCACCAAGTAGAAGTCATCATAATTTATATACAAGACATACTTCAATTGACATCATCACCAAGTAGAAGTCATCATAATTTAGGTAACTTGGCATAGTTTTGAACAAATATCCCTGTTAACATGATTTCTATATTGTGTGTGCATATGTTTCCATGCTTAGTACAAGTGATATACTAACCTCTGTTTATCCTTTTTTCCCAAATATTTTAGGTTCTGGTCGTTGAAGGTCTTATGAGAATTTTGCAAGGATGGCTTGGATCATTTCTCCAAGTGTGGGTATGTCCTTAAGATTCAAGGATGATACCTTTTTCTCATCTACATATGTGACATGCTATAGTCTAATGACATTTGTTTCACTCTTATTGTTCAAGAAATTATTGTATGCCCTAAGTTGCAATTATACATTTGTGTAAGGGATATGTGCAATTCGTTTTATTCCGACGTAGATGGTTTTATATGAGACATCTCTATTAGACTCGATATCGTGTGTATTGTATATGTGACATAAAAGTAAAAGCCTCTGTAAGCTCCCTATGCGAGGTGTTTAAGTAAACTTTCTATGTATATGTTATATGTATGTGAAAGGTCTATGTAAACCTCATAATGTAGATGGAGATGAAAAGTTTTAATTTTTCCTCACTTTTTAACCTATGAAATGTAATGATGAATGCTAAGAGGCTATTCATAGTCCACCCCGAGGACGCCGATGCCGATTACCTCTAAGGGGTGCTCCCAGATGTGAGAAACTTGGTTTTAGAGCATGAGGTTAAAGATATTTAGGATCGATGTCTCATTAAACCACGTCTATGTAGATTCTTATTCATTATTGTGAATCGCGCCACATTTATGAAATAGAGACTATGTGATGCTTAGAAATTTCTGATCTTCTCGTATTCATATGTCGTGCCTCTATAGTATTAATTTATGTGCTTTAACCTAAGCCTTTTATCGTGGTTATAGTATGACTACTAGAAAAGCAGCTGCTAGAAGTGCCAAAGAAGGAATTACTAATGTGGGGAGCTAATGACAACCAAGCTCCTCCATAGCACAGTTAAGTGCCTCCATTTGAGCAAGTTCCTATGGTTTGTCAAGTTTCTGTTGTTCCTCTACATATGACGGATGGAGAAATAAGGTTGGATTTTGTATCTTTTACCCAATCCAAGACTTCTCAATCGAATGTCATCACTTCTCAAGTTCCTATGACGACCCAACTGAATAGGGAGGTTTGACCCCGTATTCCTCTACATGCTAGTACTTTGGATTCTCGTTTGAGAGACTTTACTGGATGAATCCACCTATTTTCATTAGGTAAAAGGTGGATGAAGAACCTCAATACTTCCTTCATGAGGACTATAAGATCCTATTTACTATGGGTTTGACTTCGAATAAGAAGGCTGAGTTGGCTTCCTATCAACTCAAAGATGTGGACCAAGCTTGGTACATTCAATGGAGAGATAATAGGGCTCTAAGAGGTGGTCCGATGACTTTAGAGATCTTCAAAAGGGCCTTTCTTGATAGTTTTTTTCCTAGGGAGTTGAGGGAAGCTAAGGTTGAAGAATTCATCAACCTTCGTCAAGGAGGTATGACTATGCTTGACTTCTCCTTGAAATTTAATAAATTGTCCAAGTATGATCCATCCTTGGTGTCTAACCCAAGGGATGAGATGAGTAGTTTTCTTACGGGTGTGTATGATGACTTGGTAAAAGAATTTCATGAGGCTATGCTACATGATAATATGAATTCTCTCTCATTTATGGTTAATGCTCAACAAGTGGAAGAAAGTAGACTAAGAAGAAATTATATGGAGACCTAGAGGGTTAAGTCTTATGAAGGCAGTTCTTCACAGGGGAGGTTGAAATTCAAGACAAGCCCAGATTTAAGAAGAGGTTCTCTAATCAAGTTCTTTCGAAATTTTGCAAGTCTCGTGATGATAGGTTGTCTAACCCTAAGTCCCAAAAGGGAAGAGGTACTAATTAACCAAGAAAGAAGATAGTTTGGTAAGAAGAATATTAGTGAGTCCCTTTTAGGGACGGACAATTGCTTTGGATGTGGTAAGAGTGGCCACAAGGTTAGACACTTCCCTAATGTGAAGGGGAAAGACCAAGGAAGTGGGAAAGTTCAAGATAGTGGTTATAATGTTGATTCTCCAAGAAATAATCACTTTTATGGTCTTTGCTCTAGGGGTGAACAAGAGATTTCTCCTAATGGGGTGACCGGTATGTAACAAGTCTTCTCTATTCCTATTATTCTTTTGCTTGATCTGGGTTCTACATTGTCTTTTGTTACTCCTTTGGTAGTTATAAAGTTTGATATTTTACCCGATATTTTAAATGAACCTTTTATGGTAACAACCTCGGTAGGTAATTCGGTTTTTGCAAAGAGGGTATATAGAAATTGTCCTATAAAGATTTCCACTACAATTACTCATATTGTATTGGTAGAACTTGATATGGTAGATTTTGATGTAATTTTGGGGATAGATTGGTTGCATGATTGTTTTGCTTCCATTGATTGTAGAACAAAAATTATCTAGTTTAATTTTCCTAATGAATTCGTCTTAGAGTGGAAGGGAGAAATTCTATTCCAAGAGGCCCTATAATTTCTTGTTTAAAGGCTCGTAAGATGATCTCCAAAGGGTGTTTATACCATATTATAAGGGTCAAAGATTTAGACTATGGAAATCCTCCCATTGATTAGTCCATGTAGTGAGAGAATTTCCGGAGGTTTTCCCTAATGATGTTCCCGCAATCCCTCCCGAATGGGAAATTGATTTTGGTATTGAATTTTTACTGGATACCAACCCCATTTCAATACCTCCTTATCGACTGGCTCCGGAAGAATTGAAAGACTTGAAGGCTCAACTCAAGGACTTACTAGACAAAGGCTTTACTAGACCTAGTATTTCTCCATGGGGTGCTCCATTTTTTTTTTGTGAAGAAGAAATATAGGTCCCTTAGAATGTGAATTTATTTTCGCACACTAAAAAAAGTCACCATTAAGAACAATTATCCTCTCCCTCGAATTGACGACTTGTTTGATCAATACCAAGGGGTAAGCAACTTTTGTAAGACTGACTTGAGGTCAGGGTATCACCAACTTAGGGAGAGAGGTGAGGATACACCTAAAATTACATTTTTAACTAGATATGGTCACTATGAGTTTCTAGTAATGTCCTTTCGTCTCACTAATGCCCCGACGACTTTTATGGACCTTATGAATAGTTTGTTTTAAATTTATCTAGTTTCATTTGTCATTGTCTTCTTTAAGTAAATCTTTGTATATTCGAAGAATGAGGGTGACCACATGGACCATTTGAGGGGGTATTACAAGTGTTTAAGGAAAACCAACTATTTGCAAAGTATAGAAAATGTGAGTATTTGTTGAGATTGGTGGCATTTCTTGGTCATATAATCTTTAGTGAAGGATTTTAGGTTGATCCAAGGAAAACCGAGGCGGTTAAGAATTGGCCTAGACCATTGACTTCAACTAACATTAGGAGTGTCTTGGGTTTAGCAGGTTTGTGGATGGTTTTGCATCCATTGCTTCATTTTTGACTACCTTGACCCAAAAGAGTGTGAAATTTGAGTGGTCGGAGGCATGTGAAAGAAGATTCAAAATCTTAAAAGGTAGTATTACCTTAGATCAAGTGTTGACTTTACTAGAGGGTACCAAGGGCTTCATTGTATACTGTAATGCATCCAAAGTGGACTTAGAGTGTGTCCTTATGCAACATGTGAAAGTAGTAGCTTATGCCTCGAGAAAACCTAAGGTGCATGACAAGAATTATCCAACTCATGATCTTTAGTTAAAGGCTGAGGTATTTGCCTTGAAAATATGGAGGAATTATCTTTATGGTGTTCATGTGAATGTGTATAGCGACCATAAGAGTCTTCAATATGTGTTTACTCAAAAGGAATTGAATCTCTGACAAAGAACATGGTTGAAATTGTTGAAAGATTATGACATGAGTGTGCATTACCACCCCGTCAAAGTCAATGTAGTTGCGGATGCTCTAAGTCGGATGACCATGGGTAGTATGTCACATGTAGAGGAAGCAAAGAAAGACCTAGTCAAAGATGTTCATAGGTTGTCACATGTAGAGGAAGATTGTCCAAATGGTGGTTTTATGGTCGATCATAACTCCGAATTATCTTTGGTGGTTTAGGTGAAGTCTAAGCAACACCTTGATCAATCATTGATGGAGTTGAAAGAATCGGTTCTTGGTAAGCTTATTGAGTCAATCTCCTTAGGGGGGATTGTGTTTTGAGGTATCAAGAAAGATTGCGTGTTCCCAATATTGATGATTTCAGAAATTGGATTCTTGAGAAAGCTCATGGTTCTCGTCATTCTATTCATCTCGGCTCTACTAAGATGTACTATGACCTTACAAAAGTGTTTTGGTGGGATGGATTAAAAAGTTACATAGAAAAATTTGTTGCAAGGTGTCCAAATTGCCAATAAGTGAAAGCCGAGCCCCAAAAGTTTGGTGTCTTACTTCAAGAAATTCAAGTCCCCACTTTGAAGTGGGAAGATTTTAATATGGACTTCTTGGTGAGTTTTCCTTCGACTAGAAGGCAAAATGACTCAATATGGGTAATGGTGGACAGATTGTCAAAATCCACTCATTTTATTCCCGTCATGTCCACTTACTCTGTGGAGGATTATGCAAGGATATTCGTAGATTAGATTTTGTGTTTTCATGGTATTCCGTTATTATTCATATCGTATAGGGGCACACAATTCATATCTAGAATTTGGAGGTCATTCCAAAATGGTTAGGTAAAGTTAAGCACAACTTTTGATCCTCAAACAGATGGTCAAGTGGCGCGTACTATTCAAACCCTTAAGGACATTGTTAGAGCTTATATGATAGACTTCAAGAGAGGTTGGGATGAAATTTTTACTTTGGCTGAGTTCTCTTATAACAATAGGTATCGTTGGACAATATCCATGTCGCCTTTTGAAGATTTATATTGTAGGAGATGTAGATCACTAGTTGGGTGTTTTGAAGTTAGTGAGTCTTCACTCCTTGGTCCGAAATTGTTATATGAAACATCGTAGTATTTTTGTGTAACAACCCGAGATTGCCTATGCTAAGTATTGCTTAACGTAACTAGAATGCCAAGATCAGACCGGTTTAACATGGATTAATGCTCGTGGAACTAGACCTCTGAACCTATGTATCATCCAAGACAACCAAGTTAGTGAGTTAGTTGAGCTAGGCAAGGTTGAATCCAGCGATGTTGGGCAACCGAATATTAAGATTCACTCGGATAAGTAATAACCGTAATTGCTGGGGTAATCTTATGTTTGGAGGGTTTAACGTAAAATGGTCTTTTCCAGGGTAAAGGAAGTATTGTAATTACCCTAAATATTTAATTAATTAACTAATTAGTGAAAATAGTTTGAAATTCGGGTAGGGTTAACTAAAATTGACCCATTTCGCGAGTAAGGCTTCACCCAGGTTTGATCCTTGGTGGAAGCAATGATTAAATTGAATTAATTGATATTTAATGATTAATTTGAATTAATTGTTTTTAAATTTCTTATTTATGTAAGGGAAAATCAGATTTTTAATAAAAAATTAATAATAAAATAAATAAATAACAAAGAGTCCTGGTTTGACTAAGTCTTCAACTAAAACTCCTACTCCTAAACTTACTCTCATCTCTCTCCATTCTCATTCTCACGTCTTTCACTTTCATTATCATGTCCATGATCAGAAAGAAGGAACAAAAAAATCAGAGTTCCTCACTTCATAACTTGCACACAAAAACTCAAAACAAAAACTAAAGTAAAAACGAAAAGCGAAAGTATTTTTCAAACGGTTTACGCGTGAGTTTTGGTTGAGAAGCATTGTTTTTTCATGGGAGTTAGAATCAGTTGAGATTAGATTTGAAAGGTGTTAAACGACAAAAAAAGGTATGGGTTTTCTTCCTGTTGGTCCCTTTCCCAAGAGACTCCTAATATTACGTTGAATTCTAATCCAAAAGGAGGAATGTTCCCTGTGGCATGTCCCTGTCACAATCTCCCATCGATTTTTGTAGGTTGGGTATGTTTTTTGGTAAAATTAGGGATATAATGTGTTTTTGTGATGATTGTGTTCATGTATGTATGTTCAGATTTATGTGATGATGAAACTGTGTGCATTGTGTGGGTAGTCGTGTTCTTGGGCATGTTTCAAAGCATGAAAATGTCATGTTAAAGCCTTGTGTGTTTTGTATAAGATTTCTTGGAAAAGATGCACATAATCATGTACGAAAAATCCAGCAAATTACCTATGAATCTAATGTACAAATAATCAAAAAAAAGGATTAAAAACGTGACCAAATTTCTAGACAATCTAGAAATTTGGTTTCGGCTAAGTAACAAGTTAGATGCTGAAATTTTTAAAATTATTTATAAGATGTGAGGTCATAAAGGATTGAACCCCAAACCTCACTATATTCAATCTATTAAGAATTCAATACTAAAAATGAGATAAGGGGGATTCGAGTTGGGGTAAGGCTCAAGTGAAGGAATGTAAGAGGAAAAGAATTAAAAAAATAAGGTGTGTGGGGATCGAACCCACAACTTCTTGCATAGGTGAGGGATATAGGAGAAAAATGAAAGAAAACTAAAATGAGGGGTACAGGAATCGAACCCACAACCTCTCGGTTATATGAGGAAGTTGAAATAATAATAAAAAGAGAAATTAAATGAGGTTGTGGTGGATCTATCCCACATTCTCTAGGTCTCCATCGAAAAAGTGAGGAAACAAAAGAAAGTAAAAAGAAGTGTAGGTGCTGGGATTCGACCTAAAGTCTCCAAGCAGAAAAATATAAAACAAAAATTTAATGTGAGAATAAGTGTTTCTCAAGGTATTCAAACAGAGTTCCCTTGCCCAATTTCGTATTGATACGAAAGTCTTACGTGAACAAATATTTAAAGAATGCTGCCCATAGGAATCGATCTCTAGACCTTGGTATACTTACAAAATTCATAAGTCTTATACCACATAATCTTGGGTAAGTATGAGTCACATACACGAATTATGAATGAATCCTAATGGCTTGTACATGTAGATTCATAAGTCTAGCGTACGTTTAAAAGTAAGGGAACCTAAGATTTATGTGATGAATTGATGTGACTCCAGGGGGGATAAGTAAGAGTGTGAAACACACTAAAAGGCCAAGTGCATTGGCATATGACGAAATGAACATTCACGTAATGGGGTGAGTAATTATGAATAGCTAATATGCTAAAGCTAATGAAAATAGTGACAACATGATAAGAGGCTAAGATGAATGCTGAGGCAAGTCACAACCAGGCCTAGGAAAATGTTAACAAATGTACTCACCTTTGGGCGTCTAGAATGATGTAGAGTCAAATCAAAAGCATACCCCAAAAGAAAGTGTTAATAATAAATTCATAGTAATAAATAAAGAAAAAGAGTGACTACATGACTTTTGGCTAGTACAAGTTAGACAAGCTGCATCTAAGCCTAAAAATCAATATCAGTAAATGAAATTTCTAAGACAGTATATTTATGCTAAACGATGAATCAACAAAGAAAGAGTGGCTACATGAGGATAGGCTAGTACAACTGTTACAAGTTGTATCTACACATAGAATCAATGTCCCTCAATGTAATTTCCAAGAGATCATATGTATGGTGTACGATGAGAAATTAATGAAAGGTGAGTAAAGATGAAATAAACAGAATGTTAATAAAGAACAGGGTGGCACCACAATATGAGGCTAGTGCAAGTGAGACAAGTTGTATCGTAAGACCCTGAAGAGTGTACAGGTTAACTAAAGCCTAAAATGTTTGTATTGATGGTCTAAGTTCCTAAATATGTCTAAATATGGTATAGAGGCAGTAGCTAAAGTATTAGGTGTGTTGGAAGTCAAACGTAAAGGGACAACGAAGACGTTCGACAACAAAGTGACCTAAATTCCTCATATGTGATTCTATGTGTGTACGTGTATTTAGTAAGATTGTAAGGTACTTAAATGATTTATTATATAATGTATAATATGTTTGTTGAGTTTCTAGAAGTTTGGAGGTCAAACTCCGGATTCCATGCCTTGTTATCATGGTCTATGTCGGTTATTTCCTATTCTCATCATGTGCGATAATTACTAGTGCTAGAGAAGTTCCATGAATTTTAGGTTTTGGTATGGGACGCTATCTAGACACTGCACAATAGGCTTTGAAGGTGTTAGTTAGAGTTCCCAGGTCTTTTCAAAGACCATTACTTGAATGTACTTTATGTGATGTATGAGTGTTAATGAACTAATGAACTAATGACTTATGTTAAGGAGTATGCAAATAAATTAGTACCTAATCTAAAGTGACTTAAGGATTCCTTATCTAAAGTGTGAAGAGGTCATAAGGGATGATCGCTTCATGTCTTATCTTTGGAAGTCTTGAAGATGACTCTAGTTAGGGAAGATGTTGATTATGTGGACATGATCCAAACTTAGGAAGTCATAAGGATTATTTAGGTAGTATTGAAGATGTCAATCATAGACGTTATCTTCTTGACCTACTTAAGTATGTCTATTGGTAGCCTTTGATAAGGAAATGTCATAGTATATATATGTTGATATGTTTGATGTCTTGAAGTGTGTGTGTGACTCATGATAAGAAATCCGAAGGGTCGTTAAGGCAGATCTAGAGATGGTGTATTGGCGGTCTCTCTTTGTTTGTCTTAAGTTAATCTTAAGATAACTTTAAGTGAGAAGACTACATGCTAAAGGGTGTCTTAAGTGAAGAATAAGCATCTTCATTGTACATAGAAATAATTCACTATAACTGTGAATGAGTTCACTGTAGAGTGATCTCTAAAATATGATTTTTTGTTTGAATGTTATCTTTATTTTTTCCAAGTATATAAATGTTGTTCTTATGATTATATTATGATTTTTAAATGAAAAGATGCAAATTTTTCAATAAATGTCAATTTTATGGTTTTTATGCAACAAGCCATACTTAGTACCTGTGGTTGTACTAACTCCATGCTTTTTTCTATATATATAGTTCTTTGTAGGTGAGGAGCTTTAAGAATTGAAGACTTGGACTTAGAAGATCTTTAAAGAGAAGTTGAAGTATGTCCTCACTTGACTCGAGGGCATACATGTCTTTTATGTTTTCATTTAAAGTACTGTTATAGACTAAGTATTTCTATATTCGTACTTTGATGTATGGGTTGTGTCCCAAGTATTCTTCTGTCTTAAAATGATGAGTTTGAGACTTAGTATTTCGTATTACTTTTATATGAAAAAGATTTTTAAGACTATATTATGTTATGTGAAAAGTTTTAATTCCACAGTACTTTTCACTATGTATATTCAATGAATGATATGAAAGGGCTTGTCTTAGACCTCCGAGAGGTTGACGATTCCAGTTACAATCCAAGATTGTACTCTAAGTCCTAGGGTATGGTTTTGGAATGTGACAAGCTTGGTATCAGAGCAAAGGTTGGTGAAAGTAGTATTAGGAATGAAGAAGTCTCATCAAGTCACGTCTAGTAAAGTCTTGACCATCGGTGAGAGTCACAACACATCTATGGGAGATAGGCTATAGGACGATAGAGTTTCCCTTGTTTTCGACTCCTATGTCCTATGGTAGAGTAAATTTTATGATTATCCTTTTTATGAGTTTGCTTGTATTTTTTAGGAGATGAATATTAGAAAGATGGCCGCTAATATGATGGAAGAGGAGAGGGTGAGTGAGGAGGTTCCCTCTCAAGTTGAGAAAATTGAGCAAATTACTAAGGGTAGGCAAGGAGTTCAAGGTGCTCAAGATGCCCAGTGCCTCCACAAGGTGATCCTATTCCTAATGTGTAAGGAGGTATTGATGTTTTTGAAATGTCTAATTGGGAGATTAGAGAGGTTTTGATTACTGTAGCTCGAGCCGTGATTATTCATGCTAATTTGAATATGATGAGTAGGGTTGTAGAGAGCACTATGACCCCTAGGCTGAGAGATTTTGTGATGATGAATCCTCCTATCTTTCTTGGCTCGAAGGTAAATAAAGATCCCTAAGAGTTTCTTGATTAAGTGTACAATATTTTGAGAGCTATGGGGGTCAAATCTAGAAAGAAGGCGGAGTTGGCTTCGTACCAATTAAGGGATGTTTCTCAAAGTTTGTACACTCAATAGAAGGATAATAGGCTGGAAGGATCGGGTCCTATTGAGTAGGAAGAATTTAAGGAAACTTTTCTTGGTATGTACTTTCCCCGAGAGAGGAGAAAAATTAAGGTTGAGGAGTTTCTCAATCTCAAGCAAGGTAATATGAGTGCTGAGGAGTACTCTTTGAAATTCTAAACTTTGTCTAGGTATTCCCATTCTCCTGTGTCCAATCCATGAGATGAAAGGAGTCATTTTGTAACGGGGGTAGCCGACTTAGTGGTTGAAAAATGTCGTACCGCTATGTTGTATGATTATATGACCCTAGCTAGACTCATGCTGTATGCACAATCAATTGAAGAGTCTAAACATAGGAGGATGGATACACGTTTGAAAAGGAGTGGTGCTAGCTATTAAGAGAAAACTAGGTTTAAGAAGAAGGTTCATTATCAAGGAGAATCTAGGAGTGCTAAGTTCAAGGTTGAGAAAGAATGTGGTTCCAAGGATTGCAAGCCTACTTGTGCAAATTTATGCAAGAAACATTATAGTGTGTGTCTATTGGGTACCGGGAGGTACATTAGTTGTGGTAAAGATGGGCACAAAGTGAGAGATTGTCCTATGATTGCTTCTAAAGGTAGAGAGTGTAAGCAAGTTATTCCTAGTGTTCAAAAGGATGATGTTTCAACAATGAGGTGTTTCTATGCACCTCGTTCTACGGTGGAGAAGTCGTATGAGAAGGATAATGATGATGATGTTTGTAAGTTCTCTTTCTTTTGTTAAGATATGAGTTCCCTCTTAGTGGGGGACTATGGTTTGTACATGGGATAGAAGTCCTTGAAATAGTTTCTTGTGCATGATGTTTAGGAGTTTGGTTGAAATTAAATTTAATTAACTTCTTGCATTATGTGTTTTATGAAGCCTTGATTATGTTGTAAGATGTGTTTATATGGTGTTACTTTGCATATTAGCATTTTTATATCATGAATTGCCTAAAATGTGGATTTTTGAAAATTGCATGAAATCACTGTAGCATATAGAAATAGTTCACTGTAATATTTTGTGAAAAAATTACTATTTGATTCTTTTGTTTAAAATTATTGTAATTTGGTTAGAACTGACTTATATGAGTATGATATTGAATATAAAATGAGTTTTTACAATTTGGAATGAAGCATGTTAGTTTTGTAGCATAATGAGTTATATAATTCTGTTCTTGTTTCTTGTTGTGTTGTGAATCTCTTGACTATTTGAAATTAATTTTTCTTGTTGATTATGTGTTGTATGACATGGCTATTAGCAGCTATATGAGTCTCTAATCTTGGAAGTGTTCGAACAGTGGCAATTGTCATTCGAGAATGAACGTCGTCCATGTCGGGGAGATTGTAAGACCCCGAAGATGACCTAGGTTTACTAGATCCTAACATGTTGGTATTGATGGTATAAGGTCATAAATATGTCTTATATATGGCATAGAGTAAGTACGTAGAGTATTAGATGCATTGGAAGTCAAACGTCAAGGGACGACCAAGACGTTCGACAACTATGTCACCTTAATGCCTCATATGTGATTCTATGTGTTAATGTGTGTTTCATGAGGTTTTAAGGTCCTTAATTGAGTTGTCTTAGCATGTATAATCAGTGTGTTCTGTTTCGAGAAGTTTGTAGGTCAAACAAAAATGAACGTCCATGACGTTAGAAAAATATGCCTTGAAGTGACCGTGTGCGTCTAGGCGTGCTTCGTCAACTTTTATGTTTTCGTTTTGTATGAAATTCAGGTGAGAGGTTTTAAAATTATAGACAATCGTATTTGGGTCGTAAATGTAAGGGAAAATTTATCCCCAAGGACCATCTAAGGGTCCTTGAGGAAGGACCCAAAACTGTCGGTAAAGCAGTCCCAGGCAGATCCCAAACGACGGAGCAGTCGACGGCTCGTAGGCCTGTTGACGCCCTGTCAGAGGATGTAATCCATGGGGACTTAACCAAGAGAGACAAAGAATCCCTGTCGAGCTTCTGTAACAACCGATGGTGGCCAGTGACGTCCCGTCATGGGGACGACGCCCCGTCGAGGTCAAGTTGTCAGTGATGCTGTTTTTTTTTGCGCAGGCTGCTGCCAAGTTAGCGGTGAAAACGTTATTTCACTACACTTCTAAATTAATTCATTTGTGGTTTATTAAGGGTATTTTGGGTATTTTAATTAAGTATATAAAGGGTAAACGCCTTAAAGACATAATTCTTCCAAATTGAAAACCAAAAACTCTTAAAAATATCCCAAAGAGTCCATCAAAGTCCAATTTGAAGAAGCACCTTGGTGTACGGGTTTTGATCCTTGAAACTTTTTTCATCAAGGAGCCCAAATCTTAAGATGTTATCTAAAGTTGAATTGTCCAATTTCATGATTCTACCATGGGTTCTTGCATAAATGATTTCTAAACATTGAATTATGATATAATTGATATTTTATTGATGATTTCAATATAAATTACCCATGAAGCCATGTAAATTGATGAACCCTAGTTTTGACTACTTATTGGGTTACTTGATATTCAGCTAATATTGTTGAATTGTATGAAGTTTCATACGGGCTTTCTAATTATATAAGAATTGTATATAATTGATCTTAGATTGTTAAATGGGTAAATCACATAATTATGCTATGTCAAGAAAATATTTACCATCTATTACAATATGATTTTTCTTACTGATCATAACATTTTTTTATTAAAAATCTGTACTGTCGCTTCGCTTCTTTTCCCTTGTTTCTTTTCCTCCTCTACTTTCTTTTATTTGAATTCTTCTTCTTATCTTTCTGTCATTCTTTATCCTTCTCCTTCTATCCCTCTTTTCATTCTTCTTTTAATTGAAATTTTCATTTAAATAAGTCTCCTCAAATAAATTTTTATTCACATTTCACAATTTTTTTAAAATCACGACAGTAGAGGAACAGAAAGACCAAATATTTGTATAAAATTATATTTTCAAGCATAAATTTCAAGTTTCTAATATCACAGCAGCAAGAGTTCACCATTGATGATCATTGTAAAGTTTCAAATTTTGAATTCATTATTTGAATTTTACGAATTTATTATTTCGATAAGTTGTTCTTGCAAATAATTGAAAATGACGTTTGGAGTTTCTATCTCAATCTTAAAAAGGATTGGTTAAGTTTATACAATTGATTTTAGAAGAAATATTAGATTACAACTTGAAAAGGTGAACTTTACAAAACTGTGTGGCAATTGCATTAAAGTTGTATTAGTTATGTTTCATAATTGTATTAAACTTGTATTAAAATAATTTGAGTAACACATTATAACATAGGCACAATGCATTTGTCATAAAAAATTGAAAACATCGCTCTTTTTGTTTGTCATACAAATCAAAATAATTTATAAGATATATATAGTATACGTTTTATTATGAATAGTACATTTTTAAACATATTGCACACTTCACTTCTTTCTTAGTGATACCAACAAAAATAATTTAGGTAACATACTAATAATACATTTATAAGACACACACAATACATTTTTAATGCATATTGCAGTCGTCACTCATTTTTTTAGTGATATAGATTAAATAATTACAAGACATATGATATAAATTTTATTCATGAACAATACGTTTTTAATACATATGGAAAACATTACTCATGTTCGTAGTGATACAAATCAAAATAATTTATAAGACATATATAATTCATGTTTTATTCATGAATAATACAATTTTAATTCAGTTTTTTCAATCCTTTTAAATTTTCTCTTCTTATTCAACATTAATTATTTAATACACTTTTGATGCAAATTTAATTCATTTTGATATTTATTGATTGATTTGTTACTATTGGATTACTTGTTTAATTCATTGTTGATACAAGTTTAATTCACTTCTATAGACCAATGTAGTCTTTAATTAGTTACGTCCTTTGTTTATGCTTGATTCTTTCTTCTAATTCAACTTTAATACTTGTTTAATTCATTTTGCAGTTTATTTGTTAATTTGTTACTATTAGATTACTTGTTTAATTCATTATTGATAATATGTTTAATTCACTATATATATCATTGACTTGTTAATTAGAGATGTTTTCTACTCATGCTTAATTATCTTTTCTAATTCAACTTTAATATTTGTATAACACATTTTTAGTAAAAGTTTCATTCATTTTGCATGTTATTGATTGATACATTATTTAATACATTCTTAATTAAAGTTTAATTCATCTTGTTGTTTATTATATCTCTTCATTTGTTACAAAGATGAATCATATCTTCAAATATTACTTGTCTCTTACGAATACACCTTTAGATTTGAAAAAGTATAGACCATAAAGATGACATCATATCTTCAAATCTCCATTTATTTAAACCTTCATATCTTCATATACACTCAAATCTAAAAATTCTAATCAACTATGAATGCAATTATTTATATAATCTTCATTATAATAGAAATTGTTGACACGCCAAAGCAATAAATAAATAAGTAATCGACTTCTCTGATAAACTAAACAGTCGCGATTCATCGATTTATGAATTCCTTACTTTTTTACAAATCCTTTCTTTGATAAATGTTTTTTTATATATATAATATTGACTAATTAAGGAAGAGCATAGAGAGAAGACTTGCAGGGAGAAAAAAAATAGCGAGAGCATATAAAGAGACGATGCATAGAGAAAAGAAAGACAAAGAGAAAAAGAACATAATGTGCAGGGTGGAAAAGAAGAAGCGAGACATAGAAAGAAGGAAAGAAACAACGCAGTAAAGAAGTTAAATCCGATAAAATAAGTATACATAATATTGCTATATGTTGCTATAGATGGTAATATTTAAAGAATATGTCTAAAAATAGTAATTATTAATTAAAAGGGACTCACCCAAGTAATTCACCCTTGTTAAATCTAGATTGAATGGACATAAATTCATTTAGTTTTATGGTAATTACTTTGAGTTATTGTTCATTGCCATGGGTAAGGGCCTTGTGATGTTGGATTATTTGATTTGGCCTTGAATGGATGTTTTGATGAGGGGATAAAGGTATGATGCCTCATTTTTTTAATTTGATATTAATTATACTTTGATTCTATTGTGGTTGGTATGGTCCACTTATGGTGGCGGTGTTATGTGTTTTACTTGCAATTGGCGTGGCCTTGTCGGCGTTACTTTATGCAATTTGATGAGCATGGCCTTATTGTAACCTATTTGAAGTAATGTGGCTATTTGTTTAGTTTATTATGTGAAGCATGAAATTATATATCTACATGTGAAGTCATATGTGTGTTCTTCTACTTATGTTGCCTTAAGTGATCATGTAAGACAATGACTGACATTATGAGTATAGTGTTAGGGTTAAGTCTTAGTTATTCCCACTTGTCTTTGTGAGTCTATGTGGATTAAATTATTGATGTTATGATTATATATAGAATGACTTGAAGATGTTAGGTTTTTTCTAGGTGTTTCTAAAATGACTTGCATTATCTGTTCAAGTGAAGTATGTGATGTCATGTCTTTGTTCACTTGCATATCTTGCTTGATGTATGTATGATTATCAAAATGTGATGTCTTGATTTATGGTGTTAGAACGCTTAGTCTTGAATATATGAATTACAGGTGACTTTAAATGATGATGTGAGAGTCTATTATGTGAAAACAGTGACTTAAGGGTAAGGTTAATATTGTTGAAGTGTAAGACGTAATGGTATCCTTCAAAGTAAAGGAATGATGGACTGAAGGTTAATTGGATGGAACGAAATCACATTAAAACTTAGCAAAGTCATCATGAGCTTCTTGTCGCCATTGTGAGGTAGCCCTAGTGGATCTTCCTTAGTAGGGTAAATGTGATTGGGTTATGAACTTGTTATGGAAACTTTTTATGTGAATCTCATGTATTAATAACTATCTGAAAAGGAAGGCTAGCACCGAGTGAGTATATTAAGGGAAGTAGTTCTACTTATGTATGAGACTAGAATACAAAGAAGACCTTCATATTCCATAACCTTGTGCCTACATGAGATGCGTCCAAGTTCTACCATAGGCAAGTAGAACAACCTCATCGGAGTAGGATAGAATTCTGGATTCTATGTCTTTTTATCATGGTCTATGTCGGTTATTGACTAATCTCATCATGTGGGATACATACTAGAACATAAAAAGTTCTCTGAACTTTAGGTGGAGGTATGGAACTCTATCTAGACATTGCACAGTAGGCTTTGAAGGTGTTAGTTAGATTCCTTAGGTCTTTTCAAAGACCATTACATGAATGTCCTTTATATGATGTATGAGTCTTAATGAACTAATGAACTAATGACTTATGTTAAGGAGTGTGTAAATAAATGAGTACCTAATCTAAAGTTACCTAAGGATTACTTAGCTAAAGAGTGAAGAGGGCATAAGGGATGATTTCTTCATGTCTTATCTTTGGAATTCTTGAGGATGACTCTAAATAGGGATGTTATCTTCTTGACGTACTTAAGTATGTCTTTTGATAGCCTTTGATGAGGAAATGACATAGTATCTATATTTTGATATGTTTGATGTCTTGAATTGTGTATGTGACTCATTATAAGTAATTCTAATGGTCTTTTAGGCACATCTAGAGAGGGTGTATGGGTGGTCTCTCTTTGTGTGAATTAAGTTAATCTTAGGATAGCTTTAAGTGAGAAGATTACATTCTAAATTGTGTCTTAAGTGAAGAATAAGCATTTTCATTGTACTGTGAAATAATTCACTGTAATAGTGAATGAGTTCACTATAAAGTGATATCTATGTAATTTTTTTTATTTGAATGTTATCTTATGTGTTCCCCATTTGCTAAATGTTGTTCTTATGATTATAATATGTTGTTTAAATGAAAATATTCATATTTTCCAATGAATGTCCTTTTCATGATTTTTACGCATAAAGCCATACATAGTACATGTGGTTGTACTAACTCTATGCTTTTATCTATCTATATAGATCTTGGTAGGTGAGAAACTTTAAGAAGTGAAAACTTGGGCTTAGAAGAATTTTAAATAAAAGTTGAAGTATGTCCTCACATGACTCGAGGGCATATATGTCTTTTATGTTTTAATACAAAGTATTATAATAATTTGAAGTATGGGCATTGTCCTAATTATTCTTGTGTCTTAAGATGAAGAGATTTAGACTTAGTATTTCCTATTACTTTTATATTAAAGAGGTTTTGGAGACTATTATTTTTTGTGAAAAGTTTTAATTCTGCATTACTTTTCACTATGTATATGCAATGAATGATATGAAAGGGCTTGTGTTAGACCTCCGAGAGGTCGACGACGCCAGTTATAATCCAAGTTTGTACTCTAACTCCTAGGGTATGGTTTTGGCATGTGACATGTACCTACGCCAATTTATATTCAACTAAAACTACTCACCTAAAAGTGTGTTGAATACTATGAGACAAGTCTCAATCACACTACATATATAAGTGTAAGAAAAATTCACACTTAATAAGTAAAGAAGAGATGATAAATCATCTAATGAGCTATGACTACCTCATGCTAGAAGCAAGCTTTGATGATGTATGAGTTTAATGTAAATAGGAACTTTAAACTTAGCAGCGATAGGCTAGCTATGAGTGGTGATGCCTTTTTCGGGAAGGGTGGAGGTTCACATAATTCTCATGAGATAAGACTGTCCACCAAGGTGGGTATGGGTCTAAGTAAATATCCTAGATTTTTAACTATGCTGCAACATATGGAACTAGCAAGTGGTTTTCCACCTAAGCAAGCTAGGGATGTTTTGGTTTCACCTTGGCAAGTGACTCCACCTCTTTTCAACGTGGGGAAGACACTGGATTTCATGATGCTCACATGATCTATGTAGGTTAAAGTTGACGTTTCTCAAAGTATGAAAGATAATTAAATGAATGATACCAAAGGTGTTTGGATAGGATAATCAAGAGGTGAACTAGACTCAAGTAATAACACTAAGTCATTATTCGTCATTGCACAGTGAACCCGATGAGAGTCTTAAAAAACATCCTCGATAAAGCTGGTGTTCGCACCAGTCTACGAACGAACAAAAGTGAAGTACATTTGAATGAATGAAGCAGACTCTGTATTTGCTAAAGAAGGCTCCCTAGTTGAGGTCCCATATGTTCAGCCCTCATTTTGGGAGTCCTAATGTGAAGTCCATGATAAAAAGGTCTTACGACATATGAACGCATAATATCTAATATGTGTACGTGCTATATGAAATATATTATGTGTTGCGTGCAATATGAAAAGAATGATTATGCATGTTACTCTCATAGCACGACTTTCCTTAACTTATTTGGCAAGTCCAACTGAATTGGCTTTCCATAACTCATATCATTTGGAGAGAGATCTTCTTAATAATGCATGTCCTTGGTGTGTAATTTCATACACCCATACATAGTACAAGCGTGTTCTTATCCCATACATTATACTATTTTAGGTGCAGGTTCAGGAGATTGTTGAACACATTCATTGCAGCTGTTCCAACATCAGATCTTTTCATTAGGTCCTTGTATGTCTTCATGCATTTGAAGATGTCTTCCATTATGTTTTTATCTTAGTTAGGCTAGTGGAGTATGCTCCACTTGTATTTCTTTCCTATTTTGTTCATGGGCTCTAATGCTTGTTATAGTTGTTGCAAACCAGGTCACATGATGAAGGATTGTACGAATAAAAGAGGTCAAGAAAAAGGGAAGGAGAAAGGTAAGCCTAATAGCCAAGTGAAGAGGATCAAAGGAGGCAACGATTCTTCGCACTCAAGTCTAGGGGTGCAGAGGAAGGTTCTTCTGGTGATGTCTTGAGTGTATAGCCTTAAGTAGTCTTTCATGTGTTTGATTGTGTATGGTTTTATGCACTAGTATGAGGTTAATAAGTTTGAGTCTTCATGTTGGTTGCTCATTTGTGTGACTTATGTGTTTATTTATGTTGTATGCTTTGATGAGAGTAGGTTAGGAAAGAGTTTCCTCAGTCTATTATGTGAAGTTGCAAGTATGTTTCATAGATGTGCACTATCATGCTAATATGTGAATCAGATATTCACCTATGAAAAGTATTGAATTTCTTATGTATGCATATGTTCTATGGATGACTGACTTGTTGTTATTAAAGAGTACTGTCATTCGGGGACGAATGTTCCTAAGGGGGGGGGGGATAATGTAACAACCCAAAATTTACTATGTTACGTATTGCTTAACGTACCTAGAATGCCTAGATTAGACTGGGTTCACACGGATTGATGCACGTGGAACCATACCTCTGAACCTATGCATCAACCAAGCCAACCAACTTAGTGAGTTAGTTGAGCTAGGCCATATTGGTTCCATCCATGTAGGGCACCCAAATATTAAGATTTACCCGGATGAGTCTTAACCGAACTTGAAAGAGGTAATCTTATGTTTTGACGGCTAAGGGTAAAAAGTTATTTTAAGGCTAAGGGTATTACTGTAATTACCCTAATTAATTAATTAATTAATTAAATAGTGAAAATAGTGGACTATTCGGTTAGGGCTTGACCGAATTGACCCATTTTCGTGAGTTAGGCTTCACCCGGGTTCGATCCTTGGTGGAAGCAATGATTAAATTGAATTAATTGGTATTTAATGATTATGTTGAATTAATTTGTATTTAACTTTCTGATTTAAGTAAGGGAAAATCAAATTTAAAAAATAAAAAAAAAAAAAATTAAATTACATAGAGTCCTAGTTTGACTAAGTCTATAACTAAAACTCCTACTCCTAGACTAACTCTCATCTCTCTCCACTCTAATTCTCACGTCTCTCACTCTCATTTTCACGTCCATCATCAGCAAAAAGTAACAAAAAATCAAAGTTAATCACTTGAAGAACTTGCACACAAAAACTCAAATGAAAAAGTAAACTAAAAACGAAAAGTGAAAGAATTTTTCAAACAGTTTGCGCGTGAGTTTTGTTGGGGAAGCATTTGTTTTTCATTGGAGTTGGCAGCGATTGAGATCAAATTGAAAGGTTTTAAACGACTAAAAAAGGTATGGTTTTTCTTCCTCTTGGTCCCTTTCCCAAGAGACCCTTAAGATTAAGTCGAATTCTAATTTGAAAACTAGGAATGTTCTCCGTTGCATGTCCCTATCTGTAGCTCCCATTGATTGTTGTAAGTTGGGTATGTTTGCTGGTACAAATTATGGATATAATGTGTTTTCGTGATGATTATATTCATGTATGTATGTTTGGGTTTATGTGATGATGAAAATGTGTGCAATGTGTGTGTAGCCGTGTTATTGGGCATGTTTTGGAGATTGAAAATAGCATATTAAAGTCTTGTGTTTTTTGTATAAGATTACTTGGAAAAGATGCGCATAATAATGTACAAAATATCCAGCTTATTACCTAAGAATCTAACGTACAAATGATGAAAAAATGGACTAAAAACGTGACCAAATTTCCAGTAAAGCAATAAGTGAGATACTTAAATTTTAAAAATCTGTTTTATGAAGTGAGGTAATTCGGGATTGAACCCAAGACCTCACCTTATGCAAGCTATTGAAAATTCAATAACAAAAATGAGGTAAGGGGGATGCGAAATAGGGTAAGTCTTAAGGGAAGAAATGAAAGAGGAAAAGAATTTAAAAAATAAGGTGTGTGGGGATGTTACCCACAACCTCTTGGATAGGTGAGGGAGATAGGAGAAAAATGATAGAAAATTATAATAAGGGGTGCGGGAATGAAACCACAACCTCTCGTATAGGTGAGGAAGTTAGGAGAAAAATCAAATAAAAATAAAATTAGGTTGTGAGGGATCGATCTCATATCCTCTTCGTCTCCATCGAAAAATAGAGGAAACAAAAAGAAAGGAAAAAGAAGTGAAGGCGTTGGGATTCGACCTCAAGTCTCCAAGATGAAAATATTATCATAATTTAATATGAGACTAAGTGTTTCTCAATTCGAAATCGGGTTCCCTTGACCAATTCCGTATTTATACATAAATTTTACATGAATAAATAATTAATGAATGCTGCCCATAGAAATCGAACTCGAGACCTTCGCATACTTATAAGATGCATAAGTCTTGTACCACATAATCTTTTCTAAGTATGAGTCACTTAGAAGAATTATTAATGAAGCCTCACGGCTTGTACGTATGGATTCATAAGTCCAGCGTACGTTCAAAAGTAAGTGAATCTAAGATGTATGTGATGAGTTGATGTGACTCCAGGGGGGTTAAGTAAGAGAGTGAAACACACTAAAAGGACAAGTGCATTGGCATATGATGAAATGAACATTCACTTAATGGGGTGAGTAATTATGAAGAGCTAATATGCTAAAGTTGATGAAAATAGTGACAACATGATAAGAGGCTAAGATGAATGGTGAGGCAAGTTTCAACCAAGCCTAGGAAAATGTTACCAAATGTACTCACCTATGGGAGTCTAGAATAATGTAGAGTCAAATCTCTAGCTTACTCCAAAACAAATTGTTGAGAATGAATTCATAGTTAATAATCAAAGAAACAGTGACTACATGAATATAGGCTTGTGCAAGTGACATAAGCTGCATCTACGCCTAAAAATAAATGTCACTAAATGAAATTTCTAATAGAGTATATTTATTATAAACAATGAATGAGAAAATAAATAGTATCTACAAGAGGATAGGCTAGTGCAAGTGAGACAAGTTGTATCTACGCCTAGAATCAATGTCCCTCAATGTAAATTCCAAGAGAGCCTATATATGTTATACGATGAGCAAATAATGAAAGGTTAGTAAAGATGAAATGAAAATATGTAAAGAAAAAACAGGGTGGCTCCACAATATGAGGCTAGTGCCAGTGAGACAATCTATACCTACGCCAATATAAGGTCACCAAAAAGTACTCACCTAAGAGAGTGTTGAATATTAAGAGAAAGTCTCAATAACACTCTATCTGTATGTGTAAGAAAAATTAAGACTTTATACATAAAGAAGAAATGATAAATCATCTAATGAGCTATGACTACCTCATGCTAGAAGCAAGCTTCGAGGATATATGAATAGAATGTAAATAGGAACTTTAATAGGAGAACCGATAGGCTTGCTATGAGCTGTGATGCCTTCTTTCGGGAAGGTCAGAGGTTCACGTAATTCTCAAGAGATGAGACAGTTCACCAAGGTGGGTATGTGTCACCTTAATTCTCCTAGTCTTTGAACTATGCTACCAAAATAGGGAACTAGCTAGTGGTTTTCCACCTATGTGAACTTGAGATGTTTTTGGTTTCTCCTTTGCCAGTGACTCCACCTCTTTTGTGGGGAAGAGACCGGATTTCATGATTCTCAAATGAAAGATGTCGTTTAAAGTTGAAGGTCCTTAGAGTATGGAGTTTAATGAAATAAATTATACCAAATGTGTTTTGATAGGATAATCAAGAGGTGAACTAGACTCATGTAATAACACTAGGTAATTCTTGGTCATTGCACATTTATTGCGATGACAGTGTTAAACAATATCCTAGATATAGCTGGTGTTCACACCAGCCTACTAACGAATAAAAGTGAAGTACGTATGAATGAATGAAGCAGAGTCTATATTTGCTAAAGAAGGCTCGCTAGTTGAGGTCCCATATGTTGAGCCCTCATTTTGGGATGTTCTAATGTTAAGTCCGTGATTCGAAGGTGTCACAGCATATGAACTAATGATATGTAATATATGTACGTGATATATGAAATATGTTATGTGTTGTGTGTAGTATGAAGAGAATGATGATGCATGTTACTCTCATAGAATGACTTTCCTAATCTAATTTGGCAAGTCCAATTGACATGACTTTCCATAATTCATATCATTAGGAGAGAGCTTTTCTTAATCATGCATGTCCTTGGAATGTACTTTCATACACCCACACTTAGTACAAGTGTGCACTAATCCCATATATTATACTATTTTAGGTGCATGTTAACGAGGGTGTTGATGACATGCATTGTAGTCGTTCGGACATCAGATATTTTCATCCGGACATGGTAGGTCCTCATGCATTAGATGATGCTTGATGTCATGTTTTGAGATTATTAATAGTAGCCTAGTTGAGTATGTTCCATTAGTGTTTCTTTCCTATTTTGTTCAGACTTATGTAATGGTGCCATTTTGGCAATTGTTACTTATGCTATAAGACTATTTTTTTAAAGATTGAATGATTCTTTATTAGATGTTTGATACATATGAGCAATGAACTTCTTTATACCCGTAGGAATGTTATAACTATGAAGTCTATGTCAACTTCAAACAAAACAAAAACTTTCAAATTTCCACAAAAATTAACCTAACGAATGTAATGATGACGTAAGTAGGCTTGTCTGCAACCTCTGAGAGGTCAACGACTCCGGTTTCGGCTAGAATCTAGACCCTAGTAATGAAATTTCATGTTATAAGGAATAGCTATAAGGTGGCCTATAGTCGGCAAAAATCTTATGCCGACAATAGGAGAAAAGAGCTTGAATTTGAAGAAGGTGATAAGGTGTATTTAAAAATTACGCTTATGAAAGAGGTTATGAGATTTGAAATGAAAGGGAAGTTGTGGTTGGCAAGGTTTCATGCAAGTTGAGATTACCTGGTGAGGTAGCTTTGATCTATCCGATATTCCATTTCTTAATGCTTAAGAAGTGCATCAGTGATCCCGAGCCCATTCTTCCTATTAAGGGTCTAGGTGTGGATGAGAACCTCTCCTATGACGAGATTCCAGTGAAAAACCTTGATCGCCAAGTGAAGAAATTGAGGAACAAAGAGGTGGCCTCTCTAAGAATTTATTGGAGAAACCACATACTTAAGGGAGCAACATGGGAGGCCGAGGCCGACGTAAAGTCCCTTTATCCTCATCTCATTGCTAATTAAGGTTATTTGTTCCTATTTATAACGAAAATTATGAATAAATTGAATTTAACTTGTATTGCAAAGATATACATATTCATGATAATGTTTTTACTAAAAATGAGTTTTCATGAAAAAAGCTCTTTTACTTGATTTTCAATCATTTGGCGTATTTTGGTATGTTGTTGCCTTTATAAAATGATGTTGAGCATGTAGATGTGTTTGAAAGGAATTTTGGAATAACTGACTCTATTTGTTGTTGTTGAGAAGGAAGTCCCTGATGTAATAATGTTTAGCTCTTATATGTGGTAATTGATGCTTTGAGTTACTTTGTGTAATTTATGTTTTCCCCAATATCCAGAAATCTTTGATCTTACTTATGGATTGATAGTAATTGATGAATGAATTGATTGTTTGATTGGTTTTTATCTATTCTAATTACTTTATGGAAAACCTAGGGTAATGTATTTTTCGGATTTGATATATTTCTTGAAGAATTCATGATGAACCCTAGTCCCCTAGACCTAGATTATGATCTATTGTTGATATAATTTACTCAGTTCTTGTGTTAATTACTATTGTATGATGTTGTTACACCTATTATTCAATTTAATCTGTTGGTTGATGGTAATACCATGGATGATGGCTTTTGAAGGAGATTGGGTAAGTATATGTTTTCCTAAACCTTTACTTCAATTATGATGGCTTGTACTTGGTGATGAAGTTCAATAGAAGTATGCCTGATAATTGTATTAATTAGGTAATGGTATAATGATGCAATTGAAATGTCTTTATTATGTGGATTTTGTGATTATGATTAAGATTTAATTATATAAGGTTGGAAATGAAGTAGCTATGTGTCTTACTATGATATGATGATGCTAATGTGTTAATCTCACATATGAGGGTTGTATTGAAATGATGTTCTCATGCAATTCCTATTGAGATAATGACTATGACTATAAAAGGAGTTATTATCCTATGGCCTAAACCCATGTTATGATTATTAAAGAAAGACATTTCAAAAGGATCTCTCGCTTAGCACCGAATGAAAATGTATTAAGGAGTGTCCCTTCCCAAGAAGGGAAGGTAGGTTCATTAATGTACTCATGAGATATATATTACAATGCCAATGGCATAATTAGGGTCTCAAGCATTTCTCCTAGTTCTTGAACTATGTTGCCCCCATAGGAATACTAGCTAGTGGATCAACCTATATGCTATGTTCAGGTTTTCGTACTAACTTGGCAAGTAGTACACCTTCCTTCGGTGTAGGGTTCCATGACATAAGATTCCATATCAGCTCATGTGGTCTATATCGGTTAAGAAAAATGTTATCGAAAGTAAAAATAAAGTAAAAAAGTGAACTCATCTAGGAGGACTTAAGGATTTTGACTTAGTCTAAGTAGCGGTATTTAACTCTACCTATACATTGAACTAGATGGCCATGAGGGAAGTCCTAGGTGGATGTTCTTATGTTCTTATGATCTTATAAAATGAATGACATGCTTATGTTGATTCTTCATGTTAATGGTCTTTATTGGTAAATATGATGATAAATTATCATGATGCTATGTTATGTGAAGTTAGACATTATTTATGATTCTTTTGTTTGTTTACATAGTTGAGTGGGGTTATGGGTATTCACTTGGCTAATTGCATTAGTAAGCTTGGTTAGGTGTTATGAGTAAGGGTTTTACTTATTTTATAATGTTATAAACTCTTGAACATGCTTTATTGTTATAACACGATTTTAGAGTTGCTTTGGCTACGGTTCTAATATGCTTTACACATGTTGTCTTAACTTGATAATATGGTCATGTATTGAATATTCTATTTTCTTAAGGAATATATGATAATTGTCTTATATGTCTTCTTGGTTGTGCATAATGCGTTACAAAAGTAACTTGGCATATTTTTTAACAAATGTCTCTTTTATCATGATTTTTATGTTGTGTGTGCATATGTTTCCATAGTTAGTACATGTGATGTACTAATCCCATTTTCTCCCCTTTTCCCAAATATTTTAGGTTCTGGTTGTTTAAGGGTTCATGAACAAGGAAGGCTTGGTTCATTTCTCCAAGTGTGGTTATGTCCTCAAGATACGAGGTTGATGCCTTTTCTCATTCTACCTATGTAGCTATAGTCCAATGACATTCGCTTCACTCTTATTGTTCAAGACATTGTTGAAAGAACGAAGTGGCAGCTATACATTTGTGTAAGGTGTATGCCCGATTTGCTCTATTCCGACTTAGATGGATTTATATGAGACATCTCTATTAGGCTCTATATTGTGTATATTGTATATGTTACATAAATGTAGAAGCCTATGTAAGCTCCCTAGGGGAGGAGTCTACGTAAACTCCCTATGTATATGTTATGTGTATGCAAGAGGTCTATGTGAACCTCATAATGTAGATGTAGATGAAAAGTTTTAATTTATCCGCACTTTCTAACCTATGAAATGTAATGCTGCATGCTAAGGGGATAATACTAGTACTCTCCAAGGACAAAGATGCCGATCTCGTCAAAGGGGTGATCCCCGGATGTGACAGCCAACACATTCAGATCATTCTAACCTACAGAGTTTAACCCACATCTCAACTTTTAGACGGGTATAACTTTTATGTTCGACTCCTACCATCATGCTTTTTTCTTTCTCATGCTTCTACACATACACGCTTTTCACATGATGATTCAACATAAATCAAGTTGTATACTAGGGAAAAAGAGTACACGCAAGAAATCCCCAAGAGAGGATTATTAGTTGGGTTACTCATAATGAACCCTATAACTCACAATCCATTTACCCCACCCCACCAAAAAGGTCTAATTGTACCTAATACACACAAAAGCAGGGTGAATCAAACTTGTCGCACACAGCGCCAAATACTCATCAACAAGTGGGTGAGTCCGGTTTCCACGACTCCTCTACAACAACATTAGGGCCACCATCAGTAGTGCCCACATCATTTGTCACATAACCTTCAGTAGTTCTATCTTTTGGTCTCACCAAACAATTAGTGGTGCTCACATCATCCACCACAGTAGGCCAACCTCTTTCAGAGGCATAAAACTCGATGCCTTAGAAACCATCTCACGGGCCCTTTGTAGCTTCAACTACTCAACTACTATGGAGTCTTTCTTGATATTCTTCTCGTTCCTGCACTGCCTCTTGTTAGATTTTTCCTTCTTTGTGAGATCAGTGGTTCGACTAGATCAGTGCCTTTTACACTGGGCACATGTGGTCTCGGATCATTATAGTCATATCCACTGAATAAAGCATCAAGTACCAAATGCTCTACCAATGCCGGCGATACAGACTCTGGATCTTTTGCAAGCGTAGAAAGAATGGAGTCAACGTTAGCATGGAGACTAGACAACTCAGTACAAATGGAGAAAACATTTGTTATGGGGGTTGGCTGTTCAAGTACTCTCAACTAAAAGGCATCCAATCGCATGTGGACCGCCTGAGCCTTTTGATGAACCATAGTAGCCATCCTCTCTTCCATCAAGGTCTTAGATTCTGTAAATGATTTCTAGATTTAGGGCTTCACATGGTGAAGTAGTGTGGCCATTTGTGCTCCCGATTTCTATAATCAGGCTAGGGGCGCTAAGGATGCTTCAAAAAGAGGGTTAGCTTAAGATGAGTTAGGATCTTGGCTAGCGACCTGAGAAGCGGAGGACTAAACATCATATACGGGGAATTGAGGGTTAGGCTCCTCTTCACGAATCTGCTCCACACCGTCAACCAATTCATAACCAAATGGGACAATAACCCGTGGCCCTCACTGTGGTGCCGCAACATTCACGTCATCCTGAATCAGGTCGATGTTCAGTTTCCCAGTATCCTGCAACAATTTATCACATTGGTATATCGAAACTCTAGAATCCTTGCATAACAGGAAATTCATATACGGAAATGGATAAGTGGTGGATTCCTTTTGAAATACCACTCATGAATCTCCATTAATAACATGCATGAATAGTCTATCTGTAGCCTTACCACCAACGTTGAAACCATCACTGCCTATTCCATGTAACAAAAATGTCAGCATTGGTTGGTGGAGCTTTGTTCGAATGTCCAACGGTGGTGTGGAGACCTACTCAACACACTCTCCATATGCACCAATGTGTCTTGAAAGCCATAGTTACACATCCTCTATCTACTCGGCATTGCGCATGAAGGCTACACTCTGTACTATGCCCCATTGGTAGTTTAACTCAGTTGTGTAGTGTGCCTAAGTGTTATCAGGGACTGAGCTATAGAGAAACCTACTTATAGTGGTGTGTGATACATCTACCGGGAAACCTTGCACCGTAGTAGAGGGGATAGGGTCCTATGTTGTTGGCATGGACCTCCTGTAAATCGAGCCTCGGAGAGTTCCATCATTGAAGGCATATAATTCCCGCACAATCTCCTCGCTATAGGTCTCGATCCATCCACTCACATTTGTGAAGTTTAACTAGGTGGTGAATGTTGGCACTGTGTTCAAACTCTCCGTCAGGACTCTGCGCTCCTCTGTGATAAGTCGAGTCATCCTTTTCTTCTCATTTTACATTCTAGCTTACTAGTAGATCTTTGACTGCCCCTTAACACACAATTTATTTGGTTCCTCTTCCAGCAAAGTATGGTCACTATTAGAGTGTATGGTCACAACTCTTGATGTCACATCCAGGAAGAAACCCCTAGACATAACCGGCGTCGTCGTCCTCAGAGAGGACTAAGACTAGACTCTTAGCATATATCATTACATCAATAGGTTAAAAATACAGAAAAATTTAAAATTTTCTTCTATCAATCATGAGGTTTGCGTAGACCTCTCGTATATATGTAATATATTTATATCGAGTATACATAGACCCTTCATATAAGAAGATTACATAGTCTTCTACATTTAGTGCACATAGATTTATAAAATATATTGTAGTCTTAAACGGATTTCTAAACTCATAACCATCTAACAAGACTATAACCATTGGGTATATCCCATACATCAATGTAATGAAGACACATATAGGATATCAATCTTGGTTACTCAAATGAAAAGAAAAGAAGTAGAAGTCTTATAACTAGAACAACATCAATAGCTTGTTAGTGGCATTTCCCTCCGAAAGTGAGGACCTATCAAACTTGGAGAGTGAGAATTAAAAGTCTTCCTTCAAAGTCGTCTAAGAAGCCCTTCAACGACCGGAACCTACAATTTTGGGGGGAAAGGAGAAAATGGGGTCAAAACATGCTAGTTTACACTTTAAAATCCTTATGCACATTCAAGAACGAATACAAGTATTTAATACATATTCATTGAGTCAAGACCATCTTCATCACAAGACCAACCATACTAATTTTAGCCATGTAAATCATGCATACAAACATAGTTGAACACATAATCAAGACAACTCTATCATCAAGTTATAACCTCAACAAGCATGACTAAGACTTCATTATAACATAACCAAGAAAGAAAATTAGTCTTGAACCCTCATTAAGTCCACTAGTGCAATCACTAAGTAAAGCCGCATAACCTTAATCAATCAAGCAAACCTAACAAACACCATTGAGTGTACAAACAACACACTTTAGCAATGAAGACCAAACATATATTCATAAGTGAATTCAACATCATATGGTTCCATCAACATCTAAGTTCATCGTATGTATATCATTTCCATTTATAAGCATATACATACATAATAAGATCCTCCTAAGACTCTCTTTAAGGCTAACTAGTACAATATATATAGAGAGAGGCCCATACCCCTACCTAGACTAAGCTAAACCCCTTGGGTCATCCTAGTTAGAGTTCATTAATTACTTCATCTTACCTTTTTGGAACATTTTCCTTAACCTACATAGACCACTTGAGCTAAGCGTGGAATTCAGTGTTGTAAAACCTTACACCAATTGAAGGTGGTCTACCGTCAATAATAGAACCAAACATAAACATAGATTTTTAAGGGGATCCACTAGCTAGTCTTCCTATGGGGGTAGCATAGTTAAGGAACTAGGAGATATGTGTGAACTCTCTACATTTTCTTTACAAATGGAGCCTCATCTTATTAGAATCCATAGGGTGAGTATCCCTTATAAGGGAGTCAATACATTATATGGAAATATACATTGAATTTTACTCTATGGGAAGTCAAAACCTCCCATTGTCAAGTTCTCTCGGTGCTAAGCTAAATTCCCTTATTGAAATATCTTGAAGACATCCGTTATCATCAAATCATTGTTTAGGTCATAGGGTCTTTCCCTAATATAATCATCATCATCATAACTCAATAAGAATTGCATGAGTATTTCCCTTTCAGTATAGTTCATACATGTGAGGTTAGCACATATACGTAATAAGCCACATAGGGAAGTTATCATCATCCTTATAACATTTACATCTTATCCAACATCTCACAAACAATAGTCAAGACATTTCAATTAAAAATCATACCAACCATATCAATCATAACATAAGATATATTTCAATGAAATATCATCATTCAATGACAAGTTACCATAATTGAAGTAAAGAGTTAAGATCATAAGACTTACCCGAATCTTCTACACAAAATCATCATCAAGGTGTTACCATCAACCATTCTAAATTCAACCCAACAATTGTTGCAATACCATCATGCAATTGTAACAAACATATTAATGAAGTTAATTGAAGCACTATTCAACAATCCATCCCTAATTTATAACCTATGATTAGAGACTTGGCTCAAATTCATGATCTACTTCACTACCTAGGTCAATTACTCAAGTAATAGAATAATAGGATTACAATATATCTCAATGTATTAATAAATTGGCATAATAAAAATATAGGATAGTAATTCACACATTAACCAGCCATTTACATCAATACTAGATAATTCCATTCAACATCATAACTTAGGGTTAAGGGGAAAAGGTCATCCTTCCACAAACTAGGTAAATTTTTCAAGAAGTAGTATAGTTAAATCATAATATATGTTAATATACTCATAATAATCATATAGAATCATAAACATAGCAATTCACAAGATCAATTTCTTATTGGAAGAAAACCCACTTGAATTTCATATTTTTGAAATAATGTTGAAGTAACCCTTTGGGGAAAGAGATCCCAAAGTTAAAAGGAATCTCATACATTGTTCATTTATGAAGTATGATGGAGAAACATGACCTTTAGTAGCCTTAAAACCATTCTTAACTTGGTATTCTATTGTGTTCTTCTACTTGGAAGAGAGAGTGATGAGAGAAGGAAAACCAATTGGGTTTGAAAATTATGAGGGTTAGGTTAGTGTAATTATGTTAGAGTTCTTATATAGGTTATTAACTAACTTAATAAGACCTCCCTTAAACCTTAACCAGTTAACTAACCACCTAATTAACTAATTTAGATAACTTAAAAACGTGCAGCAAAAATAGTCTTCACAAACGAAACCACGACCCACGCCTCGTTTGTCAATCTACCGCCAATGGACCAACCGTCCTGTTGGTCCATCTTTTGTGACCGAGACTTGTAAAAATGGATTCCCACAAATTTGTCTGAGTGACCATCGATGGTGTCCATTGACGCCCCGTCGATTGGATGACGAGCCGTCGCCTGAAATCTGTCATAGAACATTGCCTTTTTTGCAACTTTTGCCAAATTGCAAAGGTCCTCCTCAAGAGGCCTTGATTTGTCCTTGGGGAGTCATACCTGGATTTTTCGACTATAAAATAGCTCTAATACGTGTTAGACACCTCAACCCCCAAATTTAATCCTTTTTAGACTCTTATAACTTAGTCAAATAGTCTATGGTAAAACTAACACCTCATTAAATTAGTTTTGAGACGTCTTGGAAATCCCTTTACATTTTGATTCTAAAACTTCCTAAATGACTTATTTATATTAAGATTCACCTTAAAATAGTTATGTAACCTTTAGATAATCATGTTAGGATCTATAATACATCTTAGACTTTCGAAGTGTTACATTATCCCCACTAGGAACATTTTTCCCCGAATGACACTAAAATCTTTTGGAAGGAAGGAATAGACTCACGACTAGAAACCCAACCAACAACAATACATTATAACATGAGTTACAATGTAAATCATGGCATTTACACATATGAATTAAAAACAGCAATTACGACACAAAAAGACTCAAAAACACAATATGAGGAATTTCCTTCTCACAACAACATGAGCTCAACATGCCATTAAGGAGTAAATTATTCCAAAACATAACCGATCAACATGCTCAATATCATTTCATAATGACTCATTATATCAATATGCACAATATTACTCAAAACAAGTAAAATTGACAATTTTCAAGTCTACGGGCATAACGTCACTATAATTCACTATAACATGAACATTTTTGCAAAACATCACAAAAAAATCAAAAAAACTTCAAATTTAATAATTATTTTCATTATTAGTAAGAACAACTACAAATTGTTAGGAAAGATATGAGGATAAAGGGACTTAATGTTGGACTTGGACTCCCATGTTGGTCATTCAACTAGGTGGTTTCTCCATAACACTTTTACGGAGGCCACCTCTTTGTTTCTCAACCTCTTCACTTGACAATCAAGGATTTCAACTGGAACCTCCTCATAAAAGAGGTTCTCTTTCACACCAAGACCCTCAATAGGAAGAGGATACTCTGGATCACTAATACACTTCTTAAACATGGAAACATGGAAAAACCAGGTGAACTGAAGATAGTTCACTAGGGAGTTTCAATTCATCTGTGACCTTATTAACCATTTGCAACATCTCATAAGGTCCCACATAAGAAGGACTCAACTTCCCTTTCTTGCCAAACCTAACCACCCCATTCACAAAAGAAATTTTAAGATATATCGTATCACCCTCTATAAACTCTAAATCCTTTCTCCTATGATTGGCATAAGACATTTGCCGACTAAAGGTTGTTTGCAACCGATTACTTATGATATGAACTTTTTCTAAAGTTTCATATATCAAATCGGGACAAAGAAGCGAAGACTCGCCAGCCTCAGACCACCCAATTAGAGATCTACACCTCCTACTGTACAAAGATTGATAAGGAGCCATAGATATGGATGAATGAAAACTATTATTTTATGAGAATTCCACCAAACGCAAATGCTCATCCCAATTTCCCTTAAAGTCAATGTTACAAGCTCTAATAATATCTTCAACTGTTTGAATAGTCTTTCCGCTTAACCATCCGTTTGAGGATGAAAGGTTGTGTTTAAATTCACTTGAGTAACTAAACCTCTTTGGTAAGATCTCCAAAAACTAGATGTAAATTGCGCACCTCTATCTGATGAGATAGACAAAAGAACCCCATGAAGACTCAATATCTTGTCAATATAGATCCTTGCATAATCTTCCGCCGAATAAGCACACTTAACGGGAATAAAAGAGGATGTGGTCATTTTATCAACTACCATTCATATAGAGTCATATTGATTTTGAGTTTGAGCCAACCCTACATGTTACCCTCTTCCCACTTCAAGGTTGAAATTTAGGTTTCTTGTAGTAAACCACTCAGCTTTTCGTGTTCAGCCATCACTTGTTTGAAAATTGGGACACTTTGCAACAAACTCCTCAATATCCTTTTTTAGGCCATCCTACCAAAATAGATTTCTAACTTGATGGTAAGTCTCTGTAGATTCTGGATGAATAGAGTAACGGGCTCCATGAGCTTCCTTAAGGATCCTACTAGTAAAATCATCCACATTAGGAACATGCAATCTACATTCTTACCTAAGAACACCATTCACCCATGGGAGAGTGACACATTCATCTTTCTACGAACCGATTTTTTTAAATCCATCAACAATGGATCAAGGTGTTGCTTAGACTTCATCTCAACTACCAAAGACGACTCAGAGTTATGATGTACCACCATACCACAATTTGGAGAACTTGTTATTCGAACCCCTAAACGAGCCAACCTATGAATATTTTTCACTAAGATTCTCTTGGCTTCCTTACATGGGACACACTTCCAATGGACAAATGACTTAGAGAGTTCTCTACTACATTAGCCTTGCCAAGGTGATAGACAACACTCATTTCATAGTCTTTGAACAACTCTAACCATCTCCTTTGCAAGGGATTTAACTCCTTTTGAGTGAATACGTATTGAAGACTATTATGGTCCCTATATTCATCAATATGAACCCCATAAAGATAATGACTTCATATTCTTAAGGAAAATGCCACGGCCACTAACTCAAGGTCATGAGTCGGATAATTCTTTTCATGAAATTTGAGTTTCCTAGAAGCATAGGCAATAACATTGCCATGTTGCATAAGAACACACCCCAACCCGACTCGGGATGCATCACAATAAACCACAAAACCCTTAGTGCCCTCCGATAAGATAAGTACCGGGACGGAAGTAAGCGTACCCTTTAATATTCGGAAACACTTATCACATGCTTCTGACCACTCAAATTTCACATTCTTTTGTGTCAAGGTTTTCAAGGGATAACCAAGAGATGCAAATCCATTGACAAACCTTCTATTATAATCGGCATGGCCTAAGTAACTCCTAATATTCGCAGGGGGCGAGAGCCTAGGCCACTCTTTAACCACTTCGGTCTTCTTTGAATAAGCCTCTACACCTTCACTACAGATGTTATGACCAACAAATTCTACTGACCTCAACAAAAACTCACATTTGCTATACTTGGAAAACCATTGTTTTTCTTTAAGCATTTGCAACACCACCCTCAAATGGTCCATTGTTCACCCTTATTTTTCTAATATACCATGACGTCGTCAATGAAGACAATGACAAAGGAATCTAGGTAACTTTGATACACCCTATTAATTAGGTCAACAAATGTCGGCGGAGCATTAGTGAGACCAAAGGACATTACTAAGAACTCATAATCACCATATATTGTTTTCACTGTCATCATGGGAATATCTTCACCTCTCATTCTGAGTTGGTGACATCTTGATCTCAAGTCAATCTTTGAAAAGTAACTTGCACTTTGGAGTTGATTAAATAAATATTCAATCCGAAGGATAGTATACTTATTCTTTATTGTGAATTTGTTGAGTTGACGGTAATCAATACATATTGTAAGGGACCCATCCTTCTTTTTCACGAAATAATCGGGGCCTCCCATGGAGAAATATTAGTATGGATAAAGCCCTTGTCTAGTAAATCTTTGAGTTGAGCCATCAACTCTTTCAATTCGACTGGAGCCATCCTATAAGGAGGAATTGAAATGGTTTGTATCGGGTAGCAAGCTGATACAAAAATCAATTTACTGTTCGAGAAGATTACCGAGAAGATCATTAGGAAAGACCTCCATATATTTCCTCACTATAGGGACCTAATCAATGGGAGGAATTTCGGAGTCTAAATTTTGACTCTTACAATATCATATAAAAGCCCCTTAAATAATCATCTTACAAGATTTTAAAAAAGAAATGATATGACATCTAGGGATAGAATTTCCCCTCTTCCACTATAAAACAGGCTCATTTGGAAAGTTAAACTTCAACACCCTTGTTCTACAATCTATTGAAGAAAAGCAAGCATCCAAACAATACATACCCAAAATTACATCAAAATTAAACATATCAAGTTCTACTAGTTTAATATGAGTAACTCTACTGGGAAACATTATAGGACAATTTCTATACATTCTTTTTGAAACAACCAAATCACCCACAGGGATAGACACTGAGAAAGGTTCACTCACGATATTGGGAAAGATGTTAAACTTTTTAGCGACTAAAGGTGTAACAAGTTACAAGGTAGCACAAGGATCAAGTTAAGAATATACATCAGTAGAAACTACATTCAACATACCAGTAACCACATCGGGAGAAGTATCTTACTCACCTCTAGAGCGGAGAGCTTTAAAGTGATTCTTTTTTGGAGCATCAACATTAGAACAAATTGCTTGTCCACTCCCTTGTATTTCCGCTTAAAATTTGGGAAATCTCAAACTTTGTGCCCACTTTTAAAACGACCAAAACAATTGCTCGTTCCGATTAAGCATTCACCGGAATTACCTTTTCCACAATTGGCAGAAATAGGCTTCTTGGTTGGTGAACTAGTACCCCTTCCCTTTTAATACAGGGTTTGAAACCCTATCATCACAAGCCTTAAGGAACATGGAAAGAACATGATTAGTGAACCTCTTCTTGAACCTAGCATTGTCTTGGATATCAATCCTACCCTTTGAAGAACCACCATCAAAAGACGTTGCCTTTTTTACTTCTCTAATCTTTTGCTTAACCGTTGTCTCTTCCACTTGTTGAGAATGAACCATTAGATGATAAATAATCATATTATCATGTAGCATAGCTGCTGACATTTTCCTTTCAAGTCATTCGGCACTCTCGTCAGAAAGTGTCTCATTTCATCCCTATGTTGGGAATCAAAGGAAGGAGCACATTGAAAATTTAGTAAATTTGAAAGAGTATTCAAGTATACTCGTACCTCCTTAACGAAGGATGATTAATTCTTCCACTTTGGATTCCCTCTTCTTTCTATCAAAGAATCGATAAAGAAAACCTTCTTAAAGATCTCCTATGTCACGGCCAACCCCTTAAAGTCCTATTATCTCTCCATTGGACGTATCAAGTTTGGGCCACATCTTTGAGTTAATAAGTGACTAACTCTGCATTCTCACTAGTAATCAACCCCATAGCATAGAGAATCTGATAGACTTCGTTAATGAATTCTTCGGGGTCTTCATCATTTTTTTTCCTATAGAAAGTAGGGGGACTAATTCTAGTGAATTCCCTCAAAGGGGAGGCCATGGTGCCAACATGTTGGTTTCCTCAAAGTACCACCTCCTGATTAGATTGGGTCGTTATAGTGTTTTCTTGAGTAGTAAGGCTTGTGTTTGTGTAGTAATGTCTTGGGACATTTGGGGAAAATCTGCCCTTATGTCACCATCCGTTAAATGTGGAGTATTGACCGGAGTTTGGTCATAATTAGCAACTTCTTAAAGAGCAGGGATTTGATTACCGTCGGGAGGAGCTCCCACATTGGCAATCACTTCATCAAGTCATCGAGCGGCGATTCTTCGAGTAATCATTGCCTATAATCACAATATAAGGATTAGAATCTAAGGGCACATAGAGTCAAGACTCTAGGGGCACGATATTGGATTTCCAAGAAAGTGAGAGTTTCCTAGGCATCATATACTTTCCTATTCATTACTGTGGCACGCTTTATAATTATGAGTAAGAATCTACATAGACGTGGTTGAGTGAGAAATTGATTGTAAATAAATTCACCCTCATGCTCTGGTACCAAGTTTTTGACATTCGTGAAGCACCCCATAAACGTAACAAGGGTCGTCGTCCTTAAAGAGGAATAAGACAAGTCTCTTAGCTTACACCATCACATTTAGAGGTTAAAAATGTGAAAACATTTAAAAATTTCTTCTATCTATCATAAGGTTTACGTATATATCTTGCATACACGTATTATATTCATATCAAATATACATACACCCTTCGTATAAGAAAATTACATAGTCTTCTACCTTTAGTGCACATAGATATGTAAAATATAACATAGTATTAAACGGATGTATCATCTCATAACCATCTAATAAGAGTATAGCAATTCTTCATATCCCATACATCATTGTAATAATGAGACATATAGGCTATACAACCTTTAGTACTCAAATGAGAATAAAAGAACTAGAAGTCTTATAACTAGAACAACATCAATAGCTTTATAGTGGCATTGCCCTCGGAAAGTGAAGACCTATCCAGCTTGGAGAGTGAGAATTCCAAGTCTTCCTCTAAATTGTTCTCAAAAGCCCTTCAACGACCAGAACCTAAAATGTTGGGGGAAAAGGAGAAAATAGGGTTAGAACATCAAATATACTAAGCATAAGACCATATGCACACACATCATAGAAATATTTATGAAAATGGACATTTTATTTACGCATGATATTTTACACATTAAAAGACTTATGCACATCAACAACCAATACAAGTCATTAATACATATTCATTGAGTCAAGACCATCTTCATCACTAGACCAACATATTTGAACACACAATCAAAATAACTCTATCATCAAATTATAGCCCAAACAAGCATAAATAAGAGTTCCTAACAACATAACCAAAGCAAGACAATTACTCATGAACCCTCATTAAGTCCACTAGTGCAATGACTAAGCAAATCGTCATAACCTTAATCTATCAAGTAACCTGACAAAAACTATAATCAATATCCAACTTCACATATCATATCATTAAGAACCCATAACATCATACATTAGAAATAAAGACCAAACATATATTCATAAGTCAATTCAACATCATATGGTGGAATCAAAATGTAAGATTAGTATATACATATTATTTCCATTTATAATCATATACATGCATAATAACATCCTCCTAAGACTGAAGTCAAGGGCTAACTAGTACAATATATAGCTAGAGTCCCATACCCTACTTAGACTAAGCTAAACCCCTTAGGTCATCCTAGTTAGAGTTCATTTATTACTTCATTTTACCTTGTGGTAACATTAGTCATAACCGACATATAACACAAGAGATAAGTGTGGAATTTGATTTTGTATAACTTTACACCAATGGAAGGTTGTCTACCAACAAAATTAGAACCAAACGGAAATGTAGCTTTCTAGGTGGATCCACTAGGTAGTATTCCTATGGGGGAAATATAGTTAAGGAACAAGAATATATGCGTGAAATATATACATGCCATTTAGAATTGGAGACTCATCTCATGAGAATCCATAGGGTGAGTATCCCTCATAGGAGGGTCAACACCTCATGTGGAACTACAGGAAGAATCTTCCTCAATAAAAAGTTGTAAGACCCAAAAAATGATTTAGGTAAATCTAGAGCCTAAATTGGTCGTAATGGTGACCTAAGGTACTAATTTTGTGTATAATGTTTGTTAGAGTAAGTATCTAAGATTTTAGGTGCATTAAAAGTCGAACGTCAAGGGACGACCAAGACGTTCGTTGACTAAGACACCTAACTGCCTCATATATGGTTTTATATATTTATGGGTGATTCATAAGATTATATGGTTCTTAAATTTTTTTTTATGGTGTTTATAGTAAGTGTCTCTAGTTTTGTGAAGTTTATTGGTCAAACGTCTAAGAACATCCATGAAGTTTGGAAGGATTTCCTTGAAACGACCTCGTGTGTCTATGTATGTTTCGTCGAGTTTTACATGTTCCTTTTTTATGAAACTCATGTGGTAGGTCCTAAAAAAGTATACAAACATATTTATCATGGAAACGTCCGATTATTACTCAACATAGGACCCAATAAGGGCCCTTAAAGGAGAACCCCAACTTAAGGACAACATTGCCATGCAGTGGCAAAATGACGGACAAGTCGATGGCCCGTCGATGGGTCTCGTCGATGGATACAACTTTATTTAAGGTTTAAAAATATCTTAACCAACCAAACATATCCCATCGATGGGACGTAGCCTGAGGTCACGTCGATGGGTGCATGTTTTCTGCCATCTTTCTGTAATGTTAAGGGTAAAGTTGGGATTTCATTACAAGTCTTTTAAAAATAGGAGGACGTTTATTTTAGGCATTTATAGGTATTTTAAGAGTATATAAGTAATTAAACTCTCACTATAAACCTAACACCTAAATAAAAACACTTTCCCTCCTAAAGTTTCTACAAAAACATCCATGTGAGTTCAACAAGAAGATGGAGCTTGAAGATGATTCTTCAATGGAGTTTCTTCTACAATTTTTGTTTGGTTACTCAAATAAGTTGGGGTATCTCTTCATCTAAGGATTTCTACCACCTAATAGCCAATTTAAAATATGGTTTTCAAACGATTTCAAAAAGATGAAAAAGTCAAATTTCTACTATAAGTCATGGGTTCTCGAACAAAAGTTTTCCAAACGTTTATATATGATGAAATTGATGTATAATTCATGTTTTCCAATGAAATTCTACGTGAAACCTTTATCTTCTCAAATATCTAAATTTCACTAAAATATGGGTTAATTGATTATGCTTTGATATTCATGAATTCATGTGTACATTTTTATAGGCTTTTGATTCATATATAGATTATGTATGCATAGTGCATAGGCTGTTTCAATTTGATTAATTGAGTAATTAATACTCTTATATCTATTGCATGCTAACCTTATTGAATTGATATTGACTCAATGCTTATTGATTCTAGTGTAGATTTCTATGTGTTATCTAATGATGATATAATCAAATTATATTGATATATAGGTTATAATAAATTGATATCTATGTAATGAATTGACATAGTTTCATTGATTTTTTTATAATTGTATTGAATTTTTTGTTATGGCCTTGGGTAAAGGCCTTGTAATATTCAATGGGATGATTTAGCCTTGAAATCGAAGTGGTAAGATTTAGTTGGGTATGCTGATTAAACTAAATTATTTTGATGTTAATTTGACTTTAATTATGTTGTGATTGGTATGGTCCCCTTATGGTGGCAGTGTTATGTGCTTTATTTGCAATTAACGTGGCCTTATCGGCGTTACTTTATGCAATATGATGATCATGGCCTTGTCGGCACTACTTGAAATACTATGATGTTTTATATAGTTGTTTTATGTGAAATATGAGTATATATATTTATATGTGAACGTATATGAAAATACGTGTTCTTGTCATGTATGTTAGGAAATCATGTAAACTATGACTATGAGATACTATGTGTAGTCTTAGGGTTGATGCATGGTTGTTCCTACTTGATTATATTGGTCTATAATATTTATATTGATGATGATATGGTAGTGTGTAGTATGACTTAAAGATGATAATGGTTATTCCTATGTGCTTATAGAATAACTAGTAATATGTGTTAAGATGAACTATGAGGTGTCTTGTCTTCGTTAACTTCTGTCCATTACTTGATGCTTGTATGGGTATGAATACGTGATGTATTGACTTAGCATGCTTAAGTTTCTTAGTTTTGAATGTACAATTGATATGTGACCTTGAAGGATGTAAAGAGGGTCTTTTATGTGAAACCTTGAAACTTGAGGTAAGGTTATGTATGTTGAAGTCGATAGTCGTAATGGTATTCTTAAAGTAAATGGATGATGGAATTAAGGTTAATTTGATGGAACGACATCATATTAATCCTTAGGAAAGTCATCATGATCTTCTTGTCGCCATTTGAAGGTAGCCCTAAGAGGACCTCTTTTGTAGGGTAAATGTTATTGGGTTACAACTAGATGTGGAACCCAATTGTATGAATCTTTAATGTGAATTACTCAATGAGAACGAAGACTAGCACCGATTGAGTATGGTAAAGAAAGTAGTTCTAGTTAGGTATGAGACTAGAATACAAAGCACACCCTTCCTATTTCTTAACCATGTGCCTACATGGGTTGTGTCCTAGTTCTACCCTTGGCAAGTAGAACAGCCTCATCAGAGTAGGTTAGAACTCCGGATTCCATGAATGGCTAACATTGTCTATGTCGGTTATTGCCTATTCTCATCATATGTGATAATTACTAACATTAGATAAGTCCTATGAAGTTTAGGTAGTGGTATGGGACGCTAATAGACATTGCACAGTAGGCTTAGAAGGTTTAGTGAGAGTCCCTAGGTCTTGTTCAGAGCATTACTTTAATGTCCTTTATGTGTTTAATGTCTTTTAATGAACTAGTGAATGTAATGAGTTAAGTTAAGAATGTATGTTAAAATTAATTATTACTTATCTAGAGTATTTAAGGGTTGTCTAGTTAAGGTATAAAGGGGCTTAGGAATAACACTTCCTATCTTACCTAGACAAGTATTAAGAATGACTCTAGTTAGGGAAGTTGGTTTACTATGTGGACATGATATAAGACTTAGGTAATATTAAGGATTGTTTAGATAATCTGGAAGAGGTCACTATGGACGTTATCTTCTTGATTTACTTAATTATGTCTTTTGATAGTCTATGGAAGGTTAATGTCATATCACCTATATGCTAATGTGTTAAATGAGAATAATTGAATCTTAGGTAGTCTATAGGATCGCTTAAGTTTGTGTGTAAGGGATTCTATGGACGGTTGCTTCACAACTAACCTAAGTGAACCTTATATGTGTATGTGACTCATTATAAGTATTCTTGAGGGTCGTTTAGGCACATATAGAGAGGGCGTATGGGCGGTCTCTCTTTGTGTGACTTAAGTGAATATTAGGATAGCTTTGAATGAAATGATTGCATGCTAAGCGGTGTCTAAAGTGAAGTGAAGGAACTTCACTATAACAGTGAATTGAGTTATATGTATAGTGAAGTGACTTCAGTATAATGTTTGCTAAAAATGTCACTTTTTGTTAAATGATTTCTTATTTGTTTCTAAGTTGTTAAATTTTGTTCTTCTGAATATAGTATAATGTTTTTATCAAAATTCATGAAAAGCATTCTTATTACTAAATGCCCCTTTTTTCATGATTTTTCCGTGGCTTCCATACTTAGTACATCTAATGTGCTAACCCCTTCTTTTAGTTTTTCGACTTTAGTGTTGGGAAATGGAAACTTTATGTGCCATGAAGAATGGATAGGTTTCTAAGGGTTGAAGATGACGTATTGGTGAGTCCTCATCAATTCGAGGACAATTTCTACATGTTTCATTATGTCTTAAGTCTTTATTTTATGTCTTGTATGGGATTAGTCCCAAGTTTTGTAAACCCCAAAGTTTAGATGGTTCAAGTAGATTATTGTAAAGATTTAATGTTTAAATGAAAGTCTTCCCATTATATAGTATTTATGAAAGAGTTCTTCGTGTGTAAAGAATGTTTTGAATTTTTACTCATTTTAGAATGTTTTTTATGCAATGAATGATACGAGAGGCTTAGATGAGACTACTTGAAGTCTCATATTGCCGTGTAACGACAGAAGGATGTCCTAACTCTAGTGTAGAATTGCGGGTCGTGACAGAGATGGTATCAGAGCATAAGGCTTAGGAAGTGTCTTAGTTGTCGTATGAACCACATCTAGTAGAGTCATATTTATAATGTGAAGTGCGCTAAATTATAAATTCGAGGCTATTGAGTTGTAGGAAAAGTTTCACTTTTTCATTCATCTAATCGTGCCTAAGAACTTTGTATATGGTTTTCCTTTTGTTTCCCTTATGTGTTGGTCCCTTGAAGGTGACTTTATGAAGTTTGGGTTGAGGGAGAGACAATATGAGATGTGACTTGTGAGACGAGGTGTGATAGTTTGTCGTTTTGACCTTAGATTGGTTTAGTTACCTTTTGAAGGGTAGTTATGTTTGAAAAAAAATAGTAAGTTATATTGTTAGAAAATGTGAAGGAGTGGTTTTTAAGATAGTTTGATGTATTTAAGACCCCAACCATAGGAAGGGAGGTGATGGGATTTGAAAGAGCAAAGTCGAGTTCTCCTAGTAAAGAGGATGTAAGGGTTAGATGATGAGACCTTTGAGAGTCTTTAGTCTTCATGAGGTAGACCTTAGTAAGAAAGTGTTAGTATGGATTAAGGTGACTTGAGGTAGTTCGTTATAGTAAATGTTATGTTGACCTTAGAATGGGTTTATCCTAAGTGGAGGAGTATGGTGAAGGTTAATGTTTTTTGGGAGTGAGGTGCCCTTAACCTTTCATAATATGTTTATTCAAGCCTAAACAACAGTGTTCTTGGTAACTTGGTTTTAACAGAGTCTTTTGTGGAAGATGAGTTCCTAACTTTCTCCTTATGATGTTTCAATTTGGTTAAAATTTTGTTGAAATAGAATTAAATTACCTTCTTTCATTGTGTATTTTATGAAGCCATGATTATGTTGTAAAAGATGTTTATATGATGCTACCTTGAATATTATAAAGTCTATATCATCAATTGCCTAGAAATTGCATTTTTGATAAATTTGCTCAAATCACTGTAATGCACACTGCCAATTCACTTTGAACATTTTCGAAATTCGACTAATTGATTCTTTGGTATAAAATTGTTGTAGTTGTTATAACTGATGTGTATAAGTATTATATTGAATGTAAAATGAGATTTTTCTATTTGGAATGAAGCATTTGAGTTTTTATAGCATGATGAGTTATAGAATGTTTTCGAGTTTCTTGTTGTGTTGTGATTCTCTTATATATGTGAAATTGATGTGTTCTTATTCATTGTGTGTTACATGGAATTTTATAAGTTTCTAATTGAATCCTTACTCTTGGAACTGTTTGGAGAGTGGCAAGTGTCATTTGAGGACGAATGTTGTCTAAGTGGGGGAGATTGTAATACCCCAAAAATTTTTAGATAGCTAAACATAGTTGTAATGGTGATATAAGGTTCAAATTTTGTGTATAGTTTGGGCTAGAGGTAGTATGTAATTGTTTAGGCGTATTAGAAGTCAATCGTCAAGGGACGACCAAGATGTTCGACGACTAAGTCACCTAAGTTCCTCATATGTGGTTTTATGTGTTTATGGGTGATGCATGAGCTTATATGGTTCTTGAATGATTTTATATGGTTTTAAAATTCAGTGTGTCACGTATCATGAAGTTTGGAGGTAAAACGTCCAACAATGTCCATGTTGTTCGAAAGGCTTTCCATGAACCAACCTTGTGTGTCTACGTATGTTTCGTCGAGTTTTACGTGTTAGCTTTGGATGAAACTCATGTGGTAGGTCCTAATCTCGTATACGAACATATTTGGGGTGTAAATCTCTTGGTACGACTCAAGATAGGTACCAAAAAGGGGCTAAGGGAGGACCCCAACTTAGAAACTAACACCACAAGGCGGTGGCCAAACGACGGACTAGTCAACGGCCAGTAGATCAGGCAATGGCCCATCGAAGGGTTTCGTAGATGGAGTAAACTTTCCTTTAGGTTGAGGATTCTCTGAACCAACCAACGAAATCCCATTTAAGGGACGTGTCCTGACCAACGGTTCGTCGATGGTTAGTCGATGGGTGCCTGTTTTTTGGCAGCTTTCTGTAATGTTAGGGGTGAAGTTGGAATTTCACCCAAAGTCTTCTAAAAATAGGAGAACGATTATTTTAGGTTTTTATGGGTATTTTAAGAGCATATAAGTAATTAAATTCTCATTATAACCCTAAAACCAAAATCAAAACAGTTTCCCTCCTAAATTTTCTCCAAAAACTTTCATGTGAGTTCAAGATGAATATGGAGATTGAAAATGATTCTTCAATGAAGTTTCTTCTTCAATTTTCATTTGGTTTATTTAAATAAGGTATGGAGTTCTTCATTTAAGTCTTTCTATAACCTTATATCCCATTTGTAAGATGGATTTCATAGGATTTCAAAAATATGAAAAAGTCCAATTTCTACTGTAAGTCTTGGGTTCTTGCATAAATGGTTTCCAAATGTTTATATATGATTAAATTGATGTATAAATTACATTTTCCAATGAAATTATCCATTAACCATTGATCTTCTCAAATCTCTAAATTTTACTAAAATATGGGTGAATTGATTATGCATTGATATTCATGAATTGATGTGTAGATTGTTATGGGCTTTATAATCGTGTATAGATTATGTATGTATGGTGTAAAATCTGTTTCAATTCGATTAATTGAGTAATAAATACTCTTATATCTATTGCATGCTAAGCTTATTGAATTGATATTGACTCAATGCTTATTGATTCTAGTGTAGATTTCTATGTTTTATCTAATGATGCAATAATTATATTATATTGATATCTACGTTATATTAAATTGATATGTATGTAATGAATTGACATAGTTTCATTGATTTTTGATATAATTATATTGAGTTGTTGGCTATGGCCTTGGGTAAAGGCCTTGTAATATTCAATTGGATGATTTAGCCTTGAAATCGAATTGGTAAGATTTAGTTGGGTATGCTTCCCTAATTAAATTATTTTGATGTAAATTAGACTTCAATTATGTTGTGATTGGTATGGTCCACTTATGGTGGCGGTTTTATGTGCTTTATTTGCAATTAACGTCGCCTTATCGGCGTTATTTTATGCAATATGATGATCATGACCTTGTAAGTACTACTTGAAATAATATGATTTTCTATATAGTTGTTTTATGTGAAATATGAGTATGTCTATTTATTTGTGAACGAAAAGTACGCGTTCTTGTCATGTATGTTAGGAAATCATTTAAACTATGACTATGAGCTACTATGTGTAGCATTAGGGTTGATGCATGGTTGTTCCTACTTGATTATATTAGTCTATAATAGTTATATTGATGATGATATGGTAGTGTGTAGTATAACTGATATGTGACCTTGAATGATGTTAAGAGGGTTTTTTATGTGTAAACTTGAACCTAGTGTCCCATACCACCACCTAAACTTCATAGAACTTCTCAAATAATAGTAGGTATCCTATAAGATGAGAATAGACAATACCATACTAACTCGTTGCTAGCCTTTTTTCTCATAGATTAATTCACATTGAAGGATGAAATGAATAGGATCCATATATAGTTCATAACCCAATCACATTCACCCGACAAAAGAGGTCCCCTAGGGCTTCCATTTAACGACGACGAAAATAGCTTAATGACTTTCCTAAGAATGATATGATGTCTTTCCAGCTGACAAACCTTAAGTCCATTATTCATAAAAGAAGGATACCATTACAACATTCAACTTCAAGGTTCATAAACTTACCACTAGGTTTAAGACTTCACATAAAAGAAATTTCTTGGCATCATTCAAGGTTTCATATCATTCATACATACAAGACTAAGAGGACTTAGCATCCTTTGTCAAGACATCTCATATTCTCATTCATGCATGTATCAAGTAAGGGACACAGGACACTACGTTCTCATAACACACGTATGATGTCATCATGGACTAACTTAGTCATACGTAGCCATATAAGAGTACAACATGTTAATATTAACACATCCATACACAACTTCATAATATATAATCATATAAGAGGAATCATAACATAATCACTCACAGAAGATCATTTGATCACTATAAGGCAATTTACTGTTCAACTTCACAAATAACACATATAATCTGTAACGCTTCAAACCACATGTTCATATAATCCATAAAATCATAGAAAGTATTACATTACTTAACATCAACAACTTCATATTATATATTCATATTATTGCTAAAGATGATACTAATACAATTCATAAAGTTATGCCGACGAGGCCACATCTTGTACAAAGATAACACATAACCACCGTCACCACAAGTGGAACATACCAATCATCATTGTTATAAAAAATCTAAACATAATATTAAGAGATTTAGGGCAGCATACTACCCGTCACATCTCACAACTTCCATCCTTAGACAAATCAACTAACACAATAATAAAAGGCCCTTACCCATGGCCATAATCACCAATTCAATTGAATGAGCTTAATATAGAATGAATTTAAGAATATACAATATTAATGTGATCAATTTGAGAAAAAATATAAACCATACAATCATAATATATACATAAATCAAAATACCATAAGAATCTACACATGAATTCATTACTAGTTAGCCATGATCAATTCACCCATAGTTTAGTCAAATTTAGAGATTTGAGAAGGTCAAGTGTTCATGGATAATTTCATTGTAAAAAATCAATTATACATCAATAATATCATATCTTAAGGATTGAAAATGTTTCATGCAAGAACCCAAGACAAATTGGACTTTTTCATTTTTTTGAATCTTTGAAAATCATCTTTGAAATTAAATCTAAGTTTAGAGAAATATTTAAATGAATAACTCACATACCTTTTTAGAAAAACCCAATGATAATTGAAGAATAAACTCCATTGAAGATCCTTCATCAAGCTCGATCTTTACCTTGAGCTCTGATGGAGGTTTTTAAAGAAACTTTGAGATGGAATGGATTTTGATCTAGGTTCTAGGGTATAAATGAGATTTTAATCACTTATATACTCTTAAAATACCCATAAACAATTAAAATAACCGTCCCCCTATTTTATAAGACTTGGGGTGAATTTCCCAAAAACCGCCAAGACTTAAGAAAAATTGGCAGGAAAATGCAGCACCACCGACGCCTAGCATCGATTGTCCATTGGTGAGACAACGCCACGTTTATGGGTTCTTTTGGTTGTGTCTAAAACTTCCCAACCTGTAGGCTACATGTCTCCATCGATTCCTCCCATCAATGGGCCGTCATTTGGGTCAGTCGATTGCCACTGCCAAGTAGTGTTGAGCTCCAAGATGGGGTCCTCCTTCTAGGTAACCTTGTTGGTTCTAGTTGGAGTCGTACCCGGACGTTAAGCTAGGTATTAGAAACATATCAAAACAATTCCAACATCAAGCAAGCCACGCAACATGCTAAAACATATCAAAATTCACAAGGACGTCCAATAGCTATTTTTGAGCGTCACCAGACATTCTTGGACATTTTTAACCTCAAAAATATACCACACTCAACATAATAAGTGTAAACAGTATAATTACACATATAAGGACCTCATAAACGCATTACACAAATACAAGCACATGAAATTTCAAAAGGCACATAGGCAACTAGTCATCGAACGTCTTGGTCGTTCCTTGACGTTTGTTTGATATCAAACTTATCCAAAATCTTTATACACTGCCTCAAACATATTTTAAACATCTTAGGACTTCAAGACTTTATGACACACACATTAGGCCCTAGCTTCACCTATGTCATTTTTGGAGGTGTTACAGGTGACCACCTTTCGGGGTGTATTCCGCGTAGACCAAGGTGCAGCTAGGGATGTCCTTTTGGTTTGTTGATCATCTATAGGATTATTCTCCACATGGGTGTTCTTAATAATCAACCTCAAAGTTGAGGGAACAGATTTCAAATTGACCCTCTTGGTGTAGATTATTTGCTTCTTGGACTCAATGTTACTAGTGATAGCATTGTTAGTTCGAAATAAATTGAAAAATTCAGATAGCATGGTACTGTGGCCATCTACGATTGGGACCTATCGTTCGTACTTTGGTTTACGGCTTGTGCAACCCCTTCTTATATTAGAGGTACCAAAAAGTTGGTCTTTGATGGAAACAACAGATGTGCAGAACGGTACGTAGATTGATCTATGAACTGTAGTCCACCTCCATTCTTTCATACTTAGTGAAATTTTCCAAATGCCTCCATCTAAGGACCTGATCTATGGTTTGTAAAATTGACATACAGTCCGTAGATGGGTCTGTGCAAGATCCCTGACATGTCTTTTTTGTGAGACCAAATAGTAATTTTCAAATATATCCTAGTCCATTTATGTATTTCACAATAACTCATGCTAATTTTTCATTTTGAGGGTTCTAATTCACTTAGTTTTTACTATTATTTCAAACAACATTAGGAATCCTAAGTTAAAACTTACATATACACTATTTTTGCATTTTTTATACCATACCTATAAACAATCCCTAACCATCCTCCCAAGGTTGTTTGTACTTCAAAAATAGCATGCATTTCCAAGCACTCAACTACCCATGGTAAAGACCCGACTCCCGACTTTCTATAATCAATCTATGAATTGAAATTCAAAATGAGGGGAAAGAATATTACCTTACAAGCAATAAGTAGTGGGATGGTTTTGTGATGAGACTAATCTTGCAATACCATAACTTATCACCTAGTTGCACCAATCAGCGGCAATGGAGTTTTGAAAGAATGAGTTAAAAGGGTTTTGAGGGAAAAGGGGAGTATTTGGGAATGTGGGGGACAAATTTAGGGTTGATGATGATGAATGAATGGAAATGATACTTATCAACTTATCAAACGATGCTTACTGTGAAGGTGAGTACTATGTTAAAAATTGTAAGTTTGTGAAATTTCTTCCTATTTGTTGGGATGTACTTGTGTGACTTACCACTTAGACTTCACTAGGAAGGAAACATGAGCATGCCTAGGTTTAGAAGTTGAGAATTTCTCATTTTTAGAGGAAATTGACCTTGGACATTGCTTAGGTGTGAACACATGATACATCTATGTGTTGAGGACAACGATATTCCTCCATGGACACCACTAAGCATTGTATGGTTGAGTATGACCTTCATGGCAATAGTTCTAACTAATAATGATCTTTGTTGATTCAATTAACTCAAGTCTATGTGCATTGAAGTATGAATGCCTAAATTTCTTCTTGAGTGTCGTTGAAAATTTGTCTAAGTTTGGCTCAAACAATATTTACAAAATGACCTCCTAATGAATTGATGTATAATGACCATGTTATGATTAGGAGAAGGATGTTTCTCATATGAACATGATAAGAGCCTATGTGTATGATGCATTAAAGAGTGAGTGAGTAATGTTTTTCCTTTCTTGTGTGAATTGAGTACTAAAATTAATTGATGATGTTATAAATGTTATGAACTGCTCTATTATACATTGAATTCCTTGTGGTGATTAAAGTATTTTATGTGTCATTCGAGGACGAATGTTCCCAAGTGGGGGATATTGTAAGAACCCAAAATGAGTTAGGTTTTCTTGAGCAGAAAATGTTTATAATAAGTTTATAATGTCCTAAATTGACTTATAGTATGGTTTAGAGGCAGTGTGTAAAGGTTGAGGTAATTCGGAAGTCGAACGTCAAGGGACGACTAAAATGTTTGACGACTAGTCACCTATGTGTCTCATGTGTACATTCATGTTTATATACTGTATGTAATTATCTTATGAAGTCTGAAAATTATTATAATGATGTTTAAATATTGTATATAGATTTTCGAGAAGTTTGGAGGTCAAACAACCAAGAACGTCCAAGGCGTTCGAAAGATAGCCGTGAAGACGCTCAATGTGTGTCTTGATGGGACCTAGCCTGTTTGGATGAATTACGTGTATTTGTTTTGGTTGAAACTCATTTGGGATATCTAAAACATGTTGAGGGTTGTATTTACGTTTGAAACGTCCGGGTACGACTTCTAAAGGGCCCTTCAAAAGTCCCCACAAGAAGGACCCAAGGCTTGTCAAGGTAGTGCCTTGGCAGTGTTAATCGACGGACCAAACGACGGTTAGTTGGTTCACCAACGGCCCGTGGTTGAGGTATCGTAGATTTACACTTAGCTTGGGCAGGTCTCAACCCAAAATTTGGCTAAGTACCAATATATGGAAGCCAGAGGACAGCCAGTCGATTGGTTCTGTCGATGGTTGTCTGTAGCTACTGTATTGCATCTAATTTATTTAACGGTGAATGGGAAATTTACCCCACGTCTTAACCTGATTCTAACAGGTTTATTTTAGCTTCTTTTGGGTGTATATAAGTGATCAAACACGTGAAAATTTCATTCAAAATCCTTTCCCACGAATTGAACTTTTCCTTCCAAAAATATTCTCCCTAGAAACCACCATTGGTGGTGAAGCTCAAGAACTACTTTGAGCTTGGATTTCCATGGATGAATCATCATGTTTAAGAGGGTTTTAACTAGACAAAGGTATGTTTATCCTTCATTTCTATGTAACCTTTCACTTGGAGAGTTCTTCCCAATGTTTTCAAAGAAGATTTTATGATCAATCTTTCAAACTAGTCATGGTTTCTTTCTAAAAACGTTTTAATGGATAAATCATGATGAATTTATGTTAATATATCGGTTTGAACGTGATTGTACACCAATTGCATGATGAACCCATGCTCCTTCCTTAAATCGATTTAGTCCTTGAATAGGCTTTGTGATCTTAACTTGTTATCGATCGAATTGTGATTCTCTAACGTTGAATTGCTGATATCTACTGTTATTTACGTCAATTAATTATGAATTTATTATGAAAGATCCATGAGGATAAATGTATGAAGATTTGAGTATGAATAGCCTATGTTTATAAGTATTATGTGAATTTCGATTATAGCAATTGTGTATGATTTCGATTATGGAAAGCATCATTGTGGGTATTGGATTTAGTTGGTATAATGGATGAATTGTGGGTGTAAATATTTGATGATCAAATTAAATAAAAGATTAAATTTATTGATCTAGATTCTTATAGTTTATGAATTTATAATTCGATGTATGTGATGAGATCCGTATTTTTAGATTATGTGAAGCGTGATTTCTTTTAGTAATGATCGAATTAGATGCTTCATAACATGTACCTTATTGGTAAAATAATTGACGATTAATACTTTTGGAAAATTAGTAAGATGGCCTATTGTGTCTACTCTACATTGAATTGATAGTTTAATGCCTATGATAGTATCTTAATCTTTTAGGGATGTAAGCATGATATCGATATGATTAAGCGTATATTAGCTACTGCGTTAGATTGATATTATTGATCAACTATGATCTATAATCCATGCAAGTGAAATTGGTTTATGGTCTATGTCCTTCTACATTCTAGCTTGTTAATGATATGTTGTACTAGTTTGTAATATGGCCTTGTAGTAGCTTTTGCATGACTTCGTATATCATTTTTATGTTAAAGATACTTTCCTATACTTGAATTATTTATTAAAGAGTAGTAATGGTCAATAATGACTATAGTCTAAACGATTGGTAAGAATTGCTCTACTCTTCTACTTCTCTATTTCTTTATAGTAATATTGATGAAGCCTTGTATGGCATTGTGTAGTATGGTCCGCTTATGGTGGAGGTGTTTACTTTATTTCCATTATATATGTGTTCATTATGTCCTTGAGGAAAATTAATGAATATATGTATATGTGGTGATGATTACACTATGAGAAGTTTATGGCTACTTTCCTATTCTACTTGTGATCTAGGTGGTATGGCTATTATATAAGCATGTTCATATAAATGTTAGGGTAAAGTATAGGTGGTTCGATATATGAGTTAATCTGGTTAATAATCCCTTACAAATGTAACCCTATGTGAATGCATGAATTTCACAAGTTAGGAGTCTTAAGTGTAGTATGAAGTTGACTTGTATCCTATTCTATTCTGTGTTGTGTGGTTTATGCTTGAAAGAGTATTATGGTCTTAGAGGGTGGCTGCCTCAATGTGTTGTTGATATCCATTAAGTAATCATGTTGATCAATGTACATACACACTCACTTTACATGAATATTACAAGAAAAATAAGTCATGGTGTCTAAATGGAAGGTAGTTCTCATATTCACTAGTGTCTACTACTATGCATGCTAAGATGATGTCTATGATTTTAAGTATATGATTTGATTAAGTATGAATGTGCATATTTTCTTGGAGTGTTTATAAAAATGGATTGCTCATATAGGTACACATATAGACTTATGCGTTGATATATGAACATGTGGGGCTTTATGTGTTATGTGAAAGGTTTACTTACATATAAATACACACACACACACATGAATGACGATCTAGTTAATAGAGGTACATTGAGAGGTGTGCCCAACATTACTCTAAAACTAGATAGGTTCTTGAATATGTTATAAGCATATGAGGAATGAATATCCTAAGCCTATGTTTTATGAAAAATGTAGTAAAGGCTTTTCAATAAAGGGAACTTAGATTAGCACCGAGTGAACTTTACATTGAGAGGTGTTAACTTCCTTTGGAGGAAGATTCACCATTGGATAGGATCATATCTTGTAGTAGGATCATATCTTGTAGTAGTTAAGGTAAGTTACATAAGATAGCTGGAAGTAATGAACCCATCTAGACATTGCACAAGTAGCTCCTTAGGAAATCCTAGCAAGGTGACCTAATATCTACGATTATGTTTATGTCAATATGCATCATTTGTAGTATTTGTCTACTTGTTATGAGAATGTGCATAGTATAAATCTATAAGAGGTGATCTTATCCTTATATGCACTATCTTTGTCTAAATGACTATATGATAAAGGTCTTGTATTGACATGAATGAAGTTGCCTGCACTTACTTGTGACGTATGAATTGAATGTTAAGGTTTGTGGTCTCATGAACGGTTTACTAAGAATGTATGGGGTTATCGGTCTCCATATATTCATTAAACTAGTATATTAATATTGGGGTCATGAACAAGGTCTTATAATTAGGAATATGAAACAACTAAAAGTGTATGTCCAAGTTAGATGTATCTTATTGTAATTGTCCTATGATATTGTCTTAAATATGTCTAAGTTGTATTATACTCCTATGATGGTATGTACTGTCTCGTGTAGATGATATGTATGTTTCCTTGTGGCTTTAAGGTAATGCATTGCACCAAGTATCACTAGAGGCTTACTTGGGATGTTAATGAATAAAAGGGAAGATAACTCACTATTAAGGGAAAACTAGTTCACTATAATGTGACTTAAAATTTTAACAAATTCTATAAGTGATCTTATGTAACGTTTGGACTTTGAATATGTTTATATGAAGTATGTGAATGATGTAAATTCTATTGAATAAGGGTTTTATCAAGATTTACTCAAAAAGGCATGTATTATGATTTCAAGAAAATGTCCCTATTAAATGCATGTTTTTCCATGGTTGCCATACTTAGTGCATTCTTATACTAATACCATTCTTCTCTAGTTTTTAGACAATGTGTAGGTTATGGATGCTTCAAGGATGTCTTGAATGTTGAGGAGCTTGATCTGTGATTCCCGAGTTCAAGGAAAGGAATCCTTAAGTACAAGGATTTCCTATGTTATGGTTTACTGTAAAGTCTTAAATATTATACATATGTTTATGTTTTAAGGGTCGTGTCCCTAATGTACTCCAAAGTTATTGATCTTAAGATGGTCTAAATATGTATTACGACTTATGTTTTTATATATAAGAAGTAAAGCTTCTATCATATGATGTGCTATGAAATTTTTTAATTTTTCCGCAAAAATTTATTATGTCAATGCGATGAATGGTAACTATGAGCTTGTACAAGACCTCCGAGAGGTAAAGTACGCAATATTGCTTCTAGGGGGTGCTCCCCGGATGTGACAAATGTAGTATAGGAGAACGGTTTTTAAAATTAGTTTATGGTACAAGAAGTCTCATATTGCCACGTTTAGTAAAGTCTTGAATCGTTGGTGGTGAGTTTAACACATCAATGCTACGAGATGATATAGTACGATAGAGTTTCCCTTCTTCATCATTCTCATATCGTGCCATAGAACTTAAATCTATAAGATCTCTCTCTTATATTTTTTTGTCTGGTAGTATTTTAAAATGTGAATGCTTGCATGAGATTGTTCTCTATGCTTTATGGAGAAAAGGTGAGTTTAAATGCTTATCTTTGTTTTATAGTTGAATGACTATGTGTGAAGGTCAATTTTTGCATGTTTTGATGATGTGATTCCATTTATGGCTAAGTATAAGATTTGTGTTAAATATCATGTTATATTGAGTAATGTATGTCATGATATAGTTAAAGCATGCTAGAAGTTATTATGGTTAAAATGAGTTTCTTTTAGGAATAATGTCTTACTATTTGGTTTTGCATGATGGTAGTCTTATCCTATGATTTTAACTTGAACTGCTTAGTGACTACATATGGAAGCATGCTACCCTAAGAATATACACTTAAAGGTGCTCAATGTTTTCCTTTGTATATATGTGGTCTATGATAAGTTGCATAGTATGTATTGGAGTTATTTGTATAGACATTGATCCTATATGAGATGATACCATGCTTGTCTTGATAAAGATTTGTACATCATATTGTCATGTTTTTCCCATCAATTTCCTAAATGTTGCATTTTTGGAATATTGAAGCATGGTCATTGTGAAACTAGGTAGCTTACTGTAACATTTTTGGAAAAAACAACTAAATTGTTCTTTGATTAGATTTTGTTAAAATGTGTATAGAATTGATGCATATGAAAATGATAATGAATGTAAAATGGAGAATTGTTATTTGGAATGAAGAATGAGAGTCTTATTGCATGATAAGTCGTAGAATTGTTTCTAACTTCTTGTTGTGATGTGATCCCCTTGATGATTGTGTAATTGATGTTTCCCTAGAATTAAGGGTAGTACTCTTATCTTTGTAGGGTGATTACGTGGGTTTGATTGACCTAGAAATTACCTTACATTAATGTTGAAAGAAAAAGAACGAGTCCTTAAGACTAAGTCTCCTCTATTGTTTCCCCTAATAATGTATGACCTTGGTGTTTATGGTATTGTATACAAACCTTATGTGATTAAATAAGATGACCTAACCTGATAGTAGGGGATAAATGTCCTAGGTAAATAGGTTTAGAATACCTTGATGTTCCTATGTTAACTTACTATAAATACTTCTAAAGTTGTAATCACTTTTTTAGTGATGAAAATGAAGGTTATTTAGTTAAGATGGGTTAAGTTACTCTTAAAATAGGGTTTACCCTATGTGGGGAATGTTGACTGAGTAGTAAGGTTGTAGAAATTGTCTACCGTGTCCTTATCTTCTTACTTGAACTGGAATCTATTGAATGTTTAGCAAGCTTGTTCATGGATAAGAGTTCTGCATAAAGTATGAATTGCATGAACTTTTTATGTATGGTATGTATTGATTGGCATTACCTTGAACATATTATGAATGTTCCAAAGTGCATGAAAGAAAATTTTACATAAAATCCATATTTTATCATGTTAAATTGCATCTTGATAAGCTAGTTATGTATTTGACTTTATGAGATAAGATAAGAAACATGGTAATAGTCAATACTGAGTTGAAATGTTTAGCCTTATAATGAAAAGTTGAGTCTCTTTAAAATTAAATATGTTCAGTCTCTTGAAAACTATGTGACTTTTATGATTTGGAGTGAATGATTGTAGGCTCACTTTTGAAAAGTGAAAGCATGTTTAGCTAAGTGTTAGTGTGTGTGCCTATAATTTGTGTTGTTCTCCTCAAATGATGCTTACTCTGAAGGTGAGTACTATGTTAGAAATTGAAATTTTGTGAAATTTCTTCCTATTAGTTGTGATGTACTTGGTGTTACTTACCACTTCGACTTCACTAGGAAGGATACATGAGCATGCCTTTGTTTAAAAATTGATAATTTCTCATTTTTAGAGGAAATTGACCTTGACTTTGCTTAGGTGTGAACTCATGATACATGTAAGTGTGTTTCGGAGAAATACATTTCTCCATGGACACCACTAAGCATGGTATGGTTGAGTATGACCTTCATGACACTAGGTCTAATAAATAAATATATTTGTTAATTCAATTAACTCAAGTCTATGTGCATTGAAGTATGAGTGCCTAAATTACTTCTTGAGTGTTGTTGAAAGTCTGTCTATGTGTGACTTAAAGAGTAATTACAAAATGAGCTCTTAATGAATTGAAGTATAATGACCATGTTATGATTAGAAGAATGATTTTCCTCATATGAACATGAAAAGAGCCTATGTGTTTGATGCATTAACGAGTGAGTAAGTAATGGTTTTGCTTTCTTGTCTGTATCGAGTGCTAAAATGATTTGATGATGTAATAACTGTTATGAACTGCTCTATGATGCAACAAAGTCCTTGTGGTGATTAAAGTATCCTAAGTGTCATCCGAGGACAAATGTTCCCAAGTGGGGATATTGTAAGACCCCAAAATGAGTTATGGCGTATAGAGCCTAACGTATTTTTATTAAGGTTATAAGGTCCTAAAATTACTTATAATATGGTTTATAGGTGGTCTATAAAGTTTGAGGTGATTTTGAAGTCGAACGTGAAGGGATAACCAAAACATTCGACGACTAGTCACCTATGTGTCTCATGTGTCCATTCGTATTTACATACTATATGTCATTAGCTTATGAAGTATTAAAATGATTTATAATTATTTTTAAATATGGTATATGAATTTTCGAGAAGTTTGGAGGTCGAACGACCAAGAACGTCCAAGGAATTTGAAAAATAGCCCTTAAGACGCTCAATTTGTGCCTTGATAGGGCCAAGCCTCTTTGGATTACTTACGTGTATTTTTTTGTTGGGTGAAACTCATGTGGGAGGTGAAAAAAATTGTAAGGGTTGTATTTACATTTTAAAGATCCAGGTACAACTTTTAAAAGGCCCCGCAAATGGCCCCACAATAAGGACCCAAGGTTGGTCGAGACACCGCATTGGCAGTGTTAATTGACGGACCAAACGGCGGCCATATGGTTCACCAATGGCCCGTAGGTGAGGTATCGTCGATTGATACTTATCTGGGGAAGGTCTAAACCCAAAATTTGGATAAGGACCAATCGACGAAAGCCAAAGGACGGCCAGTTGATTGACCAACGGCCAGTCAATTGGTTCCGTCGATGGTGGTTTGTAGCTATTGTATTGTGTCTTTTTTATTAAAGGGGTGAATCAAAATTCACCCCACGTCCTAACCTGACTCTAATAGGTTTATTTAGCACCTTTGGTGTATATAAGATATAAAACACGTGAGCATCCCATTCCAAATCCTTTCCCACGAATTGAACCTTTTCTTCCAAAAATATAGATCCTATAGACTCCGTAGAATATAATCATTCTCACTTATCACACCAACTCATAGATGATATGACATTCTCCTTACAAAGGCTATCAAAAAACCTACTTATGTAAATCAAGAAGATAAAGTCCATCATTGACCTCTTCAAGATTACCTAAATAGTCCTTAAGACAATCTAAGGCTTAGGTCATGTCCATAGCACCAAACATCTTCCCTAACTAAAGTCATCCTCAAAACTTCCACTGATAAGTCATGAAGAGATCATCTCTTATGCCCTTTTCACACTATAGTTAAGGAATCCATTAGTAACATTAAATTAGGTAGTTATTCATTCACATACTTCTTAACGTAAGTCAATAGTTCAGTAAGATTCATGCATCACATAAAGTACTTCAAGTAATGGTTTTGGACAAGACCTAAAAACTCCAAGTAACACCTTCAAAATCTATTGTGCGATGTCTAGATAGCGTCCCATACCACCACCTAAATATCATAAACTTCTTTAATGCTAATAGGTATTCCATATGATTAGAATAGGCAATAACCGACATAGACCATGATAGCAATACATGGAATCCGAAGTTCTATCCTACTCCGATGAGGTTGTTCTACTTGCCAAGGGTAGAACTTAGACACATCTCATGTAGGCACATGGTTGAGGAATATGAAGCGCATACTTTGTAATTTAGTTTCACTCTTTAACTAGAACTACTTCCCTTTACCGTACTCACTCGTTGCTAGACTTATTTCTCATAGACTTATTCACACATTAGGTTCACATAAAAGGGATCCATAAAAAGTTCATAACCAATCACATTTACCCTACCAAAGAAGGTCCACTAGGGCTACATCACAATGGAGACAAGAATCTCATGATGACTTTTCTAAATATTAATATGATGTCGTTCAAAACAATTAACTTTAAGTCTATCATTCCTTTACTAATAAGAATATCATTATGGCTTACGACTTCAACAATCTTAACCTTACCACTAAGTCAAGGTTTTCACACAAAAGACTCTCTTAAGTTCATTCAAGGTGACATATCGTTCATACATTCAATACTAAGAGTTGTAACACGCTAAATAAAGACATTACATATTCATAATCATACATACATCAAGCAAGGGACACAAGTCAAGCAAGATAAAACATCACATACTTCACTTTTACCCATAATGCAAGTCATTCCAGAAGCACCTACAAACAACCCTAACAGCTTCAAATAATCCTATATACTATCATAACATCATCTTTTTAATCAACATAGACTCATATAGCCAAGTAGGAATAACCAAGACTGAAGCCTAAAATTATACACATAATGTCAAAGACATAGTCTAACATGATCACCAAAGACAACATAAATAGAAGAATACAAATATGACTCTAGATGTAGATAGACATTGTCATGCTTCACGTTATCAAACAACACAAATAGTCATATTACTTCAAGTAGTTGCCGACAAGGCAAAGATCATCATATTGTATAAAGTAACGCCGACAAGGCCACATCAATCGCAAGTAAAGAACATAACATTGTTACAATAAGTTGAGCATACAAATAACAACATAATTGAAGTATAAATAAAATAAAAATAATTGAAATAGGGAAGCATACCCCCACATCATCCTCAATGCTTCAATCAAAGGTCAACTTACTAAATTCGATAACACAAGACCCTTACCAAAGTCTATAACAAACAATTCAACATAAAAAATACATTTATCGATGAACTAGTTAAAATCAATGTAAATTCAGAAATATAATTCAACCTATATATCAATTTACTGCAATTATTACCTTAATGAATAGCCGATATAAAACTACATAAGAATTTATCAACATTAGATCATTATCAGGTAACCCACAACTTAGTCAATACTAGAATTCATCCAATTCATGGGTTCATACGTAATTTAGTTTAAAAAAATCAATAAAATATAAATTAAATAATTATTCAATGTTTAGAAATCATTAATTCAAGAACCATGGTAAAATCATGATATTGGACAATTCAACTTTGAAAGCATTAGAAAACATCTTGAGGATTGGGATCCTTGTTGAAACGAGTTTCAAGGATCAACATCCATACCTTCGTGAAGCTAATTCTTCACTTTAATGAAGAATTTCCACTAAAAACGCCAATCTAAGCTCTTCCTTGTTTTTTTGACTTCAATGTAGTCTTTGGGAGTTCTTAAGGGATTTTGGTGTTTTGATTTGGAAGAATGAAATATTCTAAGTGTTAAACACTTATATACTTGTTTAAAATACCCAAAATACCCTTATTAAACTGCAAGTACTCTTATTTAGAAGTGGGGTGAAATTACAACATTACTCCTTAAATTAAAAGTGAGCTGCACGCAAGCATAGGCTCACAGACCACTAACCCATCGACGGGGCGTCAGTCCACTTACGGACCGTGTTGTCCACCGTCGATTGTGTCAGAGCATGGAAAATTGAAGCATGGATTCCATGGCTAATTCTCCAACGATCGCACCACCTACGGGGCGTCGACTATTCTACCAGTCGTCGATTGTCCTCCGTCTGTTTACTGCTTTTGGGTAGTTTTGGCCACCAATATGGGTCCTTCCTCAAGAAGCCTTGGTTAGTCCTTGGGGATGTTTTCCCATACGTTTCAAACCCAAACATAATTGTCTATGATTTCATAACCTCTCATATGAATTTCACCCAAAACAATCACGTAAAACTTTATGAAACATGCCTAGACACACAAGGTCATTTCAAGGCACATTTTTCGAATATCATGGACGTTATTGGACGTTTGACCTCCAAAATTTATGAAACTCGACACACTGACTATATATGCAATAAAAACACATTTAAGTACCTTACAACCTCATTAATCACAAATAACACACATAGAATCACATATGAGGCATCGAGGTGACTTAGTCGTCGAACGTCTTGGTCATCCCTTGACGTTTGACTTCCAATGCACCTAATACTTTAGATACTACCTCTATATAATATAGTAGACCTATTTAGGACCTTATAAAATCAAGAACAACCTGTTAGACTGTAGTTCACCTAAGTCATTTTTGGGGTCTTACAATCTTCTCCACTTGGACAACATTCGTCCTCGAACGACACTTGCCACTCTCCAAACACTTCCAAGAATAGAGATTAATCTAGAAGATAATAACCAGACAATAAAACACATAGACAATAAGAAAACATCAATTTCACATAGTCAAGAGATTCACAACACAACAAGAAACTAGAACACAATTCTATCACTCATAACGCTACAAAACTCACAATCTTCATTCCAAATAGTAAAAATTCATTTTATAATCAATATCATGCCTATATACATCAATTCTAACAACATTACAGCAATTATGGACAACATAAAACTTCATAAGAATTCATCAACATTAGATCATTATCATGTAACCCACAACTTAGTCAAAAGCTAGGGTTCATCCAATTCATAGGTTCATAGGTAATTTAGGTTAAAATAATAAATACAATATCAATTAAATCATTATTCAATGTTTGGAAATCATTGCAAGAACCCATGGTAGAATCGTGAAATTGGACAATCTAACTCTGAAAACTTTAGAAAACATCTTGAGGATTGGGCTCCTTGATGAAACAAGTTTAAAGGATCAATATCAATATCTTGATTAAGATAATTATTAAATTTGATGAAGAATTTCCACTCAAAACGTCACCCCAAGCTCTTCCTTGATTTTGGACTTCAATGGAGTCTTTGAAAGTTCTTAAGCGATTTTGGGGTTTTGATTTTTAAGAATGAAATATTCTAAGTGTTAAACACTAATATACTTGTTTAAAATACCCGTAAGACCCTTAATGAACCGTCAATACTATTATTTGGAAGTGGGATGAAATTACAAAATCACCCCTTAACTTAACAATAAACCTCACGCACGCACAGGCTCACAGACGACTAACCCATCATGGAGCGTCAGTCCACTTATGGACCGTGCAGTCCACCGTCGATTGGGTAAGAGCCTTGAAAATGGTATTTTGGATTATTAGTCTAAGGATCCAATTACTCCCACCAACTACGGGGCGTCGACCAGGACACTGACTGTCGATTGCCCTCCGTAGGTGGACTGCCTTTGGGCAGTTCTGGCCACCAATAGGGTCCTTCCTCAAGGACCCTTTGTTTGTACATTGGGCTGTTTGCTGGACGTTTCAAACCCAAACATGATTTTATATGATTTTATCACCTCTCACATGAATTTCACCCAAAAAAATACTTAAAACTTGACAAAACATGATTAGAAACGCAAGGTCATTTCAAGGCACATCTTTAGAATGTCATGGACGTTTGACCTCCAAACTCCACGAAACTCGACACACTGACTATATATGATATAAAAACTAATTTAAGTATCTTAAAACCTCATTTATCACACATACACATATAGAATCACATATGAGTCACCTAGGTGACTTAGTCGTCGAACGTCTTGGTCATCCCTTGACGTTTGACTTTCAATGCACCTAATACTTTAGCTACTGCCTTATACCATATATTATACCTATTAAGTACCTTAAAATTTCAAGAACAACATCTTAGTCTCTATTTCACCTAAGTCATTTTTGGGGTCTTACAACATAGGATCTAGACGAGTGAATTCACTTAGGATGCTAGGATATATGTTAATGTTCTACCTTGGCTAGGTAGGAATACCTTCCATGTGTGTAAGGCTCTACAACACAAAATTTCATTTTTAGCACGCATGGTTATAGTGTCGGTTAAGGCTATAGTTTCCCTAAAGTAAAATGGACAATGGAAGTAAATGAATAAGATCCTAACTAAAAAGACCTAAGGTAAGTTACTTAGGATAGGTGGAAGTAATGAAACCATCTAGAAATTGCACAAGTAGCTCCTTAGGAAGTCCTAGGAAGGTGACCTAATATGTATGATTATGTTTATGTCTATATGCATCACTTTGTAGTATTGGTCTACTTGTTATGAGAATGTGCATGGTACGAATCAATAAGAGGTGATCTTATCCTTAAATGCACTATGTTGGTCTAAATGACTAAATGATGAAGGTCTTGTATTGACCTGAATGAAGTTGCCTTCACTTACTTGTTGATTGTATGAATTGAATGTTAAGGGTTCTGGTCTCATGAAGTGTTTATTAAAAATAAATGGGGTTATGGGGCTCCATATGTTCATTGCACTACTATGCTAAGATTGGGGTCATGAAAAAGTTCTTATAATTAGGAATATGAAATAAGTAAAAGTGTGTGTGCAAGTTAGATGTATCTTACTGTAATTGTCCTATGGTATTGGCTTAAATATGGTTAAGTTGTATTATACTCCTATGATGATATGTGTTGTCTCGTGTTGATGATGTGTATGTTTCCTTCTGACTTTAAGGTGATGCATTGCACCAAGTATTACTACAGGGTTATTTGGGAGGTTAATGAATAAAATGGAAGATAGCTCACTAGTTCAATGTAATGTGACTTAAAATTGTAACCCGTTCTATAAGTGATCTTATGAAATGTTTGGCCTTTGAATATGTTTATATGAAGTATGTGAATGATGTAAATGCTATTGAATAAGGGTATTATGAAGATTTACTCAAAATGCATAAAGCATGATTTCAAGGAAATGTCCCTTTTAAATGCATATTTTTGCATTGTTGTCATACTTAGTGCATTCTTGTACTAATCCCATTCTTTTCTACTTTTTATACAAATTATAGGTTATGGATGCTTAAAGGATATCTTGAATGTTGAGGAACATGATATGTGATTCCAAATATCAACGAAAGGAATCCTTAAGTCCAAGGATTCCCTATGTTATGGTTTATTGTGAAGTATTAAATATTGTACTTATGTTTATGTCTTAAACGTCGTGTCCCTAATGTACTCCAAAGTTGTTGAGTCTAAGATGGCAAAGAGACTTATGGTCTAAATATGAATTACGACTTATGTTTTTATATATAATAAGTAATGTATCTATCATATGATGCGCGATGAAGAGTTTTAAATTTTCCGCTAAATTTACTATGTCAATGCGATGAATGATAACTATGGTCTTGTACAAGACCTTCATGAGGTCAAGTACGCCATGTTGCTTCAAGGGGGTGCTCCCCGGATGTGACAAGTGGGAACCTCCATAACTGATAATCGCCCAGGTACCAAATCTATAATGATAAACTTTTTCAAAAGTGAGGTGTCATTTTTTCCTTGATTGGTGGAGAGTGAAATTGACTCCACCCAATTAGATACATAATCAAACGCACCCAGAATATACTTTATCCCATGTGAACTCACAAATGGCACCATAAAATCGATGTACCATATATCAAACTACTCAATCACCAATATCTGATTCATAGGAATCTATTGCCTCTTCGAAATTCCAATTTCTGTTTGGCAACGGTTGCAAGACTTGGCAAAGTCATAAGAATCTTGGGGGATGGTAGGCCAGTAGTATCCACAGTACAAGATCTTATGCGCAGTCCGAATACCACTATGGTGCCTACACACAGGATATGAATGACACATTTCAAGTACACTCAACATCTCAACCCCGGGCATACAACAACGAATAATCCCATCAGCACAAGTATGATACAAGTAAGGCTCATCCCCAAAAAACTTCTTCACATCATGCAAAAACTTCTTCGTTTGGTGAAAAGACAAATCCTGAGGCACCAAATCACTTGCAAAATAATTAGCTAAGTCAACGAACCACGGAACAAATATTGAGAGGTCGCGAATACATGTTCATCTTGAAATACATGATTAATTTCAGACTTATCAAAGATTCATCCTCCAATCTAGATAAGTAAGCGACACTTGATGCCTTTTCCCCTTTCTATCTTTCACCACAAAATCAAATTCTTACAACAACAACACACATCTAATAATCCGTTGCTTTGAATCCTTCTTAGAAATCAAATACCTCAATGCCAAATGGTCAGTATGTACTATGACCTTAGTACCATCAAAATTTGTCAAATGCAAAAACCACTGCAAGAAGAACTTACTTGGTCACGGCGTAATTCTTTTATTCTTATACCTCGGAAACTGAATAACCTATAATAGAGCCTTACCTATTAAATAATGTTTGATATAATGTTTACAGACCTAGACTAAGGCAATAAACTTTATTTAGAAGTATTAGATCCTAAATGTCAAGGGACGACCATGATAACCGGAAACTAGCAAAATTGGATTAGTAAATGTCCTTACGTCTTGTGAATGTTTGGGAGTGTAGTATGAAATCTAAAACTTGTAAAAATAGTTTAAATAGGTCAAGTAATCTTTATAGGGTAAAAAAGACCAGTTAAAACCCCCAAGGACCACCCTAGGGGTCCTTAAAGAGGTCCCAAATGTTGGCAAGAAGGCTACCAAGGCAGCTTGGGAAAATCCCCTATTTGAGGGTGCATGTGTGTCACTCAGTCAACACTCAAAGGGAAAAATATTCCTCACAACGCGGGGCTGTCACGAACTTATTTGCCACAATTTGGATTCCAGAAAATAGATTTGGAGGTGATCCCGCAACGCTCATCCATGTCACAGATTTGGTCGCGTCATTTATAAGTCAAGTTGACTTCACAAAAAGGTATAATTAGGTAAGAGGCCTTTTAGGTATTCTAGAGGAGGGATGTATATTGATTTAGGTCAGTTTTAAGTCATTTTTACCCACCCAAATCAAAACCTTAAATGAAATCAAAATCACTCTCACTTCTCTCTAGTTTCTCTCACTACTCCAAAGATCCCTAGTGAATAAGAACACCAAGATTTCTCTAGGGCTTTACGATCAACGGTTTCTCTCAAAAATTGGAATGGATTGTTAGGATATGGAGGATATTCATTCTTGGGACTCCTTTCCCCATGAGGTTCTTCAAAATTTGTATTTAAATATACTCGAAAGTCCTAATTTTCGTCCAATTTTGTTGGTCTACTTTATAACTTGATATATTTAGTCTTAATTCAATTATTAGTGGTGATTTATCTATTTTTGCAGATGGTTTAATGTATCACTTTAGGATTTGACCTAAATGTGTATGAAGACAAATGAAAACACTTTTTCTACTAACCTAACTTGTGAATTAGCTTGATTATGATTAAGGAAGATATAATTGAATGAATTCTTGCATAATTTACTATTATATAATGATGATGATTAAATTTTTGGGTTAATCTTATGTAATGGGGGTGATTCCTTTGATGAGATTCTTGGAAGCCATTGGTAAGACTTTCAAGTCATGAATACTCTATTATATTAATGTTGGTCTATTCTTTGTACTATTGTTTAATTGAAGTATAAATGATGAATTTAAATATGTATGATTAGGATATGAAGATGATGAGTGTGAGGTTATGATAGGTGTATGATTATAAGGGATTGGAAGTGATTCTCTTGTGCATCTTATAATTAGTTATGGTGCAATGTTCTGGCATAATGTTGGGTAGTGATAAACATCATTTCTCATCATAGAACTTAGGAGTTATGATCATGTTATACAAGTAGTTAGTTTTCTAAGACCTACATTATAAACTAATGCTAAGGAAGACTTAGAGATGCTTCGAATAGGGAATTTAGCTTAGCACCAAGCAAAATAGACAATGATAGGAGTCCCTTACAAATAGGAAGGTAGGTTCACCAAAAGTCTCATGCGGTGGAAACTACAACGTGAATTATCATAGAGAGAGTTTCTAGTAACAATCTCCTAGTTCCTTAACTATGTTCCCCCATAAGAAAACTAGCTAGTGGATCGACGTAGACTCTTTTATGATGTATATGTCCTACCATGGCAAGTAAGATGCCCTCCTTTGTGTGAGGGGTTGGCACCAGATCCATATTTAGCTCATGTGGTCTAATGTCGAATCTGTTGAACTTTCCTAAAAGTAAAATTAATGAAAGAAAGTAAATAGTCTTATAATAACTAGGATGACTTGAGGGGTGTTCTTAGTGTAGGTATGGGTATAGGACTTTACCTATACATTGCACAAGTGTACCTTGAGGGGATTCCTAGGGTGATATCTTTATGTATATATGTTATGAATGAAATGCATAATGTTGATTCTATATAATGTTGGTCTCATATAATGTTGCTTTAACTTGATAAACATGATTGTGGTATAAGTTGCTATATATGTTGTTAGCTATACTCCTTATGATGTTATATGATGTAAAGGCAATGCTGATGGTAAATTTGCTAGTTTACTTGGTTTATGTGAGGTTATAGGGCTTCACATACACAGTTCACTAGTTGACTTAAATTTTTATTAGAGTAGGGTCTTGTAATGTATTGATCAAATGTTGTTTATAGCATTGTTCTGATGTTTCATTTGATCATGTAATATTAGAATGACTTATTCTTTTTATGTTTTGGATTTTGATATGTTCTTTGAATGTTCATGAAAGCTTTTAAAATTAACTTAGAATGCTTATAAACAAAATCTCCCTTTGTGTATATTTTAAATGATTTACTTGCATATGTTTCCACACTTAGTACATGTGGTTTGTACTAACCCATATTCACTTTTATTTTCTACAGAATTTGTAGGTTCGGACCAATGAATATATTACACTCCTTCTTGAAGAACATGGATTGATAACCCCAAGTTGATGAATCCTCAAGTCCGGGGATGAAGAAGCTTAACTCTAGCTTTCATGTTTCTTATTTTGAAGACTTTATTGTAATCTCTATATGAGACATATTGTAATGTTGTAAGGGGTATGTCCAAAATTTTGTACTATTATGTTTAATGGTTTCTGTGAGATAATTCAAGACTATTTTCAATATATGAGAAGTATAAGTGAACTTCAAATATAGATTTTTAATTTGTTCATATTTTTTGTTCTATCGATGATGCAATGATGTATGTTAAGGGCTTGTCTAAGGCCTCTTCGAGGACAAAGAAGTCGTTATGTCTAGGGAGTGCTCCCTAGTAGTGACATCTAGGCTGTCTTTAAGGAATTAATTGCATATAAAATCGGGTGAAGTATCTTTTCGTGCCTTTTTCCCAACACACAATGAAGTTCTACCCCACTTGCGTCACATATGACCTAAAAATTGTTCCCCCCCCCCCAATCTGGAGTAATAATGATGGGTGCAAATACTAGATTCTTCTTTAACTCTATTAAAGTCAAACTTACTCTCCTTTTCAAGAAGTTTGCACAATGGATGTGCAATTTTTGAGAAATCTTTTATGAACCTCTTATAAAATCAAGCATGTCCAAGAAAACTTCTCACAACTTTAATGGATATAGGTGGGGGAAGAGTTCTTTTACCTCAAATTTAGCTCTATCAACCTCAATACCTTTTTCAAAGATTCGATGGCCCAACGCTATACCTTCTTTTACCATTAAGTGACAATTCCTCCAATTTAGGTCCAAATTACATTATTCACACCTTGTCAATACCTCAGCCAAATTGTCCAAACTCTGATCGAAGGGTCAGATATCATTGAGAAATAATCCATGACAAACTCAATAGGTTCCTCCACCATATCAGAGAAAATTTACATCATACAACGCTTGAAGGTCGGTCGAGCATTACACAACCCAATGGCATGTGCTTGAAGGCAAAGGTCCTACAGAGGCAAGTGAAGGTTGTCTTCTCTGGTCTTCCATAGCTATAGATATTTTTTTGTAACCCGAATAACCATCAGAAAGCAATACCAACCCTTACCCACAAGTCTATCCAACATCTGGTCTAGGAATTGCATCGGAAAATGCTCCTTATTTGTCCAAGCGTTCAACATCCGGTTGTCCATACAGGCTCTTCATCCAGTCATGGGCTGTATAGAAACAAGATCATTTCTTTCATTAAGCACCATAGTAATACGGACCTTCATAGTCACAAACAAAACATGACACACCAAACTACTATCTACAAAGGGATAAATATCTCTAGCATCTAACAACTTCATGATGTCATTTATAATTACCTCTTGCATATGCAGATTTAGTCTTCTTTGGTGCTTGCTTGATACTAGACTTGTGATCTGGCATGAGTTGAATTTTCTAAGAACAAATAAAAAGAGGGATCCCAATAATGTCCTCAATAGTCCACCCAATAGCTCACTTGAATCTGTTCAACACCCTAGCCAAGCACTCTACTTATCTCCCATTCAAATATGCCGCAACAAGATATTATATTTCCCTAAGAATACATACCTCAAATGTGGTAGCAGAGTCTTAATCTCTAATTTAGGTGTTTTTCAATAGACGGTTTTGAAGGTAAGCACTCACAATTCTTTATATTTATCTCCAACTCCAGCTTCTTCAATTTCGACCGATATTCACACCTATCATCTGTAGCAACCAATTCATCATAGTCTTTAATATTATCATTCTAAAATTTCATCATAACAGCTGCTAGTGACTCAACACCCAATCTCTCTTCCAGTTACACCTCACACCACTCTCAGCTCTGTATGTTATAGTAGATATCGATTGGATCTCACCACTCTACTTCATGGACCTACAAATTTTGAAAGTTGCTTTTTCATTGCTGAGTCTGAACATCATCTACCTGTTCTTCATACAAAACAACACTCTCTAAAGCCAAGAAACGGTATCCAAATAATGATGGAAACCTCAAAGTCAAACTCACAATAAAGAATAATAAAATCTGCCAATGAATGACTGCACTTGCACTAGAACATCATGTAGTAGACCAATGGGACTCTACAAAGCTCTATTGGCCATGAGCAACCTATTCATAGTTGATTTTGGATCTCGCAATCCAAACTTTTTGTAAATGGACAACGGAATGAGATTTATGCTAGCACCAAGGTCACACAATGTCTTAGAAAAGTGCATGAAGCCAATGGTACATGGGATAGTGAAGGCACCATGATCCTTATTCTTCTGCATAAGGGACTTTGTAACAATTGCACTATAATGTTGTAACCTATCATCATCTTCGGAACTCAGAGATCTCTTCTTTTTCACCATGTACTTCATAAATTTGGCATACTCATGTATTTGCTCCAAAGCTTCTATGAATGAAACATTAATGGAAAGATGTTTCAACATCGTAATAAACATATGGTATTTGCCTTCTTCTATCTTATTCACTAACCTCTGTGGAAGGATATAGAGGACTAGGTATGGGAACAATTTTCTCTGTTACCACCGCTTCTCCCTTTGTTGCATTCGCAGAGTCTCCAGTCACCTCAACCATATCGTCATCTTTACTAGTTGTAGTATCCACTCCAGACAACATAGGTAGATCAAGAGTTTTCTTACCCCACGAGTGGTGATTGTCATACAATGCCTATCATTCTTTGGATTCTGGATGGTGTTACTTGGAAGAGTGTCAGGTTGACGTAGGTTTATTGTAGTAGAAAAATGAGTCATGTGTTGCTCAAGATGCTTTATTGACACGTAGGGGCATCAACATTTTGACCAATACTAGACAAGTAATTCCACATCTCCTTCACATTCTCATTCATCGCATCAAACGTTCTCATCATCTTTTACATCATATCCTTAATATGTGACATATTACCTCCAACTTCCCTTGGACCAGATTCCTATTTTTTAGGAGAAACTTAAGGCCCAACCCGATTGTTTTTATTGCCATAGTTGTTCCGATTGTAGTTACCCATATTTGCAAGCTCACAATGCACTGTTTTAGATAAACAAATCATGAACTTACGTAATAAGAAGAATAAACCAAAATTTCAAATTGAATTGCAAGAGTCCCCTCCAATTTTTAAATTGAGATTTATTTACGTTTTCCATTCTTCCTCCTCTTCTTGTTGAAACACTAAGTTTAAAACATATTCGATATTAATATATATTATAGTATAAAAATACATTCAAATAAAATTCCTTTTTATATTAAGGATTGCGACATTTCAAAGGATTATTAGTTTTCCAAGATGTTTTAACTTTTCTGAAAGATTGTGACTTTTCAAAGAGTTGTGACTATTCAAAAAGATTGTAACTTGTATGATAAGGCACAATAAGGACTTCTTCATACTTTCCGTTGTTTGCTATATATAAAGGGGATCTCTCACATTATTAAACCACAAATTTCTATGCTTTATAATCTTCTTACTTTCAACACCCAATTTAGTACATAATTTATATTTCATACTATATTTTTTTAAACAACTTTCTGGAACATTAGTCCGATTTATTGTTTATTTCAAATATGTTGGATAAGTATTAATCCAAAGTATTAGTCGTAATCCTACAAAATATTCAATCTATATATATTTATAGTATGAAAAATATTATAAGTAGATACCTTTTCACATTGAATGATTGTGACTTTTTCAAATAATTGAGAGTTTTTTAAATAGTTGTAAGTTTTCTGAAGGATTGTTATGATTCCGTATCGGCGAAAGTTTATAACATTTTGGATATATGATTAATACAACAAAATTACAACTTCCAATATATGAAAAGGTACAAGTACCTTATCAAGTTGCAGCGAAATTTAGTCTCTCTTTTTAGTCTAGCTTCTTCAATTTTAATTCAATGAAGAATGCGTAAGAAAATTTTATCAAAAAACACAAAATTAATTCAATACATATCTATAAAAGATAACTATCACATCAGGAGAGTTATCATATTCATAAAAGATAACTAGATGTAACCGGCATCGGCGTCCTCGGGGAAGACTGAGACTAGCCTCTTAGCTGATATCATTACATTCATAGTCTAAAATGTAGGAAATTTAAGACTTCTATATATCTATCTCGAGGTTTACATAGATCTCTTGCATAAACATAAATATATTCATATCAAGTATACATAGACCCTTCGTATAAAAAGATTACATAGTCTTCTAATTTATTGTACATAGATATATAAGATACTTAACATAGTCATAAAAGAGTTTGTCATCTCATAACTATCTAAACAAGTGTGTATTAATTGGGAATATCTCATACGTCAATGTAATAAAAACACATATAGGATCTACATATTTAGTACTCAAATGAAAAGGAAAGAACTAGAAGTCTTAAAAAAAGAACAACATTCATAAACTTGATAGTGGCATTGCCCTCGGAGAGTGAGGACCTTCCCAACCTGGATGAGTGAGAATTCCAAATCTTCCTTCAAAGTTATCTAGAAATCCCTTCAACGAGCGGAACCTAAAATGTTGAGGAAAAGTAAGAAAATGGGGTTAGTAGATTACATCTACTAAGTATGAGACTATATGCACACACATCATAAAATGATGCTAGAAAGGGGAATTTCATTAAAGCATGCTATTTTAAATTTGAAAAGCCTTATGCACATGAAAGAACCAATACAATTCATTAAGTAAAAATCATGTTCATTGCAAGACCAACCATACTAAATCTATCAATGTCAATCATGCATACCGACATACTTGAACATATAATAAAGACCACTTTATAATCAAGCATAACCTCAACAAGAATGAATAAGATTTCATTACAACCTAGCCAAAGCAATACTACTCATGAACCCTCATTAAGTCCACTAGTGCAATGAATAGGCAAAGCCCCATAACCTTACCCAATCAAGTAAGCCTAACAACAACATAACCAATGTCAAACTTCACATATCATATCATTAAGAGTACATAGCATCATACTTTAGAATTGTAGACCAAACATGTATTCATGAGTGAATTCAACATCATAAGATAACATCAACATGTAAGATCATTACACACATGTTATTACATTTATAAGCTTATACATACATAAAAATATCCTCCTAAGATTCCCTTCAAGTCTAACTAGTGCAATGTATAGTTAGAGTCTCATACCACTACCTTGGCTAAGATAACCACCTTAAGTAATCCTAGTTAGAGTTCATTCATTACATAGTTTTTCCTTTTGGGAACATCATGCCTTAAAGGACATAGACCACATGAGCTAATGTAGAATCTGGTGTCATGGAACCCTACATCGAAAGAAAAGGAAGACTACTTGCTAAGGTAGTACAAAAACATGAACATAGAAACTAAGTGAATCCACTAGCTAGTATTCCTATAGGGGCATTATAGTAAAAAATGTAAGAGATATATTTGGGACCCACTTTATGCTACATGGATTATAGTCTCCAATATCATGAGTACGTTAGTGATCCTACCTTCCCTATGTGGGAAGGGACACTCATCACTCTTGTTCACTCGGTGCTTAGCTATATTCCCTTTTTAAAATGTCTTTAATACCTTTATTTATCATCATAACTAAATGTAGGTCATAAGGTCTATCCCTGTCACATCCTCGGAGCATCCCCTAGAAGTAACATGGCGCACTTGATATGTCGGAGGTCTTATACAATCCATAGTTATCATTCATCGCATTGTCACAGTAAATTTAGCAGAAAATTTAAAAAATTTCTGTCATGACCCAAAACCGAGCCGCGACTGGCACCCACACTTACCCTCCTATGTGAGCGAACCAACCAATCTAAACCCTAACATTTCAATTTAATATCAACAGAAAGTAATGTGGAAGACTTAAACTCATTAATAAAAACCAATTCAATAACATCTAAAATTCAACAACTATTATTCCCCAAAATCTGGAAGTCATCACCACAAGAACATCTATGATCAAATTACTAAACTAAGAGTATTCTAAGAAGCTAAAATAAACAAAAGCTAGTCCATGCCGGAACTTCAAGGCATCAAGACATGAGGAAGAAGATCCAGTCCAAGCTAGAAGCATTAGCTCACCCTGAAATCCGGTGTAATGAAGACTGGCTAGAGTTGCGGTTGAGTTGAAGACGACGGTACGTTTGCTGCACTCCACAAATAACAAAGAAAACAAATACAAGTAGGGGTCAGTACAAAACACGGGTACTGAGTAGATATCATCGGCCAACTCAAAATAGAAAACAGTATATATCAGATAATATCATAAATCAACTACAATACTCAACGTGTAGCAACAACAAGTTCTATAATCATTAATAAACACCGCCAAGTTCACACATGAGGACTCAAGCCTCAATACCATACTCATTTGGGAATTAGGTTCATTAGATTGAGTATATTAACATCTTTCAAGATTCATTATCTTTATTCCTCTTGTGTCGGTACGTGACACTCCGCTCCCCTACTACTATGTGTCGGTACGTGACACTCCGATCCCCTAATTCTATGTGTCGGTTCGTGACACCCGATCCCTTAATTCTACGTGTCGGTTCGTGACACCCGATCCCCTAATTCTACGTGTCGGTTCGTGACACCCGATCCCCTAATTCTACGTGTCGGTTCGTGACACCCGGTCCCCCTAATACTACGTGTCGGTTCGTGACACCCGATCCCCTAATTCTACGTGTCGGTTCGTGACACCCGGTCCCCTAATTCTACGTGTCGGTTCGTGACACCCGATCCCCTAATTCTACGTGTCGGTTCGTGACACCCGGTCCCCTAATTCTACGTGTCGGTTCGTGACACCCGGTCCCCCTAATTCTACGTGTCGGTTCGTGACACCCGATCCCCTAATTCTACGTGTCGGTTCGTGACACCCGGTCCCCCTAATACTACGTGTCGGTTCGTGACACCCGCTCCACTAATCTCATTCTATTAATTCATCAATCCTTCTTTTATACCAAGGCATCATCAACCCCATTACTTTAGTTCATCAAGCCTTCTTTTATACCAAGGCATCATCAATCTCATTAACAAAGTAGATTAGGGTTTTTCAAGATTTGGGATTCAATAGCTTCATCATGCTTATTTTATCACAATTATATACAAAATCACATCATGCATGCACACAATTAAGCATATAGAAGGGTTTACAATACTACCCAATACATATCATTCGCTATTAAGAGTTTACTACGAATAGCATAAACCATAACCTACCTCCACCGAAGATTCGTGATCAAGCAAGCAAATTCCCCAAATTCTTGTTGTCCTCTTCGTTTCTCTCTCTCTCTACTCGTTCTCCCTCTCTTTCTGTTCTTTTTCTTTTTCTTATTCAAACCCTCTTTCTTTTACCCTAATTAGCATATAATTAAGTATAAAGATGGTAATAATATCCCCCTAATTAACTCAAGGTTACCTCTTTTAACCCCCAAGTAATTAGACTTATTAACATTAACCCTCTAACTTTATAATTAAAGCAGGAATAGTCCAAAACGCCCCTTAAATTACTTAACAGAAATCCGACCCAGCCTGGGATTACGCAGCCTGTGACGGCCCGTCGTGCCTGCGACGGTCCGTCCTGCTGGTTCCGTCACAAAGTTCAGAGACTCAATTTCCTTGAAGAGTCTGTGACGGTCCGTCGTGCTCACGACGGTCCGTCCTGCCATGTCGTCACGAAGTTCAGAGAGTCGATTTCAGTACCCAAATTTCAGAATTCTAAGTGTTTTGGAACGAGACCCCCTCGACGGCCCGTCGTGCCCATGACGGTCCGTCGTGGGTTCCGTCGACTCAGACAGTTTTTCCAGAAATAAAATCTGCTGCTCAAAACGACTAAACAGGTCGTTACAATAACTACCAATTTACCCATCGTTCGTCCCCGAACGATCACGAGAAGAAAACAAGGGCGAAAAGGGAGTACCTGAATCTGTAAACAGGTGTGGGTATCTTTCTTGCATATCAGCCTCCTTCTCCCAAGTGGCCTCTTCAACTGGTCGATTCTTCCATTGAACTTTGATGGATGCAATCTCCCTTGATCTCAACTTGCGAATTTCTCTATCTAGAATGGCAACAGGCTCCTCCTCATAAGACAAATTCTCATCAAGCAGAACTGAATCCCAACGAATGATGTAGTTTCCATCCCCATGGTATCTTTTCAACATAGACACATGAAATACCGGATGCACTCCTGACAGCCCTGGAGGCAAGGCTAATTCATAAGCCACCTCCCCTACTCGCTTAAGTACTTCAAATGGTCCAATATACCTTGGGCTTAGCTTACCTCTTTTACCAAACCGCATCACCCCTTTCATGGGCGAAACCTTCAGCAAGACTTGCTCACCCTCCATGAACTCCAAGTCCCTAACCTTTCGATCTGCATATTCCTTTTGCCTGCTTTGAGCCGCTAGAAGCTTTTCTTGAATAGATTTCACCTTCTCTAATGAATCCCTCAAAAGGTCAGTACCCCAAGGTCTAACCTCAAATGCATCAAACCAACCAATGGGAGACCTACATCTCCTCCCATACAATGCTTCGAAAGGAGCCATATCAATACTTGAGTGATAGCTATTATTGTATGAAAACTCTGCTAAGGGTAAGAAGCTATCCCAATGGCCACCAAATTCTATCACACATGCACGAAGCATATCCTCCAACACTTGAATCGTTCGCTCAGACTGTCCATCTGTCTGAGGGTGGAATGCAGTACTAAGGTCAAACCTAGTACCTAATTCCGCATGCAATGTTCTCCAAGACATAGAAGTAAACTGTGTACCTCTGTCTGATATGATGGAGAGTGGAACTCCATGCAACCGAACGATCTCTGAGATATAGAGTTTGGCTAACTT
>NC_028647.1:43899563-43902005 GCF_001406875.1 Solanum pennellii
TCTAATCTCATTCTATTAATTCATCAATCCTTCTTTTATATCAATGCATCATCAACCCCATTACATTAGTTCATCAAGCCTTCTTTTATACCAAGGCATCATCAATAACAAAGTAAAATTAGGGTTCAAGATTCAATAGCCTCATCATGCTAGTTTCATCACAATTATATATATAAAATCACATCATGCATGCACACAATTAAGCATATAGAAGACTTTATAATACTACCCAACACATATCATTCGCTATTAAGAGTTTACTACGAATAGCATAAACCATAACCTACCTCCACCGAAGATTCGTGATCAAGCAAGCAAATTCCCCAAAGTTTGTGTTTTCCTCTTCGTTCGTTTCTTTCTCAATCGTTTCTCTTTCCCTCTCCTTGTTCTTTCTATTTTTCTTATTCGAACCTTCTTTCTTTTACCCTAATTAGCATATAATTAAGTATAAAAGATGGCAATAATAACCCACTAATTAACTCAAGGTTAACTCTTTTAACCCCAAGTAATTAGACTTATTAACATTAACCCACTAACTTTATAATTAAAGCAGGAATAGTCCAAAACACCCCTTAAATTACTTAACAGAAATCCGACCCAGCCTGGGGTTACGCAGCATGTGACGGCCCGTCGTGCCTGCGACGGTCCGTCCTGCTGCTTCCGTCACAAAGTTCAGAGACTCAATTTCCTTGAAGAGTCTGTGACGGTCCGTCGTGCTCACGACGGTCCGTCCAGCCATGTCGTCACGAAGTTCAGAGAGTCGATTTCAGTACCCAAATTTCAGAATTCTAAGTGTTTTGGAACGAGACCCCCTCGACGGCCCGTCGTGCCCATGACGGTCCGTCGTGGGTTCCGTCGACTCAGACAGTTTTTCCAGAAATAAAATCTGCTGCTTAAAACGACTAAACAGGTCGTTACAATTTCAAAGAACATCATCTGCTAGAAATATCACTTTATATCTATAGATAAAAAACCATAAGTCATAATACATATTTATACCTTAACTCTCTTTTCCATCCTAGAACCAACATCAAAAGATTACTTTTGTCACAAGGCCCTTAAAACATATTACAGAAATATAATACTAAAGAAGTTTACAGTAAACTAGACATCGGGACATCTTTGGATTGAAGGATTCCTTTCCTTGAGCTTAAGAATCACATATCAAGATCCTCAATCATATAGATATCCTTTAAGAATACACAACCTACACTTTGTGTAAAATGGTAGAGGATAATAATGTACTACAAGAATGCACTTAATATGGAAACCATGCAAAAACATGCATTTAAAAAGGATATTTTACTTGAAATACATACATGATGCCTTTTTGTGAAATATCTATAAAACCTTAATAAAATAGCATTTATATCATTCACATACTTCAAATTTACATATTCAAGGGTTTAACTTCATATAAAATCACATATAGAATTTAAGCCACTTTTAGGGTCACTTTACAGTACGCTATCTTTTCTTTTACTCATTAACCTCCCAAGTAACCCTCTAGTGATACTTGATGCAATGCATCATATTAGGGCAACAAATAAAGCATATATACAACCTACATAATCCAGCACATACTATTATAGAAGCATATTACATCATAGACACATTTAAATCAATACTCTATTGGTTTACAGTAAGTTACCTCAACTTGCACATCTATTCACTACACTTTACATAAATCATTATAAGACCTTACTCATGACCCCAATATAAGTCTATTGGTTCAATGTACATGTGAAGTCCCATAACCTCACACATACTTTTTAAACCTATGATGAGACCATAAGCCTTAACACTCTATTTCATACTCCAACAAGTAAGTGAAGACAACATCATTCATATCAAGCAAAACCTTTATCATCTAGTAAATAAGACCACCATTATGCATATCACCACATCATGTAGACACCAACACAATGTCATGCAAGAGAACCATAACATATGCACATACATTAGACCACATTACTAGAACTCTCTTAGAGATCTACTTGTGCAATGTCGAGATGAGTCCATTACTTCCACCTATCCTAAGTATCTTCTATTAGGTTATTCTAGTTAGGTTCCTTAGTCATTTACTTCCATTGTCCATTTTACTTTAGCGAAACTATATCCTTATCGGACACTAAGACCATGGATGATAAACATAGAATTTGGTGTTGTAGAGCCTTACACCAAAAAAAGGTGTTCTCACCTAGCCAAGGTAGAAACTAACATATATCCTAGAATACCAAGTGAATTCACTTGTTAGATCCTATGTGGATAGCATATTTTATGGAACTAAGAGATATACATGACCCTCTATATGCTAATTAGCATTGGAGCATCATCTCATGAGAAAACATGGGTGAACCTTCCTCAAAGGGAAGCCACCAGCTCATGTGGATCAAAAAGTGAATATATATATATATATATATATATATATATATATATATA
>NC_028647.1:43902550-43935632 GCF_001406875.1 Solanum pennellii
ATATTTACTACCTCTGTTGGCTTTAAATAGAAGTGTTCCCCCAAATTTTTATAGTACGCGTTTTCAATGTTTTTCATTCTTCTTCATCTTCTTCTGAAAACACTAATTTTAGTACATGTATTAAATTTATCCATATTATAGTATAATATATAAAATACATTAAAAGAAAACATCTTTTTACATTGAAGGGTTGTGACTTTTACAAAGAGTTACGACTTTTTTGAAGGGTTGTTATTTTTCCAAGGAGTTGTGACTTTTCCAATGAGTTGTGACTATTCTAAAGATTGTGACTTATATGATAAGAGACAATAATCACTTGTTCAGACTACTCTTGTTTGCTATATATAGGGGATCTCTCATCTTTTTATACCAAAAATTTATATGTTTTCTAATCTTCTTCTTTTTAACACCCAATTTAGTAAATGTTTTTTATTTCGAACTACATTTTTTTTAAACAACTATATAGACCATTGGTCCAATTGGTTGATAATTTCAAATAATCTAGATGAGAACTAATACCAAAAGTTTTAGCCCAAATTCAAAATATTTCATATCATATTTTTGTTTAAAGTTATAAAAAATAGACACATTTTCACATTGAATGCTTGTGACTTTTCCAATTGATTGTGAGTTTTTCAAATGATTTTAGCTTTTTAAAAGAATTGTAACTTTTTCACATGGGAAAAACTTTACAATATTTTGGAGATATTATTAACAACACTGTTCAACTTTCAATATATTGAAAAGGTACAAGTACCTTATCAAGTTGCAGCAAAAATCATTATCTCAGTTTGTTGTTTTTTTCTCAATTCTTATTACATCAAGAATGCGTAAAAAGTTTTCATAACACAAAAGACAATTAATTCTAGATAAATTCATAAAATTTAAAAGTTTAAATATCATTGAAGAAAACACTAACCTAAGTGTCAGACATAGTATTGACAGAAGGAAAAATCCCACAAATGGAAGTATGTATAAACCACAAAATTGTCATCATTGTGATTAGTTGCTTAAGAATCGTAGACATGTTGAATATAGGAATAAACGAAAAGAAATTGTATTTTTTTTTATTTAGTTTTTTTGTGAAGATCCGGAGTGGACATCCAAGGAATTGGCGACGTTCCACAGAAATTAGAGATGAATTTTGTCATGGACAAGACTATACAACAATGTGTACGATTTATCTAATTTGTATCAGTAGTTCTTCAAGAGACGCAACTGAAGGAACATATTAATAATTTTAAGAGATACAAGAGTTGAAAAAACAAGTTTAAAGGTTAAAAGAAAATAGAGGTAGAAAATAAATAAGAAGAAGGAAATATAAAAGTAAATTTCTAAATTCTAAGAGTGTCGCGTAGGAAGTTATACACACACATATATATATATATATGAATAATGTATCGGCGGTGAAAGACTTTAAATAAGAGGACTTGTTGAAACATCATTTAATTCAAAAAATTTATTCTTCATATTTATTTAATGAAAGACCAAAACACGTGCTTTTGAGTTTCTATTAAATTTATCAAGTTCAAAACTAGTTTAATAAGATACGTAAGATTTTTTTGTGTATGTGGACACCTTCTATAAGGGAAAACACTCGAAATTGATGAATTAAATGTTTATATTTATTTTTGAACAGATAAATCTAAAAAAAATCTTATTCTCTTTTAACGGAATTATTATCTATGGATTCACGTCTAAGATAATGAAAAAGTTAAAGAGTAAAACGAAGAATAAATAATAAAATGTATTAAGAGTTAGAATTAAATATTTTTGGTTGTAGGACTAAAAAACTATTACAATTCATCTTTGTATTATAAAATAAAATATTCTTGAGAGTGTAGTCAGTTGAAAACAATGTCGACTAATCATCAATATGCTTATTTAGGTACTTCACCAGCGCCGATGATTTATCTAGTTTCAAGAGATTTATACTCTCGGTGTTCACAGTTCATCTATTATCACTTCTTCCATTGAGGAAACCTCTGTACCACTACCTGTATATATTATGGGAACACCAGTAGCTTATGAGATAAGGATTCATTTACACTTGTTTCTTAGACTCAACAACATTTCATAATCATAAGATAATAAATTGTTGGCTATTTTAGATACCTTCCCAGAGTTTTCCTTATTTCCAACTATAGTTTGGCAAGCCAATCTCCATGACTCAGGTTTCTGCATGCACATAAATAAAAATTGAATGAGCAACTCTGTACAATATGTATCTTGACAACAACAAAGAGTTTTTACTCATAATCATAATACAATGTGGCAGGGGTTGCAGAAGAAAAGTTGAAAGAAGAAGCCCATACCTTCTTTAGGTACCGGAGTTCTGTATTTGTTCTCTCATTCAGTACCTCCTTTCCTTGTATAATCTGTGTCACAAGGAATAAATTTGGGGAACAAATATGGAAAGTTAATATCTGTAAGACTAACATGTTTAGCCACCTATTATGTAATCTCACTACCAACCATTCAACAGATATGTCAAATTGTGATGTACAGACCAATTTTATTCTAACGTCTAATTAAAATGTGTTGCACTATCCATCTATGTTGTCAGAGAAAAGGCGTAAAATTCTAACATCTAATTAAAATGTGTTTATATACTTATGTAATCAGTGAACTTTCCTGAATGTATGTAAAAACCTCTAACAAGCTAATAGAACTGTGTTACTAGAGTTTCTAGCCTGAAAGTTGTGGATATCTCCCATTTAAATTCCTACTTCTGGTCCATTTGAGATATTTACTGAACAACTTTGAGCATAATCCTCGACTTGAAGGTTTGGAGTTGTTGGGAGTCGCTAATAATTGTACCAACTTCTCTAAGAAGAAGAGACACTTTGATGGAAGTTATATATATATATATATANAGAGATAAACACGCTTTCACATCTTCTTAACCCGAAATGGCTGGGAGAGGAAAGGTTTCATGGAACGTTTAACAAAGTTGATTGAGATTAGCTTTTGGACATGTAAATCATAGGAAGAAGACATAAAAAATACTTTCTTCGTTTCTTTTTAGTTGTCATAATAATATTTATCACAATTATTAAGAAAAAATTACTTCAGCATTTTAGATTTACGTCCCTTAAGAGAAGTATGCAAGTTTATCGTTGTACTCTTATTTTATATTTTCTTGAACTCAAATTTTCAATAAATAAATATTTATTTTAATTAATTATTTGACCTTTGAACATGAATTAATCATTTAATTTTCCTATATTGGTTAAATTCATACTTTCAATGCTAATGACTCTAAGGAATAAAATTAAAAAAACAGTCATATATTACTTTTGCAAAATTCCAAACATTAAAAAAACTATCTATTTTTAATAAAGATGACATATAAATATAAACAGAGAGAGTAATAAAGTATATTTTTAACTAATATATTTTCTTATAGTAATTCTTTAATCTTTTACACACATATATATATATATATATATATATATATATATATATATATATAAATTCTCTTTATCATTGTAGTTACAGTGTGTCGTAGTTGTAACTCCAAGAAGATATATGGTTTATGTAGGTTATCACAAGTTAATGAAGGTGTGTAAAATGGTCGCTATACTGCTACCAACTGTTAATGCATTTCATATTTCAATCTGTAGTGAAAAGAAAAAACAATTTAGGATTATGTCTTATTACTAAGAACAGACTTATACCTCCACAATACAAGTACCACAGCTTCCACCGCCTCCACAATTCATCACCTTTCCCTGCATGCCAAAAGGTAGACGCATTACTATTCAAGATCAAAACAAGTGCAACAATAAAACATACAGATTGATGTATTCAAATATATCTTCGATAAAGCATCTGTGCATTCATATAAAAGATGTTGATTAGTAATTGTTAAGTCCTATCGTAAAATGAACAAAGCTTGTAACAAATGCAATACAATTTCAATCACCTAATTGTTGACACACGTTCATTACTATCTAAAGTGACAGAAATTTTGTTGAATTCCTGAATAGTTACTTAACTTTGTTTTGTTTTTTAATAGTTAGTTATCTAAATTCTCTTAGTTAGCTTTCCGAATACCCTTGTAATTTTAGTCAGATATACAATTATGATTAGCTAGAACCTAGCAGCACTACATATTTTTAGGAAAACAATATATTTAAAATTGTTAAAACGATAGAATAAGAAGAAAGTAAAGAGAGGAGAAGACTCATTATTTCTCTTCATAATCGACGACATGACTTTTGAGGAAATCCTTATGCCACAAGGCTTTCTTTATACCATTGTATCATTTCCTCATTTTTTTTTCGCACTAAAATCCATTTGCAACCATCAAATTTGATACCATTAGGTGTTTGAACAGTAAGTCCAAAAACTTCACGCTTGGCAAGTGAATTCAACTCTGATTGAATGGTTCTTAAAATTTTGGCCAATCATTTCTTTGTCGACATTTTATAACATATTGAATTTCAAGATCCTCATTATCTTGCATGATATTTGTTGCAACATTATATAAGAAACATAATAAACCACTATTTCTGATTGATTGAGACTTGTTTCAACATCTCATAAATTTATGAATATTTCATTATTGTAACACTCCAAGAAGTCAAGACCTATGTTAGAGCCTCACAAGTTGATATAAGGTTGAAAATACTATTTTAAGACATAAATTAATGTTTAGAAGTCATCCAAGAAGTTTCAGATTCAACACGTTAAGGATTGTCCATGACTTCCAGAAACTACCTAAAATAAACTAGTTGACGTCCCTATGGTTAGTGGAAGGATTGGGAGGGTCAAATGAAGTCTAAAACTTGTAAAAGTCATTGGATAGGTAAAATGTAGTGCGAACTAAACGTCCAATAGTGACTCCCCAAGGACCACCCCAAGGGTCCTTGAAGAGGACCCCAACATGGGTAGGCAGGCTACCAAAACAGTTTTAGGGAAGCCTAGATTTGGCAGTCACTGTGTAACGCGCAACTGACACGCAACGTTGAAACATTTTCCTCGCTACGCGTGCACTCCACAAGTTCAACTGCCTCAACTCGTATTTTAAAAATAAAATATGGAACTTGCCTCACAACGCGGGGCCACTTTCCAGATTTGTTGAAATCATATTTTAAGCATTTTGACTTCACAAAAAGACTCATTTAAGTAAGGGGTATTTTCATTAATTTAGGAGGTTATTATATATAGACTATGGGTCAGTTATAAGTTATTTTTTACTCACGTAAATCAAATTTCCAAAACAAAACCCAAAAGCTCTCATTTCTCTCTACCTTCTCTCTCCCAAAAGTTTCCATTGAAGGAAGAACAAAGCTTGAATAAGAAGACAAATTTCTCTAGGATTTCCTTTAAATTTTGTGGATTACTCTTCATTAGGGTATGTTTCTTCACTCTTGAGATTCCTTTCTCCAAGAGGTTCTTTCAAAGTAGATTTCTAAATTACCCAATTCCATGGGGTTTTCCAACTGTAATGGGTTTTCTTCTAAACTTTAAATTGATGATCAATAGTGATTTCCTATGACTAATTAAGTGTATATTTTTGATTAATTGATGAAATTTTATGTAGATCATGTCCCTTTCTCCAAATTCCCCAAATTTTTTATCTTTCTTATGAATTGATGGGGATCGAAAAATATATTGATTCTAGACTTGTTTTATCTATTTTAATTTGTTCATGGACTGCCTAGGGTAATGTATTGTTGGGGTTGGATCTATTTTTTGAAGAATTCATTATGAACCCTATTCCCCTAATCCTAGGTTATGGATTGAAGTTAATTTGGATAGTAATGATACAATTGACCTTGTTATTATGTTAATTAATGTTGTATGATGATATCACACTATTGTTGGGTTGAACTGGGTGGTTAATGGTAAAACCATGGATTATGGCTTGTGAAGGAGATTGAATAAGTCTTTATGATCTTAACCTTTACTTCAATTATGATTAATTGTGTTTAGTTATGAAGTTATATTGAAGTACACCTTATGATAAGATTGATTAGGGTTGGTATGATATTGAATTGAAATGTATTGACTATGGTTTGTGAGATGTTGGATAAGATGTATATGTTATTAGTATAGTCATAACTTACTAATATTCCTTATAATGGTTTGATTATGTAAATGTGCTAATCTCACAAGTAACAATTGTAATCAAAGGACAATACCCATGCAATTCTTATTGAGTTATGATGTTGATTATAATATAAGGGATAGACCCTATGACCTAAACTAATCTATTAATATTAATAATGTTTTAAAGACATTTCAAAAGGGACTCTAGCTTAGCACGGAGTGAACTTGTAGATAAGGGATGGACCCTTCCCAAGGAGGGAAGGAAGGGTTCACCATAGTCGTCGCAGGGCGGCTAGCCTCATCTTCCAAAAAGGGCATAGAGTGATGTTTCCATGACATCTCTCAAGATCTATAAACTATGTTTCAACCATAGGAATACTATCTAGTTGATCCACCTAGATGCTATGTTCATGTTTGGTCCTACTTTGGCTGGTAGACCACCTTCCATCGATGTAAGGTTTTACATCACTGGATTCCACACTTAGCTCTTGTGGTCTATGTCGATTAAGACAATTTTTCCCGAAAGTAAAATTAATTAAGGAAGTAAAAACTCACTATGATGACTTAAGAGGTGTGACTCAGCCTAGGTAGGGGTATAGGACTCTACCTATGCCTTGCACTAGTTTTCCTTGAGGGAAGCCTTAGGAGGTTGTTATTATATTCTATAATGTATATGCTATATATGTAAGTGCCTCTTACATGTTAATGACACTATGTGATATGAGCTTCACTTATAAACATCTGGTTGATCTATATTGCTAAAGTATGATAATGTTATCTCTTAATGATATGGTATGTTAATTTGGGCATTTCTTATAGTTCTTGTTGAGTTTACTTCGCTAAGTAAGGTTATGGGGATTTGCTTAGTCATTGCACTAGTGGACTTATTGAGGGCTCATGAGTAATTGTCTTGCTTTGGTTATGATGTTATGAAATCTTATCTATGCTTGTTGATGTTATAACTTGATGATAGAGGTGTCCTGATTATGTGCTCAATTGTGTTGTATATTTTCTTGAGTTAAGAGTTATGTGTTTATTGGATTATATGAGTTCTTGCATATGCATAATGCTTTACAAAGTAAAATAGCATGCTTTAATTAAATATCCTTTTTAGCACAATTTCACTTGTTTTATGTGCATATACTCATACTTAGTACAAGTGTGTACTAACCCATCATTTATGTTTACTACAAATGTAGGATCCGACCGTTGAGCTTATAGAAGGCCTTTGAAGACTACTTGTATATTCCCGAAGAGTTCGGTAGGTCCTCACTTTCCGATGACAATACCATTATCAATCTATTAATCTTGTCCTAGTATAAGACTTTTTGTTCTTTCCTTTTCATTTTGAGATGATTGTTGTATAGCCTATATGAGGCTCCTTGTTGTATTGAAGTATGGGTTAAATGAAATTGTTGAATTCGTTGTTAGATGGTTTAATATGAGAAATATTATAGAATTCTTATGAGATTATGTTTCTATACTATGCATATGAAATAAGAGTATGTAATCTTCTTATACAAAGGGTCTATGTATACTCGATAAATATATATATTGTGTGTAACTGAAAGGTCTAAGTAAACCTCAATGTAAAAGTAATTGAAAAGTTTTAAATTTTTCGCATTTTTAACCTATGAATGTCATGATAAATGCCAAGAGGCTAGTCTTAGTCCTCTTCGAGGACGACAACGCCGATTATGTCTAGGGTGTGATTCCGAATGTGACAAACTCTGTATCAGAGCATGAGGTTGAATACCTTTGGGATTGATGTTTCATTAAACCACGTCTATGTAGATTCTTATTCATAATTGTGAAGCGCGCCATACTTATGAATGAGAAATTATGTGATGCTTAGGAAACTCTCATCTTCTTGTAATCCTATGTCGTGCCTCTAAGGTCTACTTTATGTGTGCTTTCACCTAAACCTTATATGGTTGTTATAGGTAAGAATACCCAAAGAGCATCCATAAGAAAGGATGAGGAAGGCATCGCTAATGCGGGAGCACAAGACAACCAAGTGCCTCCACTTGAAGAATTTTGTTATGCATGATCAAGTTCCAGTTGCTCCTTCTCCTATGGCGGATGGGGATATAAGGGCATATTTTCACCAAATGGACCAATCCATTACAACCCAAGAACAAGGCATCACTACTCAAGTACAAGATATGACGGCCCAAGCTAATCCGGAGGTGGGACTCCAAGAAAACCAACAAGTTAGCAATATGGCCTCCCGTTTGAGGGATTTCACTAGGATGAATCCTCTTACTTTCTATGGGTCCAAAGTTGAGGAAGACACCCAAGAGTTCAATGACGAAACCTAAAAGATTCTCTATGCTATGGGGTTGACTACAAGTCAGAACGCCGAGTTAGCCACCTACCAACTCAAATAATGGCCCAAACTTTCTACGTCGGATGGAGAGACAATAGGCCTATAAGGGGTGGACAGGTGACATGGGAGGTTTTCAAGAAGACTTCTCTTGATAGATTCTTTCTTAGGGATAAAAGGAAAATCAAAGTTTAAGAATTCATCAACCTTCAACAAGGAGGTATGAGTGTATTTGACTACTCTATGAAATTTACTAAATTGTGAAGCTATGCTCCTTCTTTGGTTTCCGACCCTAAAGATGAAATGAGTCACTTTATGATAGGAGTGTCGGATGACTGGAAAGAAGAATGTCATTCGGCTATACTACATGATAATATGAACATTTCGCGTCTCATGGTTCATGCTTAAAAAGTGGAAGAGACTAGGGTGAAGAGGAAGAGCAGGGAAGCAAATATGGCCAAGTCTTTTGACGGTGGTTCTTCAAAGGGTAGGCTTGATATCCAGGACAATCCTAGGTTCAAAATGAGGTTCTCCAGTCAAGTTCATTCAAAGTTCCCTAAGGCTCGTGATGATAGGGTGTCTAACCCTAAGTCTCAAAAGGGAAGTGGTACTAGTTAACCATGTAAGAAGACAACTTGTGGAAAGTGTGGCAAGAAGCCTTATGGTGATTGCCTCATTGGGACGAACAATTGTTTTAGGTGTGGCAAAAGTTGGCACAAAGTTAGAGATTGCCTAAATTTGAAGGGGAAATACAAGGGGTGTGGACAAGAAAGTGGTTCTAATGTTGATGATCCAATGAAAAATCGCATTCATGCTTTCCGATATAGAGGTGAGCAAGAGACTTCTCTCGATGTTGTGACCGGTATGTTGAATGTTTCTATTGATGTATATGTTTACTTGATACTGGTGCTAATTTTTCATTTGTTACTCCTCTAGTATCTAGAAAGTTTGACATTTTTCATGATATCTTGAATGAACCTTTTATGGTGAATACCCCGTGGATGAGCCGGTTGTTTCTAAGAGAGCATATAGAAATTGTCCTCTATTTTTGCCCAATAGATTTACTCATGTGGAGTTAGTAGAACTCGATATGGTTGATTTTGATGTTATTTTGGGTATGGAATGGTTTCATGCTTTTTTAGCTTCCATAGATTGTAGAATAAGGATGGTGAAGTTTAACTTTCCAAATGAACCCGTTACAGAGTGGAAGGGGGGAATTCTATTCCTAGAGGTCTTATCATTTCTTATTTGAAAGCTTGTAAGATGATCTCAAAAGGGTGTTTATGCCATATTGTGAGAGTCAAAGATCTAGACTCAGAGATTCTTCTTATTGATTCGGTCCTCGTAGTAAGGGAATCTCCGGAGGTCTTTCCTTATGATCTTCCCAGTATTCCTCCCGAACGGGAAATTGATTTTGGTATCGACTTGTTATCGGATACAAATCTCATTTCAATTCCTTCTTATCAGATGGCTCGGGCCGAATTGTAAGAGTTGAAGCCTCAACTCAAAGATTTACTCGACAAAGGCTTTATTCGGCCTAGTATTTCTCCATGGGGTGCTCAAGTATTGTTTGTGAAAAAGAAGGACGTGTCCTTTATAATGTGCATCGATTACCGTTAACTCAACAAGTAACAATAAAGAACAAGTATCCTCTCCCTTGGATTGATGATTTATTTGATCAACTCCAACGTGCGAGTTACTTTTCAAAGATTTACTTGAGATCGGGATATCACCAACTTAGGGTGAGAGGTGAAAATATACGCAAGACGGCATTTCAAACTAGATATTTGTCACTATCAGTTCTTAGTAATGTCCTTTGGTCTCACGAATGCTCCGTCGGCCTTTATAGACCTAATGAATAGGGTTTTTCAAAGTTACCTAGATTCATTTGTCATTGTCTTCATTGATGAAATCTTGGTACATTCAAAAATTAAGGGTGATCACATAGATCATTTGAGAGTGGTTTTACAAGTGCTTAAGGAATACCAAGTATAGTAAATGTGAGTTTTGGTTGAGGTCGGTAGCATTTCTTTGTCATATTATTTCTAGTAAGGGTGTTGAAGTTTATTTAAGAAAGACCGAAGCGTGAAAAATTTGCCAAGACCTTTGGATTCTACGGATATTAGGAGTTTCTTAGGCCTAGACGGTTTTTTTTGAAGGTTTATTGACGGGTTTGCATACATTGCTTCCCCTTTCACAAACTTGACTCAAAAGAATGTGAAATTTGAGTGGTCAGAGGCATGTGATAAGAGATTCTAAATGTTGAAGAAGGCTTACTTCCGCTCCGGTATTGATCCTATCAGAGGGTACTAAGGGTTTTGTGGTATATTGTGATGCATCCATTAGGTTGGGGTATGTTCTTATGCAACATGGCAGAGTTATTGCCTATTCTTCTATGCAAATCAAAGTTCATGAGAAAAATTATCCGACTCATGACCTTGAGTTGGTGGCCATGGTATTTTCCTTGAAAATATGGAGGCATCATCTCTATGGGGTTTATGTTGATGTGTACAACGGACCATAAAAGTATTCTATACGTATTCACCAAAATGAGTTTAATCTCCAGCAATGGACATGGTTAGAGTTGTTGAAAGACGATGACACGAGTGTTCTCGATCACCCCCAGCAAGGCTAATGTCGTATCGGATGCTCTAAGTCAATTTTCTATAGGAAGTGTGTCTCATGTGAAAGAAGCCAAGGGAATCCTACTGAAAGATGTTCATAGGTTGTCTAGTTTAGGGGTTCGAATTGAAGATTCTCCAAATGGTGGTGTAGTGGTACATCATAACTCCGAGTCGTCTTTTGTGGTTCAGGTGAAGTCTAAGAAACACCTTGATCCATTTTTAATGGAGTTGAAAGAATCGGTTCTTGGAAAGATGAATGAGTCATTCTCCCAATGGGGGGATGTTGTTCTTATGTATCAGTGGAGATTGTATGTGCCTACTGTGGATGATTTGAGGAGTAGGAACCATGAGGAAGCTCATGGATCCCGTTACTCTATTCATTCGGGTTCTATAAAGATGTACCATGATCTTAGAGAGGGGTTTTGGTGGGATGTCCTAAAATGGGATATTGCAGAGTTTGTTGAAAAGTGTCCGACTTGCCAACAAGTGAAGGCCGAGGACCAAAAGCCGAGTGGTTTACTACTAGAAATCCAAATTCCTACATGGATGTGGAAAATGTTAACATGGATTTCGTAGTTGGGTTGCCTCAAACTCGAAAGTAATATGACTCTACATGGGTGATAATGGATAGATTGACCAAATCCTCTCACTTTATTCCCATCAAGTCTACTTATTCGGCGGAAGATTATGCAAGGATCTATATTGGCAAAATACTGAGTCTTCATGGGGTTCCATTGTCCATCGTATCGAATAGAGGTGCTCAATTTACATCTAGGTTTTGAAGGTATTATAAAAGGTTTGGGTACTCAAGAGAAGTCAATCACCGATTTTCATCCTCAAATGGATGGTCAAATGGAGGGTACTATTCAAACTCTTAAAGATATGCTTAGAGCTTGTGTCATTGACTTTAAGGGAAATTAAGATGAGCATTTTCCTTTGGTGGAGTTCTCATATAATAATAGTTTTCATTCATCCATATATATGGCTCCTTTCAAAGGATTGTAATAGGGAGGTGTAGATCTCCTATTGGGTGGATTGAGGTTGGGGATTCTTTGCTTCTTGTCTCAATTTTTGTTTTAAGATTTTGGGGAAAGTTCATATCATAAGGAACCGGTTGCAAACAGCCTATAGTCGGTAAAAGTCTTATACCGATAATAGGAGAAGGGATTTAGAGTTTGATGAAGGTGATAAACTATACTTGAAAATTTTGCCTATGAAAGGGGTGGTTAGATTTGGCAAGAAAGGGAAGTTGAGTCCTCGTTATGTGGGTCCCTATGAAATCTTGCAAACGTTTGGCAAGGTTCTATATGAGTTGAAAGTCCCTATTGAACTATCTTTGGTTCATCTTGTTTTTCTTGTTACCCATGCTTAAGAAGTGCATTGGTAATCTCAAGTGCATTCTTTCTGTTGAAGGTCTTTTTATTAAAAAAAACCTCTCTTATGATGAGGTTCCGGTTAAAATCCTTGATCGTCAAGTATAGAGGTTGGGGAACAAAGACGTGGCCTCCGTGAAAGTGTTACAGAGAAACGACCTAGTTGAGGCAGCAACATGGAAGACCAAGGCCGACATGAAGTCCCGTTATCCTGATCTCTTTCCTAAAGGTTAGTTGTTCTTACTAATAATGAAAATAATGAGTTGCTTTGAACTTGACTGGTTTTGCAAAGTTTTGCATATTTGTGTTAAGAAAGTTTTATGCTAAAATGTGTTTCATGGAAAAAATCTCTTTTGCTTGATTTGCAGTATTTGTGTGTTTGGTATGTTGTTGCCTTCATGAAATGATATTGAGCATAATTATATGTTTACAAGGAAATTCCTCATGTTATGATTTGAGCTCTTATGTGTCAAAGTTGATGATTTGGGTTACTTATGTAAATGTCATTATTATGTGTTGAATGGAGTGGTGAGACACTCCTTGAAATTCTACATCATGTCGATCTTGAATATTGTTGTTGGGATGCTAGTCTTAAGTCTATCCTTTCCTTTTAATGGATTAGTGTCATTCGGACACGAATGTTCCTTAGAGGGGATAATGTAAAACTTCGAAAAGTCAAGACCTAAGTTAGAGCCTTAGAAGTTGATCTAAGGTTGATAATACTGTTTTAGGACAAAATTATTGTTTAGAATTCATCCAAAAAGTTTTACATCCATGACGTCATGGAACATCCATAATATCCGGAAACTAGCTAAATTGAATTAGTTGACAGCCCTATGTTTGGTGGAAGGATAGGGAGAGTCAAATAAGTCTAATACTTGCAAAAAGAATTTGGATAGGTAAAATGTAGTACAAAGGGTCCAAAGGTCCAAGAACGACTCACCAAGTACCACCCGAAGGGTCCTTGAGGAGTACGCCAACATGGGTAGGCAGGCTGCCAAAACAGTTTTGGGGTAGCCTAGATTTGGCAGTCAATGCACGATGGGCAGCTGACACGTAGCCTGACAAATTTTGCCTCGATATGCGTGCACGCCACGAGGTCTACTTCCTCAACCTAAATTTCAAAAATAAAATATGGAACTAGCCTCGCGACGCGAGGCCACTTACGAGATTCCTTGAAATCGTATTTTAAGCATTTTGACATCACAAAAAGACCCATTTAAGTGAGCGGTGTATAAGACCTCCAAAAATGACTTAGGTGAAACTAGGTAAAAATGTGTGTGACAGGAAGTCTTGAAGTCTTAAGAGAGTTTAAAATGATTTTTGAGGCAGTGTCTCAAGATTTGGGTGATGTTTGAAGTCAAACGTCAAGGGACGACCAAGACATTCAACGACTAGTCACCTATGTTTCTTAAGTGATTTAATCTGCTTCTATGTGACTAATTATTTTATGAGGTCCTTATATTATTGATAATATTGTTGAGAGTCCGCATGTTGAGTTTGGTAAGATTTGGAGGTCAAACATCGAAGAACATCATGTGAAGTTAGAATGATAGCTTTTAGACATCCTTGTTAGTTTTGATGTGTTTTAGCTTGTTGTGGCTTGATTGATGTTGAACTTGTTTGGGAATTTTCTTAATACGTAGACGTTCATATTTATAGTAATAACTTCTACGTACGCCTCCACCTACGACCCACAAGGAGCCTTAGAAGGAGGACCTCAACGTGGAGCTCAACACTGTCAGGCAGTGGCAATCGACCGCCCCATTCGACGGCAATTTGACCATACGATGGACCGTCGATGCGTGGTGTCGTTGGATCCATGTATTCTTCATGTTAAGGATCTACAGAAGCAACCAATGGACCCCATCGACGGGGCGTTGTCTCACGAATGGACTGTCAATGCTGGCGTCAATGGTGCTGCAATTTTCTACCAACTTTCTTTGAAGACTTGGTGGTTTTTTGGGAAATTCACCCCAAGTTTTATAAAAAAGGAGGACGATTATTTTGGGTGTTTATGGTATTTTAAGAGTATAGAAGTCACGAAAGTCTCATTTAAACCCTAGCATCTAGATCAAAACCCATTCCCTTCCAAAGTTTCTCCAAAAACCTCCATGAGAGCTCAAGGTGAATATGGAGCTTGAAGATGGATCCTCAATGGAATTTTTTCTTCAATTATCATAGGGTTATTATAATAAGTTATGTGAGTTCTTAATCTAAGGCTTTCTATCACCTTAAACTCAACTTCAAAGATGATTTTCAAAGATTTCAAAAAGATGAAAAGTCCAATTTCTACTCTATGTCTTGGGTTCTTGCATGAAATGTTGTGAAACATTAAGATATGATATTATTGATGTATAATTGATGTTTTCAAATGACATTATCCATGAACCCTTGACCGTCTCAAGTCTCTCAATTTAACTAAAATATGGGATATGTGATCATGATTTGATATTAATGAATTCATGTGTATATTGTTATAGGATTCTTATTTTTGTATAGATTATCATTTTATGGTTTAGAGGCTGTTTCAAATTGATAAATTGAGTATTGTACATTCTTAAATCCATTGGATATTAAGCTTATTGAATTGATATTGACATAATTCTTTTGAATTCTAGTGTAGTTTTCTAAGGGCTATTGAATGGTGTAAGAATTTTATTCAATTGATGTCTAATTGTCTTAGATTGATAAATCTATATTAAATTGACCTAGATTCATTGAGTATTATAGTTTATGCATTGTATTGATGTTCATGGTCATGGGTAAGGGCCTCATGGTATAGAATTGGATGATTTAGCTTTGGATTGAAGTGGTGAGATTGAATGGGTGGTATGCTGCCCTAAATATCTTAATATTATGTATAGATTTTGTATATATTATTTGATTGGTGTGGTTCACTTATGATGGCAGTGTTATGTGAATGATGTGGCCTTGTTTTTCAGTGTTACTTTATATATTATGGTGATCATGGCCGTGTCAAAAATACTTGAAGTATTATGATGATTTGTTTAGTTGACTTTAGTGATGTATGATCATAATCATCTATATGTTATTAACGTGAAAGTGTGTTTCTTCTATGGATATTAGGTGATCATATTAGACTATGACAATGTCTTTATGTGTGTGTAGTCCTAGAGTTGATACATGACTTTTCCTACTTGACTATATGAGTCTATGATGTTTTTAATGATGATGATATAGTACTGTTTAAGATGAATTAAGATTATAATGGTTATTCAAATGTGCTTTTACAATGACATGTAATATGTGCTAGAGTGAAGTATGTTGTGTCTTGTTTTGGTAGACTTGAGTCCTTTACTTGATGCATGTATGAATGTGAATATGAGATGTTTTGACTTAGGATGATAAAGCCTCTTAGTCTTGTATGTATAAATGGTATGAGACCTTGAATGTTTCTAAGATAGTCCTTTATGTAAAATCATTAACCTAGTAGTAAGGTTATGAACATTGATGTCGAAAGTCGTAATGCTATCCTTCTTTTAATAAATGATGGACATGAGGTTGATTGGATGGAACGACATCATATAATCATTAGGAAAGTCATTATGAGTTATCTTGTCTCCATTGTAAGGCATCCCTAGGGGACCTTTTTGGTAGGGTTAATGTTATTGAGTTATGAACTTGATATGCAACCCCTTTGTATGAACCTTTAATGTCAATTACACTATGAGAAAAAAGGCTAGCACCCAGTGAGTATGGTAAGGTAAGTTGATCTAGTTCATGTATGAGGCTACAGTACAAAGCACGCTCTTCATATTCCTTAAGTATGTGCCTACATGGGATATGTCCATGTCCAACCATTGGCAACTAAAACACCCTCCGTCGAAGTTTGTTACAACTACGGATTCCATGATTTGCTACCATAGTCTATGTTAGTTATTGCATATTCCCATCATCTGGGATACCTACTAGTATTGGAGAAGTTCTATGAAGTCTAGGTGGTGTTATGGGATGTTATGTATACATTGGACAATAGGATTTGAAGATGTTAGTGAAGATCCATATGTCTTATCCAAGACCATAACTTGGATGTCCTTATGTGATGAATATCTCTTAAATGAAATAAGGAATGTGATTGCTTAAGTTAAGAAAGCATGTTAAATGAATAAATACTTATCTAGAGTAGTTAAGGATTGTCTAGTTAAGGTGTGAAGGAGGCATAGGAATAGTCACTTCGTATCTTACCTAAATGAGTCTTAATAATGACTCAAGTTAAGTAAGTTAGCTGATTAAGTAGACATGATACAAACATATGTAGTCTCAAGGATTACTTAGGTAATCTTGAAGAGGTTAATCATGAACCTTCTCTTGTTGATTCTTTTTAATGGAGAATGTCACATTACATGTGCTATTTTTTTTAAGTGAGAATAATTTTATCCTAGGTAATCTATAGGATATCTTGAGTGTGTGTAAGGGATTGTATGGGAGGTCATTTCCCAACTCACTCAAGTGAATTTTAGAATCACCTTTGGTAGGACGATCTCATGTTCATGTGCTTGATATGATGCAAGTGTGTACCTAATTATAGGTGGTCTTAAGGATCCCTTGTGAAGTTGAGAATCTTCACTGTAATAGTAAAGTTAGTTTACTGTAAGTTGGCATGAGTTTACTATAATATTGCTAAAAATATTAATTGCTTAAATAATTTCTTATGTGTTCCTAAGGTGTTAAATGTTGTTCGTATGTTAATAGTATTGTGTTTTAATCAAAATTCATGGAAAGCATGCAATTTACTAAATGTCCCTTTTTCATGGATTTTGCATGGCTTCCATACTTAGTGCATCTAATGTTCTAACCCCTTCTTTTCCCTTTTTGACTAAAGTATAGGGAATTGGAAGTCTTGATATGCCATGGAGGATGGATAAGTTTCTAAAGATCGGAGATGAAGTATTGATGAGTCTTTATCTATTCGAGGACAATATCCACATGTTACTTTATGTCTTAGTCTTTATTTTATGTCTTGTATGGGCTTAGTCCCAAATATTGTATACTCCAAAGTTTAGATGGTTCAATGAGATGTTGTAAAGGTTTAATGTTTTAATGAAAGTCTTCTGTTTGCATATTGATTATGCAAAGATATCTTTGTGTGTGAAGAAAGTTTTAAATTTTACTCATTTTAGAATGTTTATTATGCAATGAATGATACAAGTGGCTCATGTGAGACTTCTTGATGTCTCATTTGTCGTGTGGCGACTCAAGGATGATCTAACTTCTAGTGTGTACTTGTGGGTCATTATAGGGTGTCTCATTTTAGAATGTTTATTATGCAATGAATGATACAACTGTCTCATGTGAAACTTCTTGAAGTCTCATTTGTCGTGTGGCGGCTCAATGATGCTCTAACTTCTATTGTTTACTTGTGGGTCGTTACAGGATGTTGTTGGTAATTTAGCGGGTGATCATGTATAGCCTAAGGGTCAGTTTTAAGTCATTTTAACTCATCTAAATAAAATAATCAAAACAAAACCCAAAATCTCTAATCTATCTCTACCTTCTCTCTCCAAAAATCTTCTATTGAAGGAAGAACAAAGCTTGACTAAGAAGACCAATTTCTCTAGGATTTCACTTCAATTTTGTGTTATTCTTCATTAAGGTGTGGGTTCTTCACTCTTGGGATTCCTTTCGCCAAGAGGTTCTTTCAAAGTTGATTTCTTAATTACCCAATTCCATGGAGGGAAGGAAGGATTCACCATAGTCTTCGCGGGGTGGATAGCTTCATTTTCCAAAAAGAACATAGAGTGATGTTTCTATGATAGCTCTCAAGATCCATAAACTATATTTCCACAATAGGAATACTAGCTAGTGGATCCACCTAGATTCTATGTTCATATTTGGTAATACTTTGGTCGATAGACCACCTTGCTTCGGTGTAAGCTTTTACAACACTAGATTCAACACATAGCTCTTGTGGTCTATGTCGGTTAAGGAAATTTTTCCTAAAAATAAAATGAAGTAAGGATGTAAACACTAACTAGGGTGACTTAAGAGGTGTGACTTAGTCTAAGTAGGGGTATGGGACTCTACCTATGCCTTGCACTAGTTTGCCTTGAAGGAAGCCTTAGGAGGTTATTATTATATTCTATAATGTATATGTTATATATGTGATTGACTCTTACATGTAAATGACACTATATGTTATGGGTTTCACTTATGAACATGTGGTTGATCTCTATTGCTAAAGTATGATTATGTTATCTCTTAATGATATGGTACGTTAAGTTGTGCATTCCTTATAGTTCTTGTTGAGATTACTTGGTTGAGTAAGGTTATAGGGTTTTGCTTAGTCATTGCACTAGTAGACTTAATGACGGTTTATGGGTAATTGTCTTGCTTTTGTTATGATGTAATGAACTCTTATCTATGCTTATAGATGTTATAACTTAATGATAGAGTTGTCTTGATTATGTGTTCAATTGTGTGTATATAGACTTGACTTAAGAGTTATGTGTTTATTGGGTTATACGACTTCTTGGATATGCATAATGCTTTTTAAAGTAAAATAGCATGCTTTAATGAAATGTCCCTTTTTATTATAATTTCACTTGTATTATGTAAATAGAATCATACTTAGTACAAGTGTGTACTAACCCATCTTTTATGTTTACTACAAATGTAGGATCCGACCGTTGAGCTTATAGAAGGCCTTTGAAGAGAACTTGGATATTCCCTAAATGTTCGGTAGGTCCTAACTTTCCAAGGAAAAGGCCATTATCAAGCTATTAACGTTATCCTAGTATAAGACTTTTAGTTCTTTCCTTTTCATTTCGAGTCCATTGTTTTATCGCCTATATGAGATTCTTTGTTGTATTGAAGTATTGGTTAAACTCAATTGTTGAATTCGTTATTAGATAGTTTAATATGAGACATATTGTAGACCTCTTATGAGATTTTGTTTCTATTCTATGCTTGTGAAATAAAAGTAGAAGACTATGTAATCTTATTATATGAAGGGTCTATTTATACTCGATAAACATATATTGTGAGTAAGTTAGGTCTTAGTAAACATCAATGTAGAAGTAATCGAAAAACTTAAAATTTCTGCATTTTTAACCTATGAATGTCATGATGAATTCTAAGAGGCTAGTCTTAGTCTTCTTCGAGGACGTTGGCGTCGGTTACGTCTAGGGGGTGATTCCCGGATGTGATAATTATTTTTTTGAGTCTCAAGTTCATTGATTATTTCATGAATATCAAATTTGTTTAAATTTTGAACTTCTATATGAGATGCTTTCATAGTGTCAGCTTGGCAGATAATCTTTCTTTTTCAAGGATTTTGATTCATAGAACCAATGGTTTACCATGCTTTAGGCGTGTTTTTGACTCATTAGATATGACCCAAGTGGATGGTCCTATAGGGGCATCAATTCTAATTTGGACATTCTTTGGCGGATATGTGATATAGTAATACTTTTCAAATATATAAATACGTGTGGCATTTGATTAGCAATTTTCTACAGATGAATAATCTTTTGTACTTCTTTCTCACAAATATAAGAATATGGATCAAGATGTTACAATGATACCTTTTTCCACAAAATTTATCATTTTATTTAACTTTTATCTGCCCTCTAATTTTAGGAAAACTGTCTCATCAAACCGACAATCTGCAAATCAAGCAATAAACATGTCTCCAATCTATGGTTCAAAAAATAGTGAATAAGAGAGGGTGTGTAACACCTCGTAATTTTCATTACCCACACTCGAGCCTCATATGTTATATAATGATTATTTTAGACATAAAATAGTTTAAATATCTTGTTTGAGAAGTATTGGATCCTTAGCATAAAAGAAAGTCCTTGATATCTAAAAATTAGGTAAATTGAACTAGTTGACGTCCCTATGTTTGGTGAAGGTTTGGAAGGATCATATGAAGTCCAAACCTTGTAAAAAGATTTTATATACGTAAGATTTAGTATAGAGGATCAAAAATTACAGCCACTAAACCACAAGAACCACCGGAAGGTTCCTTGGGGAGGACACGAACATAGGCGAGCAGGCTGCTAAAGAACACTACGGATAGCAAGGATTTTTTGCCTGCTGCGCGACACACAATTATCATGTAGGGATTCAAAAATGGCCTCACGAAGCTGAGCCTACACAAGGTCTAATGCCTCAACCTTGATTATAAAATATAAATGGGGAATTAACCCCGCGATACGTAGCAAAGTCCCAGATTCATAAAAGTCATATTCTGAACATTTTGACTAAAGACCCATTTAAGTGAGGGGTACTTTCGGTAATTTAATGGGTGAATATATAAGTTTTTAGGTTCAGTTTTAGGTCAATTTTAACACTCAAATCAAGTCCCAAAAGTTGAAATACAAAATCACTCTCATCTCTCTCTCAAATTCTCTCTTCCTTCAGACCTACATTGAAGACCATTAGAGCTCCAAGAAAAAGATACAAGCCTTCCAGTTTCTAACCTAATTTCGTGGATTTATCATATTTAAGGTATGGTTTCGTTCACTCTTGATATCCTTTTCCCCAAGAGTTCCCTCCAAAAGATGATTTCTGAATTCCCAAAATCTAGGTTTTCTTCGACACATGGGTCTTCTTTGAAAAACAAAATTATCAATCAATTGTGATAAATTTTGATGAATTAATGTTGTTTAAGTATATATTTATTATTTATTAATGATTTCCTATGATATTTCCCTATACCCATGTATTTCCCCTAATTTCATGAAAACCTTGAATTGATATGGTGAATTGTGAAGATTATGAACATCTAGATTGACTACATTGTTTTCAATTATCTAATTGCTTCCTGAATTTACCTTGTTTATGTAATTGGTTATGTATTCTTTGTAATGGAGGTATGAATGTTCTTGGAAGGGAAACGATGTATGTTGATTAGTTCTTTTTGGATTCAATTATGAATTATGAGTTACTTAGATAGTATTGATTCTAGGTCTAATGCGTGGTTGTGATGTTGTGCTAAGTATTACTCATCCTTAAACCTATACTATTGAATTGGTTATGAATTATACAAGTATGTTATGGTATGATTATTATATGATTGACTGTAGTTTCTCATGATTATAATAAAGTGTTAAGTTAAATATTTACTATCTTATGAGATGGTGTATAAAGTGAAAAGATTGTTCTCACTTGTGATGACCTATGAGCTAGATATGATAAGTTGTTTACATATGGGTCTAGAAGAGACTAATTTGAACTTATATGATGAATTAATATGATTACTAAAAAGAATTAATGTTTAGCACTGAAAGGCCATATAAATGAGATGGAGGTCTCACGTTAGTATGTCCGGCCTCCCACGTAGGTTTCCTCACATTAGTAAGTCTGGATTCCCAAATTATATGTTGTCTCATGATATGGAAACCCCAAGTTAGTAATTTAAGGTTAACAATCTCTTTGATCCTTAACTATGTGCCAATAAGGACTCTAGCTTAGTGGATCCACCTAGATAGCAACGTACGAATGGTTACACCTTAGGCAAGTGTTAACCCTCTCTTTTCAGTGTGGGAATAGAACACCTAATTCCATATAGATCACATGGTCTCAGGACGGTTATTGCACCTATATCCCTAATGCAAAAGTAAATGAATTAGTTAAGTATGTGAACTCTTATTAGGGTTGTCTTGAAGGCTACTACATAAGGTGAGGGAAGGTATGGGAGTTCTCATACTCATTGCACATGTGGGATCCTAAGGGATGGTTCTAGTAGTGTTATTTTATGATTATGATTATGATTATGTTGATAAGCTATGAGTGGTATTTATGTATTATGTATGTTATGACGAATTATGAGAATATGTTGCAAGTATGAAGTTGGTTGATTAATACGATACTTAGCCTTGGATGGGATTATGGGGTTCTATCTTTTGCATTTAACAAGTGTTGCTTGAGCGATGTACATGTTGAGTTGCTATTATATTGAATTGAATTATTGTGCTTCTTATATATGCATGTTGAGTCAAATTGATAGAAAGCATGATTTTGACTAAATTGTCATTTTATCAAGCATTGATGATTTTTTGCATAGGAGTCATACTTAGTGCATGTGTCTTTGTACTAACCCATATTTCTCCCTTTTTTCCAAAACATTTTACGTTCAGGCCATTGACAAGATTTGTGGTCATTGGAGAAGAAAACATGGATCTTTCCTAAGTCAATTGGTGAGTCCTCATGAGTTCCGAGGATAGAGCCACTCATCAATCCTTAGTAGTTTTGCCTATTTTTTGAGACAATTATTCCATTCTAAAGTTGAGACTTCATTGTAGCCTATATGTCATATTATAATAGACTAAAGGGTTATTCCCAAACTATTGTGATTCATACTCTTGTAGATGGTTTAATGTGAGACAAAATATTAGACTAAATTCCTACATGTTGGTTATGTTGTCTATGAGAGAAGTCTAAGTAAGCTTCATGATAAAAGTTTTAAATTTTTCTGTACTTTTGACCTATAATGTGCTATGATGTATGCTAACGACTTGTCTTAGTCCCTTTCGAGGACGATGAACCGGGTAACGACTAGGGTGTACTTTGAATTGTTACAAACTTGGTATCAGAGCATGAGGTTAAGAAATATTAGGATTAATGTCTCACTAAACCACATCTATGTAGGGTTTTATTCATAAGTGTGAAGCGCGCCACATTTATAAATGAGAGACTAGATGTTTAGGATTTTTAACTCTCTTGTTTCCTTAGTCGTGCCTAAGAGTATCAACTCTATCTAGTCGTTTCTTGTAATACTTTTATTTTGCTTATAGTCAATAAATAAAAGGAAGAACAATGCTCAAAGGGCCGGAGAGGAGAATTTGAGTGAGGTGGTTCCCCCTCAAGCTCCTCAAAATTTCAAGTTCGTACTGAATAAGGGGTTATGTCTAATGTTGAGATAAGGTCAGCTATTCATAGCTTGACTCAAGTGTTGGCTACACAAATTGCTATCGGTGCAAGGGTTCAAGTGAACCCCAATGTTCACACTACAACTTCAAGGATTAGGAATTTCACAACGATGAATCCCCCTACTTCCTATGGTTTTAATGTTGAGGAGGATCCACTAGGATTAATTGATGAAGTGTTAAAAGTTCTTAATGCTATGGGTGTTTCTTCTCAAGAAAAGGCGAAACTAGCCGCCTACCAAATCAAAGATGTCGCTCAAGTTTGGTATGAGCAATGGAAGGATGAGATGCCGGTTATAGAAGGATGGATTACTAAGGGTGCTTTCAAAACTTCTTTCCTGAATAGGTTCTTTCCCTTGGAACTAAGGGAAAGGAAAATGCAAGAATTCATTTACCTACGTCAGTGAGGTATGAGCGTGAAGGAGTATAGCCTCATGTTCACTCAACTATAAAAACATGCTTCTACTATGGTTGAAATTCTAGAGCTAAGATGAATGAATTTTAATGGGGATATCTGATCTTTTGGTTAATGAATGTAGGTCGTCTATGTTGATTCCTAGAATGGACATCTCTCGTCTTATGGTTCATGGCGAACAAATGGAAGAGAAAAATATTAAGCAAGTTGGTAGGGAATTGAAGAAGTTAAGAACCAAAGATTGGAATTCTTTCACTACTAAATTTGAGGTGCAAGAAAAACCAAGGTTCAAAATGAAGTTTTCCAACCAAGGCCCTCAATTCCAAGAGTCAACAAGACTAAAGTGTCTACTCCCAAATCCCAAGAGGGAAAAGTGGTGATTCTTATGTTTAGAAGCCTCTTTGTTCAAAATATGATATAAAACATGATGGTTACCAAGTTGGTACGGGTAATTGCTGTGGTTGTGGCAATAGTGGTAATGAAGACTCATGTAAGGGAAAATTCTCAAGCACAAGCAAATTCCCCAAATCCGGATGCTCCTAAAAAGAATCGCTTTTATGCTCTCCAATTCCAAGGTGATCAAGAGAGCTTACCGGATGTGGTTACTGGTATGTTACAATTATTTTATTTTGATGTGTATGCTTTGTTAGATCCGGGAGCCACATAGTCATTTGTGACCCTCTTTTAGCAATGAAGTTTGATATACTACCCGACATATTAGACGAACCTTTTTCTATTTTTACCTCGGTGGGTGATTCCGTGTGTAACACTTCAAAATTCCAAGACGTGTTCTAGATCATTAAATAGGTGTAAAATAGTATAGAAACTGTTTCCGTTTTAATGTATAAAAGTCATTTAGGAGGTTTATAAAAGAAAATGCCAAGGAATGTCCATGACGTCAGACAATTAGTTCAATGAAGTACTAGCATGCCTTAGCCTATTTGACTAACTTTTCAGAGTTGGAAGCCGTAAGAAAGATGAGCAGAGCATTCCTTGCAGCAGCTAGTTGCTCGGCCTTAGTCTTGGGCTGATCTCAGATTGATGAATTTTGGTTAAAGGGTATCTAACTTGTATTAGGATTGATTCATCGTTGAAACATCCGGGTGAGACTCCGCAAGAACAACCCAAGGACCTTTGAGGAGGACCCTAGCTTTTTGGGGTCAAAGGCTGCCCAAGGCAGTGTCCACCAACGGATGCAACCCACGACCCGTTGTCCAATCGATGGTTCGTGGAATGCTTCAATCGATGGAAACTTAGCCAAATTTTTGGAAGCGTGTGTTGACAATTCTTCGAGCATAAAGACAAACCAGAAGGACGGTTGGTCCCATGGTGCGTCAATTTACACACGAGGCATCGACGGGGTCTCGTGGTTGAGTCGTCTGTTTTGCTACTTGTTTTAAACTAGCGTGAGTTGATTAAATAGGTCGTTAATTAATAAATTAGGGGTTTAGGGAAGCCTAATTAGTTTAATAAACCATCTATATAAAGATCCTAAGTCAATTAAACTAATCTAAGTTCTCATAATTCCCAAACCCAAACTATCTTCCTTCTCTCTTCCTTCTCTCTCCCAATTAGAAGAACACAATAGAAGACAAGGTCAAGGTGCGTTCTAGGGCTTCAATCACCACGTTTCTCCATAAATTTTCATCAAACATTAAGGTATAGAATTCCTTTCACTTTTTGGACTTCTTTCCCCAAAGGGTTCCATAAAAATTGATTCAAAAGATGAGTTTTCATGTGGGTGTCTTCCAATCTAAAAATTTGTCTTTCGAACTGATTTTTCATGAATTCTTTTGATTTTATTGATTAGACTATTATAAATTATGAGTATATTACACTACTTATTAATGGATTGGCCTTGTTTGTAGAAGATAACCTTTTCCCCTAAACACTAGGTTGTGATCTCAACGTGAATTGTGTAATGTTGGTTCAATTAACTTAGTTATTGGTTGGATTACTATTACATGATGTCATTGTATCAATTATGAATAGATTAAGATAAATTATAGTCCCCTCATTCTAGTTCTTGAGTAATTGCTCTAGGTTATGAAGCATGTTATGAATTTGACTTAAGTCTCTTATCTTAAGTTATGAACTAATTATGAATTGTGATGTTTTGATTAAATTGGCCTTGTCATAATGTTGGTTATTGTTGAATTAAGGATTGATAGTAAGACCTTGAAGATGAATTATGAAGAAGACTTGGTAAGTCTTGTGATTTCACTTTGCTTTAATTATGGTTACTTGAGATTAAGTGATGATGTTGCATTGAAGTATATCCTTTATTACGATTGATAGGGCTGGTATGATGTTGAATTGAAATGTCTTGACTATGTTTTGTGAGGTATTGTCTAAGATGTAAATGATATAAGGATGGTGATAACTTACTAAAGTGCATAATCATGAATGAAGATGTAAATGTGCAAACCTTACTTATATGAATTTCAATTAAAGGACTATACTCATGCAATTTTTATTAAAGTATGATGATGATGACTATATAAGGCATCGAACCTATGACCTAAACTATGTTATGATTGTTAATAATGGCTTAAAGACATTTCAGAACAGGACTCTAGCTCAGCACCGAGTGACCTAGAGTGAGGAGTGTTCCTTCCCACATAGGGAAGGTAGGATCACTAATGTACTCTTGAGATTCGATATTATAATGCATGTAGCATAAAGATGGTCCCAATTATATCTCCTAGTTATTGAATTATGTTGCCCCCATAGGAATACTAGCTAGTGGATCCACGTAATTGTTATGTTCATGTTTTGGTACTACCTTGGCAAGTAGTCAACCTTCTTCGGTGTAGGGTTTCATTAAACCAGATTCCACATTATCCCATGTGGTCTATATCGGTTAACGCAAAATGTTTCCAAAAGGTAAAATGAACTAAAGGAATGAACTCTAATTTGGATAACCTAAGGGGTTAACTTATTCTAGGTAGGGGTATAGGACTTTACCTAAGCATGTACTAGTTAGCCTTTAGCGAAGTCTTAGAAGGATGTTCTTATATATGAGTATGCTTATAATTGTACATGTTATGTATATGATGATCTTGCTCATTGCTCATACTACATGATGATTTGTTTTAGTCATGAACATGTGTTGATCTACATTGCTAAAGAATGATGATATGTACTGTCAAATGGTATGTTATGTGATGTTAGATATTAGTCATTGTTCTTGTTGGGTTACTTGATTGAGTAAGGTTATGGGTCTAGTTGACTTAATGAGGGTTCATGGGTAATTGTATTGCTTTGGTTATGTTGTAATGAACTCTTGTCTATAGTTATTGCTACCATAACTTGATGATGGAGTTACTTTGAATAAGTGTTTAATTTTGTGATATGTATGTAGGCATGACTAGACTTAGGATTGTTGGTCTTGTGATGTTAATGCTTTCAACTTAATGAATATGTTTTATTGATTAGTATGGTCTTCATTAATATGCATAAGGTTTTCTAGAGGTAAAATAGCATGTTTCAAAGAAATGTCCCTTTTTAGCATGATTTTATGAATATATGTGCATATGGTCTCATACTTAGTACAAGTGGTGTACTACCCCAATTTTATCCCTTTTCCCCAATATTTTAAGTTTCGGTCGTTGAAAGCTTTTGAGATGACTTTGAAGAAGACTTGTAAATTCTCAATCATCCAAGTGGGTAGGTCCTCACTTTCCGAGGGCAATGTCAATATCAAGTTTATGAAGTTGTTTTAGTTTTAAGACTCCTATGTTCTTTATTTTCATTTGAGTACGAATTGTAATAGCCTATATGTGGCTCTATTACATTGATGTATGGGATATGCCCAAATTATACTCATGTTTTCGATGGTTATGATATGAGACACTCTTTTAAGATTATGTTAAGTATCTTATATATGTAGGAGCAATAAAAGTAGAAGACTATGTAATTTCTTATATGAAGGATCTTTGTATACTCGATATGAATATGTATTATATGTATGTAGAGGTCTATGTAAACCTCAATGTAGAAGTAATGAAAATTTTTAATTTTCTGCATTTGTAACCTACAAATGTATGATGTAAGCTAAGAGTCTATTATTAGTCCTCAAAGAGGAGGAGGACGCTGGTAACATCTAAGGGGTTCTCCCCGGATGTGTCAAACTTGGTATCAGAGCATGAGGTTGAATATATTAGGGTCGATGTTTCTATCAACCACGTCTATGTAGATTCTTCTTCATAATTGTAAAGCGCGCCACACTTATGAATAGGAAATTACATGATGCTTAGGAAACTCTCTCTTTTCATGGAAATCCAATATCGTGCCTCTAGAGTATACTTGTTGTGTGCTTTTACCTAAACCTTGTAATTTGGTTATAGGAAATGAATACTTGAAGGAACACGACAGGAAGTCTTGAGAAAGAGATTGCCAATGCAGGAGTTCCTCCTCGTGGAGATTAAGTCCTTTCTCTTGAAGAAGATGCTAATGATACCCAAGCTCCGATCAGTCCTCCTCTTTTGACGGAAGGTGACATTAGGGTTGCCCTTTTGCAAATGACCCAAGCCATAACTTCACAAGCTTAAGCTGACATTACTCAAGCCAAAGCCATGATGGCCCAAGCTAATCGGTAGGTTGTACCCCGAGCAAACCAACATGTAAGCACCATGGCCTCCTGTTTGAGGGATTTTACTAGAATGAATCCTCCTTCTTTCTATGTGTCTAAAGTTGAGGAAGACTCCCAAAATTTGAACTAGAATTAATCCTCCTTCTTTCTAAGTGTCCAATAGAGTTGCTCATATTGAACTAGTAGAACTTCATATGCTTGATTTTGATGACATATTGGGTATGGATTGGTTTCATGCTTGCTTTGGCTCTATAGATCGTAGAACAAGGGTGGTGAAGTTTGACTTTCCAAATGAGTCTTTTAAGTATGGAAGGGGAGAAATTCTATTCCTAGAGGTCGTATCATCTCTTACTTAAAAGCACGCAAAATGATCTCTAAAGCGTGTCTATATAAAATTGTAAGAGTCAAAGATTTAGACTCCAAAAATCCTCTCATTGAGTCAGTCCCCATAGTGAAGGAATTTCCAGAGGTCTTTCCTAATAATATTTCTGATATTCCTCCTGAACAGGAAATTGATTTTTGTATTGATTTCCTACCGGATACAAATTCATTTCAATTCTTCCTTATTGGATGGCCCTGACTGAATTGAAAGAGTTGAAGGCTCAATTCAAAAAAAATAGTAGAAAAAGGCTTCAATCGACCTAGTACTTCTTTATGGGGTGCTCTGGTTTTGTATGTGAAGAAGAAAGATGGGCCCTTAGAATGTGTATCGATTACTATCAACTTTACAAAGTCAAAATAAAGAACAAGTATCCTCTCCCTCAGATTGATGATTTCTTTGATCAACTCCAAGGTGCGAGTTACTTTTCCAACATTTACTTATGATCGAGATATCACCATAAAGGTGATGGGTGAAGATATTCCCAAGACCGCATTTCAAACAAGACATGGTCAACATGAGTTCCTAGTAATGTCCTTTGGTCTCAATCATGCTCCGGCGGAGTTTATGGACCTAATGAATAGGGTGTCCGTTACCTAGATTCATTTATCATTGTCTTCATTAATGACATCTTGGTATATTTGAAGGATGAGGGTGAAGACATGAGTCATTTGAGAGTGGTGTTGCAAATACTTAAAGAACATCAATTGTTTGCCCAGTATAGCAAACATGATTTTTGGTTGAGGTCGGTACCGTTTCTTTGTCATATTATCTCTAGTGATGGGGTAGAAGTTTATCCCGGGAAGGCCAAAGCGGTGAAAAATTAGCCTAGGACTTTGGCTCCTCCAGATATTAGAAGTTTCTTAGCCCTAGTCGGTTATTATAGAAGGTTTGTCGATGGATTTTTGTCTCTTTCTTCTCCCTTGACAACTTTGACCCAAAAGAATGTGATAAAATTTTAGTGGTCGGAGGCATGTAAAAAGAACTTCCAAAGGTTGAAGGATAGACTTACTTCCGCTCTGGTATTGACTCTTTCAGAGGGTACTAAGGGTTTTGTGGTCTATTATGATGCAGCTCGGGTGGGGTTGGGGTTTGTTCTTATGCAACATGGAAAAGTTATAGCCTATGCTTCTAGGAAACTAAATGTTCACAAGAAGAATTGTCCGAATCATGACCTTGAGTTAGAGGCAGTGGTTTTTGCCTTGAAAATATGGAGTCATTATCTTTATGGAGTTCAGTTGATGTGTATACGGAGCACAAAAGTCTCCAATATGTGTTTACTCAAAAGGATTTGAATCGCCGACAACGAAAATGTTTGGAGTTGTTAAAAGAATATGACATGAGTGTTCTCTATCACCCCGGCAAGGCTAATGTGGTAGCGAATGCTCTAAGTCGGTTGTCCATGGGAGGTGAGTCCAATGTAGAAGAATCCAAGAGAAACCTAGTGAAAGATATTCATAGGTTGGCTCGTTTACTGGTTCGAATTGAAGATTCTCCAAATGGTGGTATTGTGGTACATAATAACCTTGAGTCGTCTTTCGTGGTCGAGGTGAAGTCTAAGCAACACCTTAACCTATTATTGATGGAGTTGAAACAATCGGTTCTTGGAAAGATGAATGAGTCATTCTCCAAGGGGGAGATGGTGTTCTTAGGTATCCAGGTAGATTGTGTGTGCCTAATGTGGATGATTTGAGGAATAGGATCCTTGAGGAATCTCATAAAGCCCATTACTCCATCCATCCGGTTTTGAAAATGATGTACCATGACCTTAGTTAAGTATTTTGGTGGGAAGGTTTGAAGAAGGACATCGCGGAATTTGTCGTAAAGTGTCCAAATTACCAATAAGTGAAAGCCGAACATCAAAAGTCGGGTGGTTTACTTTAAGAAATCTATGATACTTCTTTGAAACGGGAAGATATCAATATGTATTTTGTGATAGGTTTGTCTCTGACACAAAAACAATATGACTCTATATGTGGTGGTGGATAGGTTGACCAAATCTATTCATTTTATTCCCGTCAAGTCCTCTTATTCGGCGGAAGATTATTGATGTACCATGATTTCACGGTACTTTCAATGTTTTTTCCTTAAGATTGGTCTTCGTCTAGAGCCTTTTTGTAGATATTTAAATATAGTTTCCCTTTGTTTTGCAGGAAAGTTGTCCAAAACGAAAATAAAAAAGGCTGTGAAGAATCTGTGTAGAAGTAACGCATGAAGCCATCGATGGCCTGATTCCCTATCGACGGACCGTAGGTGGTGAACGTCGATTAAAGCCGTGTTTTGGACTAACTTGCCTTATTTTGAATACTTTTAATTTAGGACTCTTTTTATTATGAATAGGATGAAAGATTTCATTTTTGGGGTTGAATTCGTTTACTAATTTCATACTTTTGTTTTTGGAGATTTTTTTTGCAATTAATTCAAATTTTCAAATTTAATTTTAAAGATAATTGTGTGATTTCAAGTTGAATTTCTAAAAAAACCTACATTGACCACAAAAATATAGATTTATCATTTGTTGGTGAGTTTTTCCGAACAAATAAAAGTGTAGCTCGGTAATCATCTGTTTCTTTGCCACGTGGTTCAATGTCCACGTGTTGCATCTTCAACTTCCACTTAAAAAACTTCTCTTGATGTTCCACGGAAACAACAGATTCATTTTGTACCAAAATTCAGAGACAGACGTTTCATTCCAATTCCTCCCCTTGGAACAAAAAGGTATACATCTTTTCTCTACGTCTGTCTGAGGCATTCAGATGAATAAACTCTGACGTTTTGACTAATTTCATTTTTTTGGGGTATTTATTTATGAGATTCTTTTATTAATCCTTAAGTTCTTCAAGTGGCACATACTATGTTGATCATGCTAATAAATGTGTAAGTTTGCCTAACATCACTGTAGTTAGACCTATTTCATAATTCTTTAATTGGTTGAAAATCATGTTAGGTTTTATTTGCCCTGATTTCTTACCATAAATAGGTTTTCCTTTTAGGTTTTGAATTGACTAATTCTTTTCTTGTAGGAAAAGGTTTAGGACTCTATAAATAGAGGAATGTTCCTTCTAACTTAATTAGCATTCACAATGTAGTCTTCAAGAGCTTTGAGAGTTTTGGTTAGAGGAGAATTTATGGGTCACAAGCTTGATACGTTATCACTTGTGTGAACCTCATGTATTCCGAGTGAATTGGTTGAGGTTGTTTTTCTCTGTATTTTGTACTCTCATATTTATAGTGGATTGCTCATCTCCTTTGTGGACGTAGGTCGATTGACCGAACCACGTTAAATCTTGTGTCTTTTGGTATATTTCTCGTTGTCTTCTTACTCGTGGTCTTTCGAGGTTTGCTTTGCTAGCTTCCGCGTTACACCTGCTTATTTCTGGTCTTAACAAGTGGTATCAGAGCCAGATTCAATGATGGAGTCAGGTGTAGTGGTTCGATAATTGATGATTGAACCAAGTTAGAAAGAGGTGTTCATCTTGACGGGTGTAGTTCTAGCCGCAACCTTTTTGACAGTATTGAAGATTTTGTTGGAGAAATTGTTTCAGAGAGATTCTCTGTGTTGAGACATAGATTTTGCAAAGGAGATTATGAAGAGGAGAAGCAAGTTGTTGAAGATTAAGTAAAGAAGGTGGACAAATTTATTTTGTCAGAAATTCAGGCCAAGGGGGAGATTTGTTGGGTTTTATTTGCCCTAAATTTCTTACCATAAATAGGTTTTCCTTTTAGGAAAAGGTTTTGGATTGACTAATCCTTTTCTTGTAGGAAAAGGTTTAGGACTCTATAAATAGAGGAATGTTCCTTCTAACTTAATTAGCATTCACAATGTAGTCTTCAAGAGCTTTGAGAGTTTTGGTTAGAGGAGAATTTATGGGTCACAAGCTTGATACGTTATCACTTGTGTGAACCTCATGTATTCCGAGTGAATTGGTTGAGGTTGTTTTTCTCTGTATTTTGTACTCTCATATTTATAGTGGATTGCTCATCTCCTTTGTGGACGTAGGTCGATTGACCGAACCACGTTAAATCTTGTGTCTTTTGGTATATTTCTCGTTGTCTTCTTACTCGTGGTCTTTCGAGGTTTGCTTTGCTAGCTTCCGCGTTACACCTGCTTATTTCTGGTCTTAACAAGTGGTATCAGAGCCAGATTCAATGATGGAGTCAGGTGTAGTGGTTCGATAATTGATGATTGAACCAAGTTAGAAAGAGGTGTTCATCTTGACGGGTGTAGTTCTAGCCGCAACCTTTTTGACAGTATTGAAGATTTTGTTGGAGAAATTGTTTCAGAGAGATTCTCTGTGTTGAGACATAGATTTTGCAAAGGAGATTATGAAGAGGAGAAGCAAGTTGTTGAAGATTAAGTAAAGAAGGTGGACAAATTTATTTTGTCAGAAATTCAGGCCAAGGGGGAGATTTGTT
>NC_028647.1:43936058-44140349 GCF_001406875.1 Solanum pennellii
AGAAAACTTCTCCTAACTTATGGCACCGAAGATTGGGGCATGTTAGTGAGAAGGGTATAAAGCTGTTGGCCGGTAAGTCTCTTATTCCTGCTGATGTTACTATTTCACTTGACCCTTGTGATCATTGTTTAGCAGGAAAGCAACACAGAGTTTCTTTTCCGAGGACATCTACAAGAAAGAAAGTGAAGTTAGAGTTGGTTTACTCTGATGTGTGTGGTCCCATAGAGGTGGAATCACTTGGTGGTAACAAATACTTTGTTACTTTTATTGATGATGCTACTCGGAGAACTTGGGTTTATATGATGAAGCACAAAAGTGAGGTGTTCGGTATCTTCCAGAAGTTTCATGCAATGGTTGAAAGGGAGACAGATTGCAAACTGAAGCGTCTTCGAACTGATAATGGAGGTGAATACACTTCAAATGAGTTTAAAGCATATTGCTCAAGATATGGCATTCGACATGAGAGAACAGAACCGGGTACCCCACAACACAATGGCGTTGCCGAGAGGATAAACAGAACCATTATTGAGAAAGTGAGATGCATGCTTAGAATGTCCAATCTTCCTAAGTCATTTTGGGGTGAAACGGTTGGAACTGCTGTATATTTGATAAATAGAGCACCATCAGTAATATGCTCCACGTCTGAAAAACAACATACATAAGAGCCAACACAAAAGAGAAGAGAAATTGGGAAATATCACCAAGAAAAACGCAGGTTACGCCAGCAGCAATAACAGACGATCAAGAACTCCGATTGACGATCTGAACGGTCAAGATGTAGTGCTATGTGTTGTGAACCAGCTGTGAAAATTTCAGAACGATCCAACGGTCGGATCTCCGGAAAACTGAAATTTTGTCAAGGCTGTCCAGAAAGTCTGCACTCCAACCCTCTCTCAAAAATCTGCTTTTTTTTTTTTATCTCCTCTCTCTCTCTTTCTCTCTCTGCACGTCCAAAACAAAACCCCAGCCCCTTAACATCAGCTGCCAAAGACTTCTAGAAGGAGTCAACAAGGCCCAAAATATATGGGCCACCCATCAATGGGCTGGACCCTTAACAATCTCCCCCTCCAGCCCAGTTCGGGGAGACCAAACATAAAAGGTCATCAAGAAGACATACCTGCAAGCTTGGAACAAAATTCAAGCTTGCTTCGAGGGACCACCTTTGTCAACATATCAGCACCATTCTTGTTGGTGTGAATCTTCTTCAACTTCATTAGTTGTTCTTCAATGACAACACGCAACCAATGATATCTCACATCAATATGCTTTGTGCGAGCATGGTACATGCTGTTTTTGCTCAAGTCCATAGCACTTTGACTATCACAAAACACAACATACTCGCTTTGCTTCAAACCTAACTCTTGAAGGAAACGCTTTAACCAAAGCATTTCTTTGCTTGCTTCCACTGCTGCTATATATTCTGCCTCGGTTGTAGACAACGCTACACACTTCTGTAGCTTGGATTGCCATGAAATGGCTCCCCCTGCAAATTTGAACAAGTAACCCGAGGTAGACTTCCGGTTATCAAGATCTCCAGCCATGTCAGCATCCGTAAATCCCTCAAGAATAGGCTCACCACCTCCAAAACACAAACTCAGATTTGATGTGCCTCGCAAATATCTTAAGATCCACTTTACAGCTTCCCAATGAACCTTGCTCGGATTTGCCAAGTATCTGCTAACCAATCCAACAGCATGTGCTATATCCGGTCTTGTACACACCATGGCATACATCAATGAACCAACAGCAGAGGAGTAAGGAATATGAGACATACTTTCCTTTTCTTTATCGGTTGTAGGACAACAACGCTTGCTCAACTTGAAATGGGCTGCAAGTGGTGTATTAACTGGCTTGGCATTCTTCATATTGAACCTTTCAAGCACTCGTTCAATATACTTTTCTTGTGACAACCAAAGCTTACCAGCTTTTCTATCACGAGCAATTTCCATACCAAGAATTTGCTTCGCAGGACCCAAATCTTTCATATCAAAGGACTTTGACAAATCCTCTTTCAACCTGCAAATCATCTCAACATCTTGTCCCACAATCAACATATCATCAACATACAAGCAAAGGATAATGAAGTTACCTTCAGAGAATTTTCTAAAATACACACAAGGATCTGCAGTAGTCCGCTTGTACTCATTACTATTCATGAAGGAATCAAACTTGTGATACCATTGCCTTGGTGCTTGCTTGAGTCCATAGAGACTCTTTTTCAACTTGCAGACAAAATTCTCTTTTCCCTTAACTTCAAATCCTTCCGGCTGCTCCATGTAAATCTCCTCATGCAAATCACCATGTAAGAAAGCAGTTTTAACATCAAGTTGTTCAAGTTCAAGATTCAAACAGGCAGCTAGTCCCAAAATCATACGAATGGAAGTCATCTTCACCACCGGTGCAAAAATCTCATCGAAGTCGATGCCCTTTTTCTGATGGCATCCCTTCACCACTAATCTTGCCTTCCGCTTCACTAGCTTGTTGTCAACTTTCTTGTTCTTAAACAACCACCTGTTCTTCAAGACTTTCTTCCCTTTTGGAGGCTTCACCAAGTCATAGGTTTCATTCTTCTTCAAAGAATCCATCTCCTCTTGCATAGCCTTGAGCCAATGGTCTTTGTCTGAATGTGACAAGACCTCTTGAAGGCTTTCAGGCTCCCCCTCATCAGTGATTAGGATGTATTCTGAACTTGGATAAAGTCTTGAAGGTTGACGAACTCTGGTCGATTTTCTAAGTGTTGGCTCTTCTACCTGTGGGCTGGATTTCTCCCCCTGATTAGAAGACTCTCCATGTTGAACATCTACAGCTTCATCATCAGGTTGTGGTACAACAACATCAGGTTGTACCTCTTCAATATGGTCATGTTCATGAGCAATTTCATGACCATCCTCTGGAGCATCACCTGTTAATTGATCATCTGAAGCAGAAACATGAGGCATGGGCATATCAATAACATCATGAGAGAAATTAGAATAATAAGTCTTATCAGCACCCAAGAGATGAAAACCCATCTCGTGCTCATAAAAGACAACATCTCTACTTCTCACAACTTTTTGCTTTGCTGGATCATAAAGTCTGTAACCAAACTCTTCATCACCATATCCAACAAACACACAAGGAGAAGTCTTGAAATCAAGCTTCAATCTATGTTCCTTCGGCACATGCATAAAAGCCTTGCATCCAAACACCCTCAAGTGAGAATAAGAGGGGTCTTTCCCAAACCAAACTCTCTCGGGAATATCAAACTCCAAAGGAACTGATGGTGCTCTATTTATCAAATATACAGCAGTTCCAACTGTTTCACCCCAAAATGACTTAGGAAGATTGGACATTCTAAGCATGCATCTCACTTTCTCAATAATGGTTCTGTTCATCCTCTCGGCAACGCCATTGTGTTGTGGGGTACCCGGTTCTGTTCTCTCATGTCGAATGCCATATCTTGAGCAATATGCTTTAAACTCATTTGAAGTGTATTCACCTCCATTATCAGTTCGAAGACGCTTCAGTTTGCAATCTGTCTCCCTTTCAACCATTGCATGAAACTTCTGGAAGATACCGAACACCTCACTTTTGTGCTTCATCATATAAACCCAAGTTCTCCGAGTAGCATCATCAATAAAAGTAACAAAGTATTTGTTACCACCAAGTGATTCCACCTCTATGGGACCACACACATCAGAGTAAACCAACTCTAACTTCACTTTCTTTCTTGTAGATGTCCTCGGAAAAGAAACTCTGTGTTGCTTTCCTGCTAAACAATGATCACAAGGGTCAAGTGAAATAGTAACATCAGCAGGAATAAGAGACTTACCGGCCAACAGCTTTATACCCTTCTCACTAACATGCCCCAATCTTCGGTGCCATAAGTTAGGAGAAGTTTTCTCCTCAATAGCATTCAACTCACCACTACACACTTTCAAATGTGTCTTATACAATGTGCAACAAAGCTTGCCACGAGCAACAGTCAAGGAACCCTTAGACAATTTCCATTTACCCTCACCAAAAGTGTGCTTGTAACCGTCTTCATCAAGTACGTTAGCAGACAATAAATTGAGGCGTAAATCTGGAATGTGGCGAACATCTCTCAACGTCAAATAGCACCCAACATTGGTTTGGACTCGAATATCTCCAATGCCAACAATACTTGCTGAGCTCTGGTTCCCCATCTTCACACTACCAAAATCTCCAGCTCGGTAGTCAATAAAGTACTCCTTATTAGGAACACAATGATAGGAAGCTCCTGTATCAATAAGCCATTCAGTGTCAGAACTATCAACATGACAACACTCTCCAATAGCACATATCAAAGAAACACGATCATCAGAACTAGAAGTTGTAGCAGCTGTATTCTTGTCATCACCCTCTTTATGATGGTCATTTTTCTTATTTTGCTGGTCTCTTTTCAACTTGTAGCAAAACTTTTGAATGTGGCCAGGCTTGCTACAATAGTGGCATATCGTAGGTTCTCTCCCATCCTTGGACTTTGACCTATACTTTGACTTGCCACGCCCTTTGGGACCTCTACTCTTGCTTCTTCCTCTATTCTCTACCACAAGTGCCTGCGAAATATCAACACCCATCTCCTTTCTTCTAAGCTCTTCATTGAACATGCTCTCTTTGATGACATCCAATGAAAGCGTACCATCTGGAGCTGAGTTGCTGATGGACACAACCAAAGTTTCCCAACTGTCTGGCAAAGAACTCAAGAGGAATAAAGCCTGCAACTCATCATCAAGGACAATTTTCATAACAGTCAACTTGTTAATAATATCTTGAAAGTCGCTAAGATGCTCAGAAACAGACTTCCCTGGCTTCAACTTGAGATTAACAAGCCTCTTAATCAACGAGGCCTTGTTATGAGCGGTCTTCCTCTCATAAAGACCCTCCAATTTTCTCCATAGCTCAAGCGGCTCAGTCTCCTGGGATACATGATTGAATATGCTAATATCAATCCACTGTCTGATTGTCCCCAAGGTCTTTCTCTTCAGCTTTTCCCATTCTTTATCTGTCATCTTCTCTGGCTTAGTGGGCTGGTCATCTTTCTTTGTTTTATCCACATCAATTGGATCAAACAAATCCTTGCAATATAGCAAATCTTCCATCATCGGACGCCAAATGGAATAATTGGTTGATGTCAGTTTAACCATAGAGTTATTTCCATGCTCCATGTCTATGGTTTAACACTCAGCTCTGATACCAAATGTAGGGGGAGGCACAAAACAACACAAGTAGGATACAACACCTACAAGGATCGACTTCAAGACAATCAACCAAATATACTTCACCAATTTACCAAAAGAAATTCACCACTATGTTAACCAAGCTCAAATCAGCAACACATCAATTGAATCACAAGCAAATATGAATTATAAATACGCAAGTGACACACAAGATTTATACGTGGAAAACCCCTTCGGTATGAAGGATAAAAACCACGGGACTTGAAGGAGTCCACCCTTCTTCTTCTCTTATTATGCAAATTGAGGGTAAAAACACCCAACTCAGTCTACAAGGATGTCACAGCCCACCAACAAATCATTCTGCTACATAGACTTGTACAATTATGAAGGAATTGGGTGTCAATTAAATTTTTCGTATAATTAATTTGATGTTTGATACATCTGCATCTCTAATATTTTGTCATGGTATGCCGGTGACAATGTTTTAAAAAATTATAAGCAAGTTGATGTTGATGGAGCACCATAATGCTAAAAATTTTATACTATGCTCTCAACAATTGATTTTTGGTTTAACTTTTCCCTCAGATATTTGCTCTTTGTTTTTTACAAAGTTCATGGGATTATCACCTTGATTTCATTCTAATATATAGTAATTATCATTCTATATACTATATATAATACAAATTAAAGTTCAATTTATATTTACTAACTTGATATCAACTATTTTATTACGACAATATTGACTCATCGAAAAATAAGTATTGACAACTAATATGTTGAAAGTGGACACTCAACTTCTTAAATCCATGTTCTTTTTTGGTAGAAAAATGAATATTATTCTCTCCTTTGCACTATATTAATACAAGATGCCTATACGTGTTGATGTGTATTTGAGGTAACAAAGATCTATCTATTTTAACCTTTTGAAGGTACAGAAAGCTATCACTCATGCATATATAAGCAACTTCCGTAGTAATATATTGTTTGTTTGCCAAATATCAGATCCATTTTGATCCACAAATGCAAAGAGCAACAATTTTAGCTAGAAAGTTGAAACCTTTTCTGTTACTTCAGTAGCAGTGCTCTTAATTACAGTACCATAGATGGGAATATAAATTAAAGGATTACAAAATCTTACTCCTATTTTGATTGTCTGGTGAAGATTCTAAATTAGACAATGACTAATTCATAATTTTGCTTCATTGTCTTAACAGTTGATCCACATTTATAAGTTATGTGTTTCATTAGTTTTAAATCTCATGTCGCACACTGGGTCCCTCCTACACAATCAATTAATATTCACGTCTTTTATCTCAAGTATATATTCTTTCCTATTCTTTAAAGAAGTTATAAACCCATGAAGAAGCATAGGCATTAAGTATCCTTAATTTGTGCTTGCCTTCTTATGAATGCATCTAAAATGGCTGTTACTACATTGTGATTTCTTAGGAAGATTCTAAAGTTGTAAAGGCTTGTGTTTTATCATGGAAACATGGCATGAATTACTTTATACATTAGACTATCGTCGTGTTTATATTTGATAAGAACAAGAGGCTAGCCAATTGGTGAAAAACATATCTTATATTAGTCTTCTTATTCGTTAAACCATGAGAGGACTAGTTATAATAAGGTGATATGAATATGTTTTCTACAGCTTATAGAAAGAAAAAGTTAATTTGTAATCTACACTATGGTGTGCGTCAGATAACTATGGATAAGCTAAGTGTTCCCAATGCACTACGAAAAAAGAAGGTGCCTAGTCTTGCTTCTGTTGAGGGATAGAACTCTATACCAATGAGTAGATGATACATCCGTGTGTTGGTAATGATATATGTTGTCTTTGATAGGAGACAAAAATTAATGATGCAGAAATTTTGATTAAATTCTATTACTCTATCCATCCCAATTACTAGAAATGGACAACGTAGAGTAAGTCTGGGAAACAATTTTAAGGAGATAAAAGTCATTCAGACCCAAGGTAGGAATCTGTTAAAAGTTGTCTTATATTCTCTACAGTATAAAGCTAGATAGTTATTTTTATATTAATTTCTGAAGATTCAGAGTGCTCTTGTATTCGTTAAACTCCCATAATTTGATTTTGCATATCATCCTTTATCATTGTCCTGTTCAGTGTCGAGATCTTTCTAATCAAGTATTATATATATCACTTAGTCTGTAACTTACAAATTCATATCCTCATGATTTAAACCTTTTCGGTACAGGGTTGATTTACTGTACCCTCCCCTCCACGCTTATATTTAATAATTTTATGGTCCTAAACTGATAATCAACACCTCCTGTTTGAGGCTCAATGAATAATTGAATATCTCAAAAAGAAAATTATATTAAGAGTAGGGTAACTGTTTGGTTTTATAATTTCAGCCTGTCGGGTTCTTTGTTCTAATGTTTTTGTATTTAGAGGTATGAATTAGTAGTAGAGTGAGATTAAGCTAAAAGAAGAAGTCACTCACATATGCAGCATACAACTCTATCTTATTCTCTGACATGATGTTCCTCAGCAGCTTCTCACCACTTACTGCTTTTGTTTTATCCATAGGGTAGTTGCCATTTTCATCTGCTTTTGACTGCAAAAAATATTAATTCATTAACAAAACAAATAAGTTGAAAGGCTTAAATATTCTTCTGCCACCTACATACCCCAATGAACTCTACTTCAATCTCAGGTTTTGTTGTGGTTGTGCAACATATACAAGTTGCTATTCTTTTAGTAACAGAAATCAGTGGGTTATGGTGTTTTTTGGTCAACTCCGGTGGCCGGAATGTTATCCTTGCAACCATCATCTCTACTCTACAATCTCTTTATCACTCACTTGTGGCTCCAAAATTTTTCTAATTTTATCTACTTTCAATTCTAAAAAAAACATATTTAAGTGCCACGTATTCTCCAATAGAATTGTTCAACTCACCAACCAAAAAATACATAAATTTAGAATTACTCTCTTTGTATACTTGTTTACTATATTAAAAATAGTTATCTAATAACATGTGTTTCATTTTTGAAAAATTAATATATAATTTTACGTTTAGTTCCTAATGTATCTTTATGATTAATTATAGTCATTTTTCTATTATACTTTTTCAATAATTATAATTTTATAGTCAAATCTAAAGTGATTCAGGAATGTAATTCTATCAAAAAGAAATTACAGTTCATAATTTCGTCCCTGTCCTATTTATTTTTAGATTCAATTAACTTTAGTCAGGTATTTTGTCGTATTATAAATTATTTTGTTTTTGTCCTACAATTAATTTTATGTGTTCTTTCACATTTAATATTTTATTTTATTTTATATTTTTTTCATTAATTGTTTTTTATTTATTTTTAGAAATACTATTTGGTAATATTTGTATTCTTTCCTTCTTCTTTTCTTATATTTATTATTTATTTCTCTCTTTTATTTTTTTTCTCATTTATGATTTTTAGTTTATTTATTAATATCACCGTTTATTATATATGCCATTTGGCAACATTTCATTATTTTTATTTTTTTACTATTTTACCTTTTTTTATTATCTATAGACTATATATTACGTTTTTAGCAAAATAAAATAAATTTGTTGTTCAATGATTTTATTCATTCTCATATATTATTTCAATTTTCTCTTTTATTTTTTCTCTTTTGTTTTAATTTTATCCATTATTAGAGATATCATTTGATAATATTTTTATTATTCTTTTATCTTCTTTAATTTTTTCTCTCTATAGATATTTTTACCTTTTTAAGAAAATAAAATTAATATAATAATTTCAAATATTAATGATCTAATCATAGATTAATTAAAATATAGCAAAATAACTAATCTACAATAATAAATAATTAGAAAAATAGCATAGTCAACTAGCTCGCTTATCAAAATCTAAGATGGAAAAATATAAAATTATTATTACTTAATTATTTTTAGATTAATAAAAAGAAAATATTAAATAATCACCATAATAAGTAATTAATAATGACTAAGGAATGACTCATTAAAGTATTAGATCAAACAATTATGATACATTGAGAGTACATAAATATATTGTGACTGGTTTTATATATTGGGGACTTTAGCAAACCTTCATGGTACCATAAAAATATGCGCATAACTACAATGCAGCGACTTCATGAATGTCTCAAAACAGGATTTGAAGCAATCCTCATGATACCATGACAATATATAGATATATTTTGATGACATATCAAAGTTTCATTGAGAAATTGAAGTAAACATCAATGACACAATGAAAATATATAGATATATTGTCATAGTATCATGAAGACTTCATCGAAGGACTAGAGTAAACCTCAAATAACCATGAATGTATATAGATATGTTGTAATGGTATCATACATAATTTGAGGAATGGAACTGATTATATGAAATGATTATATGAAACAATTCCTAATAATAACATGCCAATATATGTTATTTTGTGATGGTATTATTGAGAAACTACGAGTTCCTCCGTTGAAAGATTGCTCATACTGTTCTTGTTTCATTAAGGAACTATTAATTTTGTAAATAAATAAATGAATAATACCTTAGTGCTATCACAATAGTATACTTGTATAAAATGTTGATATCATACTTGATATGAATATTGTTACAAATTCTATAAAATAGTCCTTATTGATACCATATTTATATTTGATAGTTATGATGATATGATTGATAAATATGAGTTCCTCCCATGAAAGACTGTTTTTAGTTGATAATGCCAACATATATTGGTTGTATATGGATGAATGTATGAAACCTTAATGATATCATAGCGATACATGTATGTACTGTTAAAGTATCATTAATAAATGAGTAGTATTGTGAATGAACGAAGAAATACAACTATTGTGCTACCAAAATAGTATGTTTAAATGTTCTAATGGTATCGTACATGATCTGAGAAGTGTTACTAAATATATGAAACATTATTTAATGATACTTCATCAATATATGATTGTATCTTGGAGGTGTCATTAAATGATCGTATCATGCAGGTTTCACTAACGTACTGAAGCATACATCAATGATACCATGAAAGTGTATAAATATATTGTGATTAGAGTTTTCAAAAAGGTCGGATGTGACAAATAATGTTGTTGTTTTGATAACATTAACAAAAAATCTGCTATAATTAGCATTTACGTCGCATATCATATGCTCGAGAGAGATAAGAGAGTCACAAGCAAGATGGAAGAGAGGCGATTACACGATATTTGCCTTGTATCCTAGATACATGTGAATCTACTTTGATCGAGTGTATCAGAATAAATTAACTTGATTTTGAGTCTTTTTATTATGAGATATATGTATTTGTACGTGTCGAAATCTAGTAAGGTTCATAATATTACAAAATAGTGTGTGTTTAAGTAATTAGATTATACATTAGTGAGATTATTTTTAGTTATCATTAAAGAAAAAATTTTGACCCATGGACCGATCCCGACCCGGAATAAAGACTCAAAGGCCAAGTGCTTATAACGACTGAACTTATAAGCACTAATTTTAAATATGCTTGAAAAATCTATCTCAACCCTACCATATAATGGATTGAGTTGGGACGGCCCATGGGCTAGGCCGTTTTGACTGCTCTAACTGTGATAGTATCATTACAGATAAAGAAAATAAAAAATGAAAAGAAAATTAGCTGAAATAAAAAAATATAATAAAAAAGGACCAAAATGTGAAACTAAATTTTGGTGAAAAATAAAGAATGTTATATGATTTGAGAAAAAAAAGTGAATGGAAAGGGAAGAAAATAAATAAAGAATAAAAATCTTTAAAAAAAAAAAATGAAAAGGAAAGAAAATCAAAGGAACGTAAAATAAAGAAAATAAAGATTACAAATGAATAATAATAATAGGATCCAATAAAATAAAAAAGGGGAAAATAATAAAAATAAAAGAATGAAACAAAGAAATAGTAAACAATTAATCAATAATTATAGAAATATATGAGAAAAAAATAAAAAAAATTAAAGAAACAATTGATTATATAAAGTAAAAATGAGCATGAATTAGATTAGTGTGTAAAAATAAAATATATGATAAAGTAATTTGGAAATAATAAATGAACAAAAATACATAACTACAAAACATTGAGAAAAAAAAATAGAAAAAAAAAGTACGAACAAATAAACGAGAGTATAAAAGAAGAAGAAAGGAAGCGTATGAAATAAATATTTAGTGTAAATTAGATTATAGCTTAAAATAACAAAAGAAAAAACTAATTTAAGAAATTTTAATGAATAAAAAAACATAAAAAGAAATAGAGAAATAAAAAACAAAAGAACTAACAATAACTGTATAACTAAAGTTATGAGGAAAGGGGGTAATTTTTGTATTTATTTACAGGCATAAATGTAAACGGGTACATGTTTATAATTACTTTGCTGTTATAGAGTATACTAGTCCTGGACACGTTCTTTGCACGTGAGTTCACTGAAAATAGTATATATTTTAGGAGTTATATTAAAATCACAATAAATAAAAATGAAGTTTAATAAAATAAAATTATAATCACATTTTGAAGAATTTCACAGATGATTTAGCGAAAAAATAATAATACACAATGGACTTATATAAATGAGTTCTTTATTGTAAATTGTAAGTGTCAAATAATTATGTATTTTGATAACCTGTCAAACTTGGACAATAAAATTTAACATGATAAATAATTTACTTTTTTCTGTTATCAGGTCTAAACCTGCAATACATTAGAGTGTTATTTTTCTAAGAAAGAGACCTCGATCGACGATCAATAGGTTCACCAATTGCCCCACACTTGCAAGGAATCGATTGAATCAGAGACATATCCTTGGAGAATTTTGGCCAATTGAGTAAGTGTAAACCTACGAGGCCATCGACGGAGCGTTGATCAATTGACGGCTCGTCGATTCACTTCGTGGGTGCACATGGTCAATTAACAACTTTTCAGTCAAATCGGAAGGGTCCTCCTCAAAGACCCTTGGGATGGTCCTTGTGAAGTTGTACCCGGACGTTTTGACCCAAAACACATTCTAATACTTGTTTAACACATTTCTACAAATTTTCATTAAATTCTGACTTTTAAAACCCCATGAAACATGCCAAGACACACTAACCTCTATTTCACTAGTGTCCAGACGTCATGGAAGTTTCTTGACGTTTTGACTCTAACACATTCTAATTAGTTTACATATATTTTTTGAGGCCTATAAACAGTGTGTCAAGTCTTAGTCATCATGTGAGGCTCTAGACCAAGTTATTCTTTCGGAGTGCCTATAAATAGTGTTTCAAGTCTTAGTCATCATGTGAGGCTCTAGACCAAGTTATTAACTTTTGGAGTGTTATATTATCCCCCCTTTAGGAACATTCGTCCTCGAATGACACAAATCTTTTTAGAGGGAATTAATAGACTCAATGCTTGTAGCCCAACCAACAACACACAACCAACATGAGTTATAACTCAAAGGAGTAATTCATAATTCCATATAATATATAACCATGACTTTTACACGTTGCAACTCAAAATAAAATTTACCACATGTAAGAGCTCAAAATATCACAACATGAGAAATTACCTTCTCAATGACAACATCAGCTCACATAAACCACAAGAGTAACTTATGCCAAAACTTCTATAAAAACATATCGACATGCTCACTATTTTTTCATAAAGGCAATAATATACCAAATACACAAATGAGTGAAAATCAAGCCAAAGAACATTTTTCATATGAAAACTCATTTAAGCATAAGTCTTTTACCATAAATATGCACATCTTTGCAAAACAAGTCAAATTCAAATTTACTTATTATTTTCATTATTTAATAGGAACAACTAACCGTAATTAGGAAAAAGATAAGGATAAAGGGACTTCATGTCGGCCTTGGCTTCCCATGTTTCTCCCTCAACTAGATGGTTTCTCTATAGGACTTTTATGGAGGTCATCTCTTTATTTCTCAACTTCTTCACTTGGAAATCTAGAATTTCCACCAGAACCTCTTGATAAGAAAGGTCCTCATCCACACCTAACATTTCAATTGGGAGAATGGACACGGATCACCAATACACATCTTAAGCATGGAAACATGGAATACAGGATGAACTGAAGCTAGTTCACTAGGTAATTTCAACTTGTATGTAAATTTTTCGGCCCGTTCAAAAACCTCATAGAAACCCACATACCGGGGACTTAGCTTCCCATTTTTGTAGAATCTCATCACCCCTTTCATAGGTGAAATATTCAAATAAACCTTATCACCCACTTCAAATTCAAGGTCTTTTCTTCCATAGTCGGCATATAACTTTTGCCGACTATAGGCTATTCTCAACCTATTCCTTATAACCCAAACTTTCTCCATAGCTTCATAGATTATTTTAAGACCAAGGGGTGAAGATTCACCAACCTCAAAACACCCAACCGAAGACCTACATCTCCTACAATAGAGTGCATCAAAAGGAGTTATAGTAATACTCAAATTATATCTATTATTATAGGAGAACTCAATCGACGACAAGTGATTGTCCCAATTGCCTTTAAAATATATCACACAAGCTCTTAACATATCCTCTATTGTTTGAATAGTACGCTGCGCTTGACCATCAGTTTAGGGGATGAAAAGTGGTGCTAAGCTTCACTTGCGTACCTAACCCATTTTAGAAAGACCTCCAAAACCAAGAAGTGAATTGTGCACCTCTATCCTATATGATGAACAAAGGGATCCCATGAAGAATCACAATCTCATCTATGTAGATTCTTGCATAATCCTGCGCCGAATAGGTAGACTTGACGGGGATTTAATAAGCGAATTTCGTCAATCTGTCTAGAGTAACCCAAATTGAGTCATTTTGCCACCAAGTTTGAGGCAAACCCACAAAGAAGTCCGTTAATTTCCTCCCACTTTCAAGTAGGAACTTCGATTATTTGAGCTAAACCACTCTGCTTTAGATTCTAGAGTTTTACTTGTTGTCAATTCAGACACCTAGCTACAAACTCCGCTATGTCTCTTTACATGTCTTCCCACAAACGTACATCTCTAATATCCGCCTGGGAGAATGTCTCTAATATCAATTTCTTCAAATGAAGCATAAAATCACCATTCGAGGAATCTTCCAACTCAACACCAAATCTAGCCAACTTAAGAACATCTTTCACTAGATCTTTATTACCTTCTTTCACATGAGACAAACTACCCATTGTCATACGACTTAGATAATCCGCCACCAGATTAGCCTTGTCGGGTGGTAGAGAACAATCATGTAATTATGTTTCAACAGTTCCAACCATTTTCTTTGTCGTAGATTTAAATCCTTTTGAGTAACACAATTTGAAGTCACTTGTGATCGGTATACACATCCACATTAACACCATACAAGTAATGCCTCCATAGTTTAAAGGCAAGCACTACGACTGCTAATTCAAGGTCATGAGTTTGGTAATTCTTCTCAAGCACCTTCAATTGTCGAGAAGCATAGGATACTACCTTCCCCTGTTGCATGAGAACACAACCCAAACCTTTGCATGAAGCGTCAGAATATACCACAAAACCATTGGTACCCTTTGGTCATCACCGGGGCGGAGGTTAGCCTATCTTTCAACACTTGGAAGATTATTTCACAAGCCTCATACCACTCGAACTTAACACTCTATTAGGTCAAGGTAGTCAAAGGAGAAGTAATGGATGCAAACCTATCCATAAATCTCCTATAGTACCTGGCTAAACCCATGAAACTTCTAATGTCAGTTGGATTCAATGGTCTAGGCCAATTCTTAGCCACCTCGGTTTTCCTTGGATCGACCTTTATACCCTCACTTTAGAGAATATGACAAACAAAATCCACCTGTATCAACAAAAACTCACACTTGTTATACTTAGCAAAGAGTTGATGTTCCTTAAGAACTTGCAATGCCACCCTCAAATGGTCCATATGTTTATCATCATTCTTCGAATATACCAAGATATCATCAATGAAAACAATCACAAAGTAATCAAGGTAATTTCAGAACACTCTATTCATAAGGTCCATAAAAGCCGTCGGGGTATTATTGAGACAAAAAGACATCACTAGGAACTCATAGTGATCATACCTAGTTCATACAGCCGTTTTGGGTATGTCCTTACTTCTCACTCTATGTTGGCGATACCCCGATCTCAAATCAATCTTAATAAAGTAGCTTGCCCCTTGGAGTCTATTAAATAAGTCGTCAATCCGAGAGAGAGGATACTTGTTCTTAACGATGACCTTATTGAGTTGATGATAAATCAGTTCACATCCTAAGGGACCCATCCTTTTTCTTCACAAACAATACTGGATCACCCCATCGAGATATACTAGGTTGAATGAAACCTTTATCTAGTAAATCCTTTAGTTGAGCCTTGAACTCTTTCATTTAGGCCAGAGCCATGATAAGGAGGAGTTGAAATGGGATTCGTATCCGTAATAAGTCAATGTCAAATTGAATTTGCTGTTTCAGAGGAATTTCGGTCAAGTCATCGGAAAAGACTTTCGGAAAGTCCTTTACGGGACCGACTCAATAGGAGGAATGTTGGACTCAAGATCTTTAACCCTCATTGTATGGTAAAGACACCTTTTAGAGATCATTTCAGAAGCTTTTAAACAATAAATGATACGACCTCTAGGAAATGAGTTACCCCCCCTTCCACTCTATGTTGGGTTCATTAGGAATATTGAACTTGACTACCCTTGTTCGACAATCAATGGAAGCAAAACAAGCATGCAACCAATCCATTCCCAAAATGACATCAAAATCAACCATATCAAGTTCTACCAAATCCACCCATGTAACTCTACTGGGCAAAGATATAGGACAACCCCTAAAGACTCTTCTAGCAACAATGGAGTCACCCACCGGGGTAGTAACCGAAAAAGGTTGAATCAACACATCGGGTAGAACATCAAACTTTCTAGCTACTAGAGCAGTTACAAATGATAAGCTAGCACCTAGACCTAGTAAAGCATAAACATTAATAGGGAAGACTTGTAATATACCAGTGACTAAATCGGGAGATTCCTCTTGTTCACCACTAGAGTGGAGCGCACAGAAGCGGTTCCACTTTTGAGCTCGGAACTAGTACCTCTTTATTTAGCTTGACCACTTCCCATCTCTTGAATCCTCACATTAGGAAAATCCCTAACCTTATGCCCACTCTTCCACACCCAAAGAAATTCTCCATCCCATCTAGACACTTACCCCAAAAGCTTCTTACCACACTTGGAACAACTAGGTTCGTTGCTAGGTGAATTTCCGCTTCTTCATTTTCTGGACTTGGGGTTAGACACACCATATTTGTTATCCGTGGGAAAATTTGAAGGAACTTGGTTGGAAACCCTCTTCTTGAATCTAGGTTTGTCTTGAATCTCAACCCTTCCCTTAGAAGTACCTCCCTCATAAGACTTAACCCTCTTAAACTCCCTATTCTTCCTCTTGAATCTAGTATCCTGGACTTGTTGAGCATTCACCATCAACCTAGAATATCCATGTTGTCTTAGAGCATCGCTGAATGACAGTCTTAAACCAAATCATCGGACAGTCTTGTAACAAAGTGACTCATCTCATCCCTTGGGTTAGACATCGAGGAAGGTGCATTTGGGCAATTAAGTAAATTTCAAGGATTAGTTTTGCACACTCGTACCTCCTTGATGAAGGTTGATGAATTTCTCTACTTTGGCTTCCCTTGTCTCCCTAGGGAAGAACCTATCAAGAAAAGTCCTTCTAAACACCTCCCAAGTTATAGGACCCGCTCTCGAAGCCTTATTGTCTCTCCATAGAGTATATCATGTTTGAGCCACATCCTTGAGTTGATGGAACGGTAACTCGGCCTTTTCATTCGAAGTCAACCCCATAGCATACAAGATTTTATATATATCATCGAGGAAGTCTTGAGGGTTTTCATTCACCTTTGACCCAAAGAACATTGGAGGTTTCATCCTTGTGAAGCCCCTCAAGCGAGAAGCCATGGTGCTAGGATTTTGTTGAACACGGGATCCAACCTCCAGGTTTGCTTGAGCCGTTAGAGCTTGAGTATCTACTGCTTGGACTTGAGTAGTACTAGCTTGAGACAAAGTCACAAAAGCCGCCCTTATCTCTCCATTCATCATAGGTGGAGGAATGGTAGGAGTTTGGTCACCTTAAGGAGCTTGATTGTCTTGTGGAGGAGCTTGATTACCTTGGGGAGGAACTCCCGAATTAGACAAGTCTTCCTTTCTTTTCCTTGAAGTTGCCCTTCTCGTAGTAATGTCCTATATCCACATTAAATGGAATAGCAGAAAATGACACATAGAGTTACCACTCCTGACACACGAATTTCAAGATTACCAATAAGTGGAGTTCCTAAGCGTCACATAGACTCTCATTCATAAGTGTGGTGTTGTTTACACCCATCCGTAAACGTGATTTTGTAAGACATCAATCCTAAGATTTCTTTAATTTCATGCTTTGATACCATGTTTGTCACGACTAGGAGCACCCCCTAGACGTAACTGGCATCGTCATCCTCGAAGAGGACTTAGAAAAGTCTCAAAAATTGCGGAAAAATTAATTTTTTTAACATCTTGAGGTGTAGATAGACCTCTTACATATCATATACAGAGTTTAATTAGACTCCTCTCATAGGAATATTACCTATGCTTGTAATTTAGATAACATAAGCAATAACATAGGAACTTAGTCTAATACTTTATCTCACATTCAGCCATCTAAAACGATGAAGAGCATTTGAGCATAGCCTTTACACAAATTTATAATTGTCACATATGGCTTACAACAATATCTTCAACAATAGGTAAGATATGAATATATTTACACTATAACAATACTACTAGGGTAGAATATGTGGCACCATCCTTGAACTAGAGGACCTACCAAAACTTGGGAAAGTCCAAGTGTTCTTGCAAAACAACCTTAATACCTCAACGGCCCGAACCTACATTGTTTTGGAAAAAGCTAATATGGGTTAGTAAAACAACACGTACTAAGTATGGAAACATATGCACAAAAAACATTGAAATCATGCTTAAAGGGATATTGGTTCAAAACCATGCTACGTCACTTTCAAAAGACTTTATGCACAATCAAGAACACATACAAGCCAATCGGCACTACAATACTTAAGACCTTTCCATATCCAACAGAATACAAACATTACCACAAAGTCAAGTCAACATGGATAATATCAACATAACTCAGACCAGCATGAATAGCACCATATTAAGATCATATATACATGAATAACTCCAACATATCATTATAACAACTATTCCAGTACAAGAGTACATGAAACCACCACATACACAAGACCCTTACTCACAACCCCTTCCCAAGCCTACAAGTGCAATGGTTATGTGAAGTCACATAATTCAACATAATCATGTAACTAAGTAAAGGACAATAAGCAATGTCAACATTTCATATCATACGTGTTCTTCATTGTATAAATCAAGTTTGACTAATAACATATACATTAATTAAACTAACATCATATAGGATCATCAACATATAAATGACCATAAGCAATATCAAAATTTCATATGCTTTTCATATCATGCATGTTCTTCATCGTATAAATCAAGTTTGACTAATAACATGTACATTAATTAAACTGACATCATATAGGATCATCAACATATAAAGTCATCATATACATTTCATTCATATCATATGAACATAACAACAACCTTCTAGGACTCCCTTCAAGGACAACTAGTGCAATGTATAGGTAGAGTCCCCATACCCCTACCTACACTAAGTAGAACCCCTTAATAAATCTTAGTTATTGTTCACTTTATTATTTTCATTTTACTTTTGGGAATAATTTTGTTAAACGAAATAGACCATGTGATCTAAACATGGAATCGGTGTCATGAAACCCTACACGGAGTAGGAGGTCTACTTCCCAAGGTAGTACCAAAACATGAAAATAGAATTCTAGGTCGATCCACTAGCTAGTATTCCTATGGGGGAAACATAGTTCAAAAACTAGGAGACATGCTAGACGCCCTTTTTATGCACAATTGCATTGTAATGTCCATCTAATGAGAATCATTGTGAATCTACCTTCCCACATGGGGAAGGAACACCACTCATAACTAGATCACTTGGTAGTAAGCTAATGTCCTTTTTTTTGAATGTCTTTGAAGGAATATTGATTGTATTGAAGTGTTAACCTAATAAGGGAATACATGGGAGATATATATATGAGATATAGGAAGGAGTACTAATCCTAATAGGACTAGGATTAAGGAGTACTAATCCTAATAGGACTGTACACAGTAAATACTAATATTATTTAATACTATTATATAATACTATCTGTTATTATCCCCCCTCAAGCTGAGCTTAGCGGAAGCGAACGGAAGCTTGGAACTGAGGTAATCGTGCTGTCGGTTCGGGAGAGGCTTGGTGAGAATGTCAGCCGGTTGTTCTTCAGTGGGTACATACTGCACAGTCATGGTGCCGGCCTGAACTTCATCGCGAACAAAGAGACAATCGGTATCAACATGCTTCATTCTGGTGTGTAGGACGGAATTCTTGGCCACACAGATGGTTGATTTGTTGTCACAATAGAGAGCAGGAACAGTGTGAGTGGCGCGGAGTTCGCGAAGAATATATGTGACCCACATGGTCTCAGCAGCAAGAAGAGCAAGGGCGCGGTATTCAGCTTCAGTCGAGGACCGAGAGACCTTGGGTTGTTTTTTTGTACACCAGGAGATCAGGTTCGGTCCCAAAAAAACGAGAAACCCCGATGTAGATTTTCTGTCATTTTTATCATTCGCCCAATCTGAATCTGAGAAACCCCGAAGCTCCAAGTCCCCGGGTCGAATGAGTAAACCACGACCAAGAGTGCCAAAAATGTACCTGAGAATGCGTTTTAGACAATGGTAATCATGTTCACTTGGTTGATGCATGCGCTGAGCAACTCGGTTGACAGCAAACTGGATGTCAGGACGGGTAATGGCCAGATACTGTAGAGCCCCAATGAGGCTGCGGAAGTGGGTGATATCGGCAAAGGGGGTGTCGGCTCCATTCGTAGACGAAGAGACTGCCATCGGTGTTGGTTGACTGGTGCATTTTTCCAGTCCAGCTTTCTGCAACAGATCTCGAGCATATTTTGACTGATGAAGAAACAAGCCGCTGCCTGTCCGAGAAACCTCCATTCCCAGAAAATAATGTAACGGGCCAAGGTCCTTCATTTTGAAGGTAGTATGCATAGCTCGAGTGACATCCTGAATGAGAGCTGCAGTAGAGCCTGTAATAATGATATCATCTACATAGACAAGAAGAATGACTGTACCGTGTGCTGAATGTCGAGTAAACAGACTCGTGTCGTGTACGCAACACGTGAAGCCGAGTCCCTGGAGGAACGTTTTCAGACGTGTGTACCAAGCACGGGGGGCTTGCTTGAGCCCATACAGAGACTTCTGGAGTTTGCAAACATGTTGAGGGAAGCGGGGATCAACATAGCCCGGTGGTTGCGTCATGTAGATAGTTTCATCAAGCATGCCATGAAGAAAAGCATTGGAAACATCCAACTGATTGATGAGCCAATTGTTGCGCACGGCGAGTGACAGTACCAGGCGAATGGTTTCCTGCCGAATAACAGGACTGAATGTCTCGGAGTAATCAAGCCCATACTCCTGATTGTAGCCTTTAGCAACCAAACGAGCCTTGTACCTGGAAATACTGCCATCCGCATTGTGTTTAATTTTGTACACCCATTTACAGCCCACTGGGTGCCGCCCATGGGGCTTAGGTACAAGAACCCAAGTTTTCTGATCAGTCAAAGCCTTAAACTCGTCATCCATAGCATGACGCCAATAAGCATTTTTTGAGGCAACAGAGTAGGTTGTTGGTTCACTATCGGGAAGGGGTGTATTTGGTAGTATGGTAGCCTGAAAGGTTTTGGGTTTAAAGATACCGTCTTTGCCACGGGTTAACATGGGATGAGTATTGGGGGGTGGCACGGGCGGTGGTGATTCGGGGGTGGCCGGGAAGGACCCAAAACGGATCGGGCTGGAGATGTTGTGGGTATGGGGTGGTTCGGGTTGGTTGTGAGTGTGGGTGGTGGTTGCGGGTGTATTGTGGGTGACGGTCGAAGGGGTGATGAGGGGTGGTTGGGTAGTGGGTGGAGGTGTGGGGGAAGGTGGTGAGGGACCCTGTGAGTATGTTGGAAAAAGGGGAAGGACGCCAATGAATGATGTATTTGTGGAGGAGGAAATAGACTCGTAGGGAAACTCATTTTCGACAAATTTGACATGACGAGATATGTAGACTTTATGAGTTTGTGGGTCAAGACAGCGATAACCCTTGGAGGTAGGATGATAGCCCAAAAAAATACAAGGACGGGATCGGGGTTGTAATTTGTGAGTAATATGAGGGCGTAGCCAAGGGTAGGCAAGACACCCAAAGACGCGGAGGTTGGTATAATTGGGAAGTTCTTGGTAAAGGAGTTGATAGGGTGATTTGTTGGAGAGAGTGTGACTGGGCATTCTGTTAATGAGGTAGTTTGCGGTGGCTAGAGCTTCTACCCAAAAGGAGACAGGGAGATGAGATTGATGTAGAAGAGTAACCACCGTTTCAATGAGATGGCGATGCTTACGCTCAGCCACCCCATTCTGTTCGGGAGTGTATGGACAGGAGGTTTGATGTATAATTCCCAGGGATTGCAGAAACTGGCCAAAGATGTTATTGACATATTCCTTTCCATTGTCACTTCGAAAAAGTTTAACATGAGAATTGAATTGTGTTTTGACCATTTTTTCAAAAGTGACAAAGGTGGTGTATGCCTGTGATTTGTGTTTTAGTGGGTACAACCAAGTGTATTTTGTAAAATCATCCACAAAACAAATATAATAGCGCAAACCAGCAAATGAAGGAACAGCAGTAGGACCCCATATGTCAGAATGAATAAGTTGAAAAGGTGCAGTTGTACGCTTCTCAGATAAAGTAAAAGGTAATTTATGAGATTTAGCAATTGAACAGGAGTCACAATTGTTTACATGAATGGAAGAAAAACCTAATTGAGACATTAAAGAATTTATTATTTGAGTAGACGGGTGACCCAGACGACTGTGCCACAACAGACTGTGGCCATCAGCCGAAAGAGCCACCGGAGCCACAGGTTCGCTTTCTGAAACTGGGTGGGCAAACGAACTTGTGCCAGGAAGAACGTACAGACCATGCTCACAGGGGCCCTGAAAAATCACCCTCTTGGTAGTATTGTCTAGGATCTGAAAATCATTAGAGGTGAACAAGAGTGAGCAATTATTGTCTTTTGTGAATTGGTGAACTGAAAGGAGATTGGATTTAATAGAAGGGACGTGGGTAAGGTTACCTAGGTGAAAGATAGCGGTGGGGGTTTTAATGGTACCCGTGCCAGTGTGAGAAATATTAAGGGACTCACCGTTGCCAACAGTAATACCATTGGAGCCATGATATGGATTTGGAGCGTTAAGCTTGGATAGATCAGAAGTAACGAGCATGTTGACCCCAGTATCCAACAGCCATTCAGAGGAAGGGACGGCTTGAGATGCATAATTGGCACGGTTATCACTATTTCGGCTCTCCTCATACCAAAACCAGCAACGAACAGCGGTGTGTCCTGTTTTCTGACAGATTTGACAAGTTGGACGATCCCGCTCGTAAGTGCCCTGCCCGCCGCTGGAAGATGACTGCCCGCCGCTGCCGAAGGAGTGCAGGCTGTTGTTGCTGCCGTGCTGCTGACCGTCGTACGGCGGACGACTGCCCTGCCGACCGCCGCGCCCGCGGCCTCCGCTGTTTCTGCCGTAGCCGCCGCGGCTCCCCTGCCGGCCGCCACCACGCCCCCCGCGATAGTTCTGGCTTGCGGTGAGGGCGGTGGCCGGCTCCATAACAGCGGCTTCTCGGAGAAGAAGTTTGCTCTCCAGATCCACGTTGATTTCTTCACTTTTTAGCCACGAGGAGAGAGTATCCAGGTCAACGGGCGTTGGACTGATGCGAACCGCCTGTTTAATGGAGGAGTAAGCTGATGGGAGCCCCCGAACGACGCACATGACGAGATCTTTTTCGGGAATGATTTCGTTCACGGTGTCGAGGGCTGTGATGATGGTGGAGACCTCGTCTAAATACTCCGCCATAGTTTTCGTGCCTTTAGTAATTGTGTGGAGACGATCACGCAATTGAAAAATATGAGAGTGAGAAATTGATGCGTAGCGTGTTGCGAGGGCCGTCCACCGGGCTGAAGCAGTTGTGTAGGATCGGACGTGTTTCTGAACCGTGGGAGAGATGACCGCAATCAAACATGATCGGATCTGGGCATCCACGACTTTCCAGGCGGCATGGGCCGGATTGGTTTTTTCTCATTTGTCCATGGCGGTGATGACTGCCGGCGGCGGTTCTCTGCTTCCATCGACGTATTTGAGAATGTAATTGGCCTCAAGAGCTGTAAGAACGGTGATTGTCCATGTAGGGTAATTTATGTCTGATAATTTTTCGGGAATCAGGGCATGAAGATGCCTGAGAAGGAGTTTAACGCCAGAAGGAAGTGAATCGAGAGGATCCACCTCGGTTGTCATGGCTGCCGCCGCCCAAGAGAAGAGAGGGAACGATCGGTGCCCTAAAGAGAGAAAAAAAAACCTAGAGAAAAGAAGATCTAGGTTTTCTGGCTCTTGATACCATGAAGGAATATTGATTGTATTGAAGTGTTAACCTAATAAGGGAATAAATGGGAGATATATATAGGAGATATAGGAAGGAGTAGTAATCCTAATAGGACTAGGATTAAGGAGTACTAATCCTAATAGGACTAGGATTAGTACACAGTAAATACTAATATTATTTAATACTATTATTTAATACTATCTGTTATTAGTCTTTAAGACATTCTTAATCATCATAACTTAATAAAGGTCGTAGGAGACTAACAAATTGTATATTATATCATTATATTATTACGTATTTCATGAGAATGTCCTTTCATTACAACCCTTCATATGTGAGATTAACGCATCATAAAAAGTGATTCACAATGAACCTTATATCATCATACCCTTAGTCATATTCTCACAATTTATATAGTCAAGAAATTTCATAACATTAATCATACCATCACCTACCTAATCTAATCACATGTAATACATTAATTAAAAATAGTCATTCAGTATAAGACATCATTAATTGAAGTAACGAATCATGATCATAAAGTCTTACCAATTCACCTTCAAAAGCCTCCTTCAAGATCATACCACCAAACAAACCATATTCATCCATAAATAAAGTTAATAACATCAAATAATAGTAAATCAACACAAGAATTAAGTTAATTGTATCATCACTAACAAATTCAACATCAATTCATGACATAGGTTTAGGAGAAAATAGTCAATTCATGATTTCTTCCATAGAACTAAGGCTAATATCAAGAAATACCATAATTAACCAATAGTCTATTATCATATATCCACAAAAGTCAAAGGAAACGAACAACAATTCGAGTTGAAAGATCAATTACAGACTAAAAAAGAAACCATGTTTTATCAACTTTTAGAAATTAACTTTGATGAACCTCTCGGGGAAAGGATTCCAACAGTCAATAGCCTCCATATTTTGTTAATTCTTAGATAATTGTAGAGGAATACTTGAATCTTGATTCCCCAGTGAAGCTTGACCTGTTCTTCTACTGCTTCTTTCGGGGAAAGGGAGAGAAAGTAGAGTGAAGGTTGAGAGAATTTGAGTTTGGGAATTGAAGAGTGTTAGGTTAGTTTAATGAGGGTTAGGTGTTATATAGTACCTCAACTAACTAAATTAAACAGTCTCTAATGCTTAACTAACCACCTAAGTAATTAACTATTTAAAATTTGGACTGTCCAACACAGACCCTTACCTACGGTTCATAGATTCATTGACGGTCCCGTACTGGCAAGGCGTCGATATGATCAGAGACGGGTACTTGGAGAATTTTGTCCAATTAACTAAGTGTTAACCTAAGAGCCATTAATGGAGCGTCGATCAATCGACTACTCGTCGATTGGCTTCGTGGGTGCACACTGTCAGTTGACAATTTTTGGGTTAAATTGGAAGGGTCCTCCTCAAGGACACATGGGATTGTCCTTGGGGAGTTGTACCTGGATGTTTCAACCCTAAACACACTCTAATACTTGTTTAATACCTTTCTACCTATTATCATTAAATTCTGACTCTTAAAAACCCATTAAACATGCCAAGGCACACTAACCTCTATTTCACTAGTGTCCGGACGTGATGGACGTTTCTTGACATTTTGACTCTAACACTTTCTAGTTCATTTAACTACATTATTTGAGGCCTATAAACACTGTTTCAAGTCTTAGTTCATTATGTGAGGCTCCAGAAAAAGTTATGAACTTTGGGAGTGTTACAATTTCTTTATTTCTAATTATCATTGCCAATTAAAAATAGTTTTATATGTTTTGTTTAGTTTTATAACAATTGCTTTAACTATTGTAATCTTATTTATTGCTCTGCTTGCGTTTATTTAATTTAATATCTTGTTACATTATTGTTTCTCTTCAGCGGTGTTTGGTATGAGTATTTTCAACTTTAGCTTTAGTGTTATTTAGTTTTCAAATCTAATTTGTGAGAAACTTTGTGTTTCTTTTTATTGATTGTATTTTACTCTAATTTTTGATAATACTAAAATGTGTCCGAGTCCTTAGTTTGATATTGTAGATGCTAATTAAATTTATTGTATGTTTCATTGAATAGTATTCCTTTGTTTATGATATTTTAATGTTTGATATTGGAATTTATTTTTTTATTCATTTATTGTTGCTAAATTTATTATACGTTTATTCATTTGTTTGTTTTGTTTTAATTCTTTACGGTTGACGACTTTAAATATGTTTGGATGATGGCATAAATTTTTTATAAATTTCCAGAGGCTTATTCTTGCTATTTGGTTACTGCTTGCTTGTTGGTGCATAATTTCATATTATCTTTATCTAATTTTATGTTTAAAAAAGTTTAATGTTTATTGAGCCACTGAAAAAAATCATTCCGTCAGTTTTTGAGGCCTCTCTACTTTAAAAGACGGAAATTTTGTTTAAGTTAACATATTTTATATGTTAAAATAGGCCAATAAAAAAATCTCTCCGTCGGTTTTGGAGGCCTTCCTACTTTAAAAGACAGAATCTTAGTTTAAGTTTATATATGTCTTGTGTTGTAATTGGTCAATGAAGGTATTACCGTCGATATCCAAGGCTCTAATGTTATTAAGACATATTTTTATTTTCAAGTTATTAATTTTTACTAATATTTATTTAGTACCAACACTTTTACTAAGTGTCTTTACATGTACCAAGATTTTCTTTCCATTGAAGCTATTCGAACAAAGTTTGAACAATCTTTTTGACTCATTATCATATATTATTGAAGATAGGCAAATGTAGGTCGTTTCTTATATTATTGTTTATTTTATTACTTGTCTAAATGTATTTTTGTTTCACTAGTGTATTGTTTTTATCTCCTCTTCAAAAAATTTTAAAAAAGAATTAAGTCGGGACTAACATTTGTTGATTTCGAAGGATGCCTAACACTATCCCTTCGAAATAACCTGAACCCTTATCTAGAATCTTATTGTTGCAAAGTTATTTAATTGGTTTCCTAGTTTTTCCTAAAATTAGGTGGTGACTCCTTTTAAAACTCATTTATTCTTTAAATTGTTTTAAAATTGAATTATTTGATTATTTTTGACGATGTTTTTCCATATTTGAAATAAGTAGGGATTCAAACAGTCACAATCCAAAGTACATTCTAGGTGTAACATGATGTATACAACGCGGAGAGGACATACATAAATCACTTAGTACACATCGTATAAAATAATAGAAAGACTTATTTGAAGAGCAATCTTATATCACTAAAGATTTTAACAAAAGCGGAAGTCTACATTGGATTCAACAATTCATCTAATGCATCATAAGAAAAGTGAATGAGACGTAACCCATACATCACATACAAAGTCTGAACAACTGAAAAATAAAGATTGTCATTAAAGTGTCTTGGTCCTCGAAATATGTGGATTGACCAACCGTAAAAGCCAATAGATTCAACTAGCCAAGGGTATTAGAGTAGAAGCATCAAATCTTACATTAATTAAACAATCTGAGCACAAGTATACATTAGCACATGAATTGTACTAAGTGTGATAACAATGAATAAGACTTATAAATCATGCTATAAAGGACTTTTCATGGCACAACGACCAAGTTTAATCGTATGATAACAAGTTAGAAAACGTAAGTCATGATCATGGTCAATGCAAGCTAATCATCATTATAAAACTTGTGAGATACTTTTGAAAGTAACCTTAGTTCATTATTGTGGGATGTGTACCACATAACGACATATGAGTGAGCTATAACATGGAATCTAGTGTTTATCCCACATCAAATAGAGATGTCCTTACTTGACAAGGTAAGAACCATACATTTGATCCAAAGTGGATATACAAGCTTATGGCTATGTAAGACAAACCCATTGTGGAACATAGTTATGAGATAGTTGTATTGCTACCAGAATTCCGACCTCTACTAATGGGAGAGCTCCCATCTCAATATCCTATGAATCATGAAAAATAATCATTAATCATATTTGTCTTATTAACCATCGAAATGCATAATAAAGTAACAAATTCAACCTAGAGTTCATTTAGAATAACTCCTAAATATTGGTTCAACTTAGGCGAGAAATCATTTCAACCCTTTATGTGAGAATGACCTTGCACGATAATAACAACAACAAAATCGATGCAATACTCTCAAACAAACCTAAGATCATTTATGTCAAATCTATGGAAAGAACATACATATCTTCATAAATTCTTCTTTCATAGTACAAAAGCTTAATCATGTATTCATAGTCTAGAATTCATGGATCATGCATGAGTTAATATGAATTTAACTACACAACATGTAATTACTCTAATTCATGCATAAATAGATAGAAGAAATCTATTTGATTAAAATTTAACCATGAAGAGTTAATAAAACACTAACTTGAATTGAAAATCTATATTTACAAAATTTGGATATTTTAGGAATCCTATGAAGGAAAGAACTACATAGGTAAATATGAACATATCTTAGAGTTCAAAGACCAATTGCTATGGTGAATTTGATTTCTTGAAGCCAAACCCTAGGTTTATCCTTCCTTAGTTCTTAAGATATTTTAGGGGTGATTCTAGAGAGAATCTAAGAATTTAGGGGACTAAATTAGGATAAGAAGTTTTAGGGTCAAAAAGACTTATATATCGCTTAAGACTAGGACCAAAATGACCCAGTTTAGACATTAATCAATCCAGGAAAAGACTTAAAATCCCTTAAAAAATTGTTGCCTTCCCTATAGGTTGTAATTACGGTCCATTTGACTTTCTATGGACCATAATGGTCAACCGTAGTTAAGTACTAAAACTTGTTAAAATTGAACCAACTTTGACGAGACTGGTCTACGACTCATAGAACCTTTTACAATCTGTAGACCCTACTTGTAGAACTCACTGAACCCTCAAAATTTCACTAAGTATGGATATCACCTATGAGACCTATCTATGACTCGTAAAAATACTAACAGACCGTAGTAGTTAATCTTCAAAAAGGTACTAGGACTTGAAGTTAAGAAAATATTCCCTTTTTCATAGAATCTTCTAAAATTCACTATTGAGACTGGTAGAACCAGATTGTAGTCCAAAAATTTCTTTTGTTCATTTTTCAAAATTCGAGGTGTTACACATGACCCATTAGTCTTAATTTTTAGTTTTAGTATTGACTATGATAGGGAGTGTGACATAGAGTCCATAACAATAGAGTTTGTTGTGATAGAGATACTGTGTGGCAGTGAAAATCTTCCAAGTTTGTGAAACTTAAAGAGGGGAGGTGCTGAGTAAATCAGAATATTTTCTTAACCCGAGAGACGACTATTCCTACATAAAATTCAACTCACCTATAAGTAAGTTAAGAAGAGAGAGTATAATGAACTATTTAAGAAAAAAGATAAATCAAAACAAATGTTTAATACTAGATTGGATTACGGATGTGGCGCCTAGTAAAGTTTCATTGGAGTACAAAGGGTAACTTATGAAGTAGACTTGCCCTTTGATTTATCATCGGTGCATCTAGTTACTTATTATCTTATTGAAGAAGTGTGGCAATGATTTTACACTCTATTGTACCATCGAATAGTCTTGGTATAAAGTAAAGTCTGTCTTACGAAGAAGTTCTAGTTGATATTTCAGACCGGCAAGTTTGAAAGTTGAGAACAAAGAATTTGCATCCATAAAGGTGTTGTGGAGGAATTAATTGGTTTAGGGTTCGATTTTGTAGCACAAGGTCAAGATGATGTAACGATATCTTCATATCTTGCCCTTGATCCCATTCTAGCTTGAGACATTAAGTTCCTTATGGTTCATTCTTGAAGATTCACGTGTCTTAGTTATTCTCATGTTTCCTTATGAATGCATTTATTTTTAATGAAATTATATTTGAGTATCTTTTAGCTTGAAGTTGATTTCCTCTTTGATTATATTCATTTATATGATTATATTAATGTTGGGTTATTAGATCTCATACCTACCCTCTTTATGTTTCCTTGAGTACATTCCAGGATGATTGTTCCCAAGGGAGAAATATATTAACACCTCGAATTTAAAAATGAAATAGATGGCATGTATTTTGGCTACTAGTTTAGGTTTACAAGACAAGTCTACGGTTTATAGATAGTGTTTTTGGATTATATACCAGTCTTGTTGAAAGGGGAAAATAATTTTTTTTTAAAAAAATCAAGTCCAGTACCTCATCGTATGGTTGAACCAAATAGTTAGTTCTCTGGTCTAGAAGTCATTGATATGGTCCGTAGAAGAAATCCAAACTTACTGAAATTTTGGGGTTCAATTTGAGTTCGACAATTAGAGTCTATCGACCAGAGGTAGTCCTACGGAACGTAGAAGTATTCTATAAAAATTGGTTAAATATTAAAGTCCTAGTACTTGGTCTAAGGTTTACCAGTACGGACCATTGAAAGTTCTATGATTCGTAGGTATGACCGGTAGAGAAGCCTGATGGTTTAAGGGATTATGTTTACTTTCCTGATATATTTTAAGCCTATTCTATGTCACTTTGTCCTTCATACAAATCCCTATATGAAGACTTTATGTCCTAAATCTACCCACATTACACACATTCTCGTATTTCCTAATAGTTCAACAAAATTCATTATCCTAAATTCCTTTTTAACTTAAGGAAGAGTAAGAAGCTATGCTTCACTTCAGGGTCTTCAATTTACCATTAATCTTGGTCTTTGAGTAGAAAGGTATTTGGGTATTCACTTATGGAGTCAATTCCTCCTCGGGGTCCCTAAGGTTTTCAATTGCTCAATTTAAATCCAATCGGTCAAATTAGGGTTATTTTTAATTTTCCATGGAATTTCATCCGATTATCATGAAAATTGTTGTTTTAATCTTCCATAGCATGATTTATATAATAACATGATATTTAGTTAAAATTATATGGACTTATGCATGATTCGTGATTTTTCAAATATGAACCTATGAAGAGCCCATGAGCTATGAATTTTGAAGGATTATGCATGTTTATTAAAATGATTTTTATGATTCTAGCATGATTTTAGAAGGAAGTATCAATTTTGTTGTAAGAGTTTTCTAACATACAAATATGATAATGATTGTGAAAGGTGTTTCTCACATGTGGATTCACATTGGTGAAAGGTTTTCTCACCTATGCTTGAATTGTAATTGAACGAGTTATTCTATGTTTTAATATTTAACGTGTGAACTAGAATTATAATTGTATTTCCTATTATATAATGATATTTGATTTTTCTCTATCCCGTCGGATTTAGATAAATCATGGAGACGGCTTTGAGGTGGAGACTCAAAAAAAAGTTTCTAGTAGAAACTTCTAGTCCTTAAATATGTGTCCCCATATGATTGTGTTATATGACCTAGCTAGTGGATCAACATTAGCAAACATGAGGTGTACAAATTCTACCTTAGCATGTAGAATCACTTTCATTAATATGAGGGACATATGGGATTCAATGACATATCTCTCATGATATTTTTGTCGGTTAAACCTAATATATAATGATTTTTATATTGTTTCTTCATGAAAGTAGAATCATCTGCTTCAAAGCTTTCCAATGTCTCTTATTTTGAAATGTATTGACCAACTTATCATTTAAATGTTGCTGATTCATTAAACCATTAAATTCTTCATGCTGTCATTGATATTTATGCATATTGACTCATCCTTAGTGCGCATCATGTACTAATGCATACTTTTGCGGACATTGTCTCATTAATTAATGGTCTAATTCTCCTACCCCTCACACTCATGGCTAGTTAATCATTCTGTTAGATTAAAGAGTTTGTGAGTCCTCATGCTCCAAGGACTGACATACATTTACATGCTTTTATATCTTTTGAGTTTCCATATAATGTATGTGTTGTATGGGTTTATGTGCCGACCACTCCTTTTGATAATTAGGTGGCTTGTTGAGACTATGTCAAACTTTTTCTTTGTCAAAATCTTCTATGATATGAGATTACTAATCTTGAAATATTTATTTTTATTATTTTGTATGATGTATGATAAGTGACTTGTGCATGATCGTTCGGGGTTCTGTACGCCATCTTACTCCTACGGTTTACTTAGGGACGTCACTGATAGTGCTTCGGTGCCTAATTTACTATGATTGGGCTCCAAACTCTAAGTCAAATGAAAGTCTTTCTAGTGGATTTTCCTTTCTTGCTTGTCAGAAGTATGGATGAAATATCTGGGGAAGTGTATGGTTGGTACATGTACCTATTTCAGATGTGGTAAGACTGATCATATATGGAGAGATTTCCCATAGATTGCAAGAAAGGTTAGATATGTTCACTGATATACTTATCTTAGTACTTCCGAAGGTCGCCCCACTCAATAGGGTACCTCACCTAGATGTGGTGGATTATAACCTTAAAAATATTCGTCAAAACCAACAAAAAATTAAGTGGTCGTAGTCAATAAATATACCCAAATAAAAGTTGTTATTGAATCCCTCCGAGAATGATATAGCGCGGAGTTAGAAATTGTAGACTTCAATGTAATTCTATAATACAACACTCAAAATTAATAAGGTTAAATTAGATCATATCATGTGTTTTATTATTTAATGAAGTGTTAAAATAATGAATTTTAGAATTAAAAGTCAGCTTGAAGAGTTTGGAAGTCAAACGTCAAAGAACGACTAAGTCGTTTGGAAGTTGGTCCTTGTGTGTTCTAGTGTACCTTTATATGTTTTACGTGTTGTTTGGTGTCCAAAGTGATATTAGAGGGATCTAACAACTATATAAACATGTTTAAGGTCAAAACGTTTTGGTACGACTTCCCAACGACCACCCTAGGGGTCCTTGAGAAGGATCCCAAACCTTGGCAAGAAACTGCCAAAAACAGTCCAACCAACTACCATCAATGCATGTTCAGTGGTTCAATCGACGCCTCGTCAATTAGGGGCGTGGATACACACTTAGTTGTGGGAGATTATACCCCAAAAATTTAGCATTTAATTCAAACGACGCCCAAGTATTATGGCCAGTCGATAAATAATGACCAATAGTTTTGCAACCGTCATTTTGGACCTGGAATTTTCCTCCTGGTCTCGGCCACATTGAGGGCAAGTTGGGAAATTTACCTAACGTGATAATTAAGTCCTAGACGCTTATTTAGAGTCATTTATGATATTTAAGTTAGTTACGACTCTAAAACCATAGACCTAGACCTCATTATTCAAAATCAAAACCCAAGATCAAAATAAGTTCTCTCTAGACTCAATTGGTGTTTGAAGTCAAGTTGATGCTAGCATTGAAGTTTTTCATTGATTTTTCCATCAATTTTGTTGTATTTCTTCAATTAAGATATGGTTATTTCATCCTTGATTTTTTACTAATTCAAGGAGCCGATTCCAAATACTTTTCAAAGATATTCAAACAACCTTTAAATCTTATATCAAATTCTAAACATGGGTTCTTGCATGAAAAAATTTAAATCAATGTTTTATGAACTAATTTATGTTAATTGGTGGTTTTAAGATAAAAAATTCCATGAACCCATGTATTCCTTGAATTCCTAATTAAGGCTCTAAAGTGGGTGAATTGATCATGACTTAATCTTATTGAATTCATGTGTAAATTGTATTTTGCTATTGATTTATGTATTGATTATTGTAGAATATTGTTGATAGTCTATTTTATAATATTGATATCTATATTAAATGTTGTTGGATGATTAATGTGGATTGATTATTGGCTTAGTCTTATGTATATTATCACTTATAAGAATCTCTTATGGTATAAAATCATAGGAAAGGCTAAGAAATGGTGATGATGGTGATTGGAATGTGGTGAGTTGACCTGTTCTTTATTTTTGATAGAATTGATATTGAATTGTATTGATTGGTGCGGTTCACTTATGTGGCGGTTTTTAATTGTTATATATGTTACAAAATATGACCTTGTCGGAATTATTATGTAAATTATAGTATCATCATGTTATAGCTTGTATAGATGAACATTTTGAAGGATGATAATGTGTATGTGAATGTGTGAGGTGAGAGTATGATCCCTCTAAATGATAGTATGATGATGTTGTGTCTTGATTATTAAAATTAAGTCCCTCTTCTTGATACATGAAAGTTTATAGCTTATGACATCTTGGATTTGGTAGTCATAGGTGCCTTCTCCTTGATGTATAAAAGTTATGTGAATGTAATCTCTTGACTGGTGGTCTTAGAAACCCTTGTCATGTATGTGTATGAATAAAAGAAAGAATGAAGTCTAGAATTTGTAGACCTAAGTAGGTTCCTTCTATGAAAGACTTATATGGAATCGTGAATATTAAAAGAAGGTTGAGAATGAGCTATCCTTGGAAAGAGTATTATGAGTTGGTAGGAAATAGTAATGGTACCTTCTCTAATACACCTAGGGAGTGAATTACTATATGAGGAACAAGGCAAAGTACCGAGAGGATACACTTGTGATAGTAGTTCTATTTAAGTATGAGACTAGAGTTCAAAGAAGCCCTTGATACCCCTTAACCATGTGAAAACATGGGATGAGTCTTAGTTCTACCTTTGGCAGGTAGAACATCTTCCACGGTGTGGGGTTCTTATGACACCTGATTACGTACCAAGCTATTATGGTCTATGTCAGTTAATGCTTGTTCTCATCATATGTGATGTACGTTCTAGTATTGGATATGTTCTACAATGTGTAGGTAGTGGAATGAGTCGCTATCTACACATGGAACGAGTAGACCTTGAAGGTGCTAGGATGAGTTCCCTAGGCATTTGAAGACCATTATGTGAAGTCCTCTAATTGTTTACATGTCTCTTAAATGGTTTCAGTGAATAATCTTCACTTAATGAAGAATATTGAATGGAAAGGTTCTTGTCTAGAGTATATTTGAGGATTAATTAGGTGAGCTTGAAGAGGGTGTATGGGGGTCTCTTGATGTCTTACTTAGGTGAGTCTTAGAGTAACTTTAGGTGGAGGATCTAAATTTTGGAAAGAAATATCCTTACTTTGCTTAGTCATGAGGATAACGTAGGTCTGTGTGAAGTGGTTGTATGGGCAGCCACTTCATATCTTACTTAGGTTGATCTTAGGATAACCTTTGGTAGGGGATCTAAATGTTTATATGGATTCTATGTTATTAAGGTTGTATCTTGTGGATTACTTGAATATTTCTTATGTGAATATTTACTTGGAGATGGTTCTTATGCTTATTTTATGAGGTTTCTATCAAAAGAGCATGAAAAGTACATCTTAAAGTAAATGTTTGTTTTTGCATGGTTTTCTTGCATGTTCACCATACTTAGTGCATTCAATGTGCTAATTCCATATGTTTCTCTATTTCTACAAGTTTAGATGAGCGTGAGGATTCTCTTAGAAGTTTAAGCTAGGGAAGTAGCATTCTCTCAAGATGATTATGTCCTCATATGTTCGATGATATGGCTTATGTTTTAGTTTCATTTTCTAAAAAAGACATTGTAATAGACTCTAGTTTCTTTTCAAATTGATGTAAGGGCTGTGACTCTATGATATTATACATGTCTAAGATGTCTCTGAAGAGACTTAGTTCTTTATTATGTTCTATAAATATTTTGACTGTTGGTTGTGAAAAGTTTTAATTCCGCACTACTTTTTTTATATATATGTGATGAAAGATGTCTAAAGGCTTTTATAAGACCTTCGAGAGGCCGAATACGCTGTGTAACCTCTAAGGTATACCCTTGGGTCATTAGATTCTAGGTATGGACTGGTTAAATTCCTATTATGCCTCAATCGATTGTAGAACTAGGATTTTTCGTTTTCAGTTTCCAGACGAACCAATATTAGAGTGGTAAGGTAGTATCTTAGCACCAATGGGTCAATTAATTTCATACCTTAAGGACAAAAAATGATTTCTAAGGGTTATATTTATAATCTGTTAGAGGTTAAGGATTAAAACTCCAAAACCCCAAATCTTGAGTCAGTTCTAGTGGTTAATGAGTTTATAGTAGTGTTTCCAAAAGATCTTCCTAGAGTCTCTCCCCAAAGGGTACTTGACTTTAGAATTGATCTCCTTTAAAATACCAAGACTATTACAGAATGGATAAATTAGAGCTTAATAAATTGAAGGATCACTTTAAAGACCTTTTATATAAGGTCTTCATCAGACGTAATATTTCTACATAGGGTGCACGAATATTGTTCGTGAAGAAGAAAGATGGTTCTCACTGGTTGTGCATTTATTATAGGTAGTTGAACAAGGTCGCAATCAAGAATATGTATCACATCCCCAAGATTTATGACTTGTTTAACAAACTTCATGACGCTCTATTTCTCAATAGTAGACCTCAGATCGGGTTATCATTAGCTTAGAGTCATAGATAGTTACATTCCAGAAACAACCTTCAAAACCCGGTATGGTCATTATGAGTTATGTAGTAATTTCATTTGGACAATCCCATGCTCATCCATCTTTGATGGATTTTATGAACAATATTTTGACTTATTCATTAGCGTCTTTATTGATGATTTTTCTTGGAACAAGGAAGAACATGCAACTTATTTTGTAGTTTTTCCACAAACTCCTAAAACTCCAGTTATTCGCCAAATTTAAAAAGTGGGAGTTTTGGTTACATTTAGTATCATTCCTTTGTCATACATTATCCAACAAAGAGATTCAAGTGGATTCCCAGGAAATAGAAGCAATGAAACATTGTCTCCGACCTACCTATCTTACATAACTCAAGATTTTCATGGGTCTAAAGGGTTATTATAGAAGGTTTGTGGAATAATTTTGAGTTATTCCTCTCCCACTGACTAAGTTGACTCAGAATAAGATTAGGTTTTACTTGTCAAAAGATTTTTAGAAAATATTTGCACAGCGAAAGACTAGGTTGACTGCAACTCCTGTTTTGACTCTATTAGAGGGTTTAGCTGATTATGTGATTTATCATAATACATTGAAATTTGGCCTAGGTTGTGTGTTGATTCAACAAGGTAAGGTTATAGCTTATGCTTACGGATAACATAAGGTGCATGAGAAGTAATATCCGACTCATAACGTCAAGCTTGAAACAGTGGTGTTTTCACTCAAGGTTTGGGGCCTGTACTTGTATGATGTTCATGGAGATGTGTTCACAGACCATAAGATCCTTCAGTATGAGTTCACCGAGAAAGAGTTAAATATTTTCCAGAGAATATAACTTAAATTCCTCAAGGATTATGACATGAGTGTCTATTACCGTATTTGTAAGGCAAATACTGTAGAAAAATGCCCTTAGCAGACTATTTATGGGTAATGTAGCACATGTTAAGGAATAAAGAAAAGACTTAGCAAAGGATGTTTACAAGCTTGCTCGTTAAGGAGTTCTTCTTATGAGAATATTAGATAGTAGTGTGAATGTTCAAAATGGATTTTAATCTTCATTGGTAGTGAAGGTTGAGGAAAGAAAGTCAGTGATCCAATTTTTCTTGAAATGAAGGGTGTAGTCCATAAATAGATAGTTGAGGTTTTCTCCCAAAGTGGAGATGGTGTTCTTCCCTATCAGAGCCGTTTATATGTTCCTGTTGTGGGAGAGTTGAGGAACAAAGAAAATAACTCTCGCTTACACATAATATATGCATATCGAGTATATATAGATCATTCGTATAAGAATATTAGATATTCTTATACTTTTATGCCACATATAGAAAACATGCACAAAGTTGTCTTAAATGGAATTTCTCATATTAAACTGTCTAAACGGAGTCAAACATATGGGCACAAGCCCTTACACAAACGTAGAAATGCCACTTAGGGCTTACAACAATAACTTGAAACAACATGAATGAAATGATCGTCTTTAGACTATAATAAAGAACCATAGCTAGAGTAATCACAAGACATCATCCTCGGACTTGAGGATATACCCACACTATGTGAATGATTTCCAAACCTTCCATCAAAAGTTGTCACGAACCCTTCAATGTTCGGAACCTAAAATGTTTGGGAAAATGGACGAAATGAGATAGCACATCACTTGTACTAAGTATAGGATCTGATGCACATACCACATAGAAATCATGCTGAAAAAGGACATTTAATTAAAGCATGCTAATTTACATTGAAGAGACTTATGCACATTCAAGAACAAATACAAGTAAGTAGTACATATTTATTAAGTCGATGCCATGTACATCACAAGACCAACAATACTAAGTCTAGTCAAGTCAACATGCATATTAACATAATTGAGCACATAATCAAGACAACTCTATTATCAAGTTATGACATCAACAAGCATGTATTACAGTTCATAACATCATCACCAAAGCAAGAACATTACTCAGAAACCCTCATTAAGTCGACTAGTGAAATGACTAAGTAAGGCCCCATAACCTCACTCAACCAAGTAAACCAAAAGAACAACAATAAGAAATGCCCAACTTCACATACCATATCATTAAGAGTAAACATCATCATACTTAAGCAATAGATACCAAACTATTTTTCATAAGTGAAACCAACATCACATAGTGTCATTAACATGAATATCATCACATACATATCATTTACATTTATAAGAACCTAAACACATAAGAACATCCTTCTAAGACTTCCCTCAAGGCTAACTAGTGCAATGTATAGGTAGAGTCCCATACCCTTACCTATACTAAGGTAAACCCCTTAGGTCATCAATTAGAGTTCACTTCATTAATTCATTTTACCCTTTGGGAACATCTTACCTTAACAAAGATAGACCACATTAGCTAATGTTGAATCCGGTGTCATGGAACCCTACACCAAAAGAAGGGGGATTACTTGCCAAGGTAGTGCCAAAATATGAACATATCATCTATGTGTATCCACTAGATAGTATTCCTAAGGGGGAACATGTCACGAATGGGGAGCATCCCATAGAAGTAACATGGCGTAGTTGACCTCTCGGAGAACTTATACAAGACCATAGTTATCATTCATCGCATTGTCATAGGTAAATTTAGCGGAAAATTTATAACTTTCATATGCTATAACATCATTTTCATTTTTTATAAAATATAATAATACATAGTTAGACTCTAAGTCTCTTTGCCATCTTAGACAAAACATCATTAGAGTACATTAGGGAAACGACCCTTAAAACATAAAATCATAAGTATACCTATTATGTACTTTTTAGTAATCATAATGTATGGCATCCTTGAAATATAACGACCCCTTTATTTCAACTTGGGAAGATCATATCAAGCCCTTCACCTTATAGTCATCCTATAAGCATCCATAACCTACACATTGTGTAAAAAGGTAGAGAAGAATGCAGTTAGTACAAGAATGCACTAAGTATGACAACTATTCAAAAAATGCTTAAAAAAGGGACATTTTACTAGAAACCATGCATCATGCCTTTTTGTAAAAAATACATAAAACTTCGATACAATAAGCATTTTACCATTGAAATAATTAACATAGACATATTCAATAGTCACACATCATATAAAATAACACATTGCATTTAAGTAATATTAACCAAAACTCGACAGTAATCTTACTCCATTTACAATAACTTTCTTTTGCTCTTTACAGTGAGCTTCTTCTTATTCTAGTTTCTTGACTTTCCCAAACAACACTCTAGTGACACTTGGTGCAATGTACATATAATGTCCCATAACACTATCCATACTCAAGCATCACATTAGGTACACAAGGAAACCATATTTATAAACTTTCAACACAACACATGCATCCATAGGATCATTTCATATTACAAGGCACATACTTCACATTACACTAAACATATGAATTTACTCACAATCATAATCTAAGTCTGCTAGTGCAATGTACATGTAAAGCCCATAACCTCACACATACTTAGTAAACCTATCATAAGACCATAAGTATAATAACAAGTAGTTCACACATCAAACATAATACTATAGTCAACTACATGTAAAACAAGTAGTACCTTCATTCCTATAGACAATAAGACCAACATAATGCACATAAGGAGGGACCTCATCATATAGATCCATTAGGACTCATACCATGCATATTATCACCACAAGTAGACAATACTACAATGCCATGCATAAAGACATAAACATAATCTTACACCTTACAACGCCTTCCTAGAACATCATAAAGAGCTACTTGTGAAATATATTTGTAAGTCCATTACTCTCACCTATCCTAAGAAACTTCACTTAGGCCATCCTAGTTAAGGTCCTAGTCAGTTGTGTCCATTGTCCATTTTACTTTAGCGAAACAATAGCATTAACCGAGACTAAGACCATGGGTGCTAAACATTAAATTTGATTTTGTAGATTCTTACACAAAAAGATGGTTCTCCATTTAGCAAAATAATAACATTAAAAAATTATATCATATTAAGTGATATCACTTGCTAGATCCTATGGCGAAAGCATAGTTTATGGAACTTGGAGGCATGTATGGAAACATCACTCTATGCCCTTTGGGCAATGAGGCTAACCCCATAACAACGAAATATTGTGCACCTGACATTGCCACAGTGGGAGGTGTCACCCCTAATCTTCAAGTTCACTCGGTGCTAAGCTAAGTTCCCTTTATTGAAAAGACATTATTATCTTTACTTTATAAAATGTAGGCTTAGGAGAGTTAACTCATCATATGCTTTTCTCATAGGTCATAGATGAGAGTTCAGCAACCTTAGTCATGTCAGAAATCCTTTCACATGGACAAAGCATATGTAAAGCACCATCTAGTTTAGGTACTCTTGGGAACACCTTTCAAGTGCCACTCTATTGACTAGATTATCATACATGTGTGTGTATACATATATGTGAGCAAACCTTTCACATAGACACATTAAGGCAACACCTGTTCATACAATAATGCATAAGTGGTTTTATGATATACCTTTTCATATATATAAATTAAGACAACATTCACATTCATAAGATAGCCATACATTCATATTCATGTACATAGAAAACTAAACGTAAGAACTATTCTATCAAGGCATGCATGTGCAATGCATAGACAAGTTCCCATACCCTTTCTCATACTAGTTCATCTATCAAGTCATCCTAGTTAGGGGATACATAACATACTTTCATAGACATAAAATTTACATGCAAAGTAGTAGACACGAGTGGATATGAGGATACCCTTTCATTTAAACACAATGAACCTATACTACTAGTAAGCATGCATGAAGTGTGACCGTGTTTGTACATTGGTCAACATGATAACCTAATGGTTATCAACAACACATTGAGGCATAAACCCTCGTAGGACCACAATGCACAACCAAGCATAGATCACACAACCCCAACTAGCAGAGGAGATAAGATAACTACAATACTAGCATTAAGGACTCCTAACCATATCTAATCACACATTCATATAGGAGTATATAGGTAAGGGGACATCAAACATCACAACTCATTAATTGAAGAACATAAAAAAATCCCTAGCATAGTTACACACATGTTTATACAATAGCCATACAACCTAGATCACAAGTAGAATAGAAGACTGACTTCACATTGGATAATCATCACCACCACACCTTCATAATACAATTATCTTCAAGGCCATGATCGCATCACATATAAAATGACAGAAAAGTGAACATCTCAACCATAAGTGGACCATACCACAGAATACCATAAAAGGCTACATCAACTAGCAATTCCACAAGAAAGTAGAGGAGTATAGAAATTCTTACCAATCCATTAACCTTTGATCATCATTGATCAATACTCATATTTCATCAACAACTAATGTATGGGGCAGTATCAAAATGTACATTAACATGGATGAAATCATGCATAAACCACCACAAGATCATTACACTAACATGTATACTACTTCACCTATTCAATAAAGAGTAGAGAGATATAAATCACTTACCAATATCCCTTACTTTGATCATAAATGATCCACATTCATTATTCATAAAAATAAAAAATACGGCAGTATCTACGGATATCATAACCTAAACGAAATCCTATTTCAATTGCCTTAGAATCGAGACCATACAAATGTTATATTAACAATAAGTAGAAGATAGAAGAACATATGTCAATACTACCTAATCTTCAGGCTTTGATCCACATTGGATCCATTACATCTAATTCATACTAAATTTAAATTATAGGCAGTAGATATAAGCAATTCAATATGCTAGAATCATAAATCAAATAATATATACTCAAGATCAAAATGCCCATAACATAGGCTAATTTCCGAATTGAAGGGAACATGGGTTCATCACACAATCGGATTGACATTCACTATAAAATAAATACATCAACATCATTTCATCATAATAAATCTTTTGAAAACATTTTGAGAAATAACCCATGGCTAGATTGGAAAATTGGAGATCTGATCATGAATTTTAATTGGAAACATTTAAAGGAACTCTTCACATTGTAGGTTATCTAGAGATAAAATATAACCATACCTTTGTACATGAGAAGCCCTCAATAAATTGAAAAATAAACCATGAAAACCATACCTCTAGCTTGAATTTGAGTTTTTCCTCCAATGGAGGTTTGAGACAATTTTGGAAGAGAAGAGAGATTTGATATTTTTATTTCTTAATGGGCGCTGAGGTTTTTTTACATGGGAAAAGACCTTAAAATATTTATATTAATTTATAAACCCATTAAGATCAATGTCAATTACTAAATAACCGATGGAATTTAATTGGAAAACCAAACTTTGCCAGCTCACCCAGGGACCACGGCCACCTTCACGGTTCCTGAAGGTGGTTCACGATCCTTCTCACGGTGTGTGGTCCTTGGGGCAGTGGATCCCTTGACTTTCCATGGTACCAAGTGTCTAAAAAAGTTCCTCAAAAAACTTCACGGACTGTGGTCTACTCTACTGGTTGTGAAGTTGTCCGTGAACACTAAGGCAGTACGCTGCCAACATGGGACAACTTTTGCGCACATGTTGGGTCCTTCTCAAGGACCCTTTGATTGGTCCTTGGTGAGTTTTTCCCGGATTTTTCCAATGTAAATACACTCCTAATCATGTCAAGGACCTTAAATACCACTTTGAGCATCATACAACACACGCAACATATAAAAACATGCTAGGCACACTCAAGTACGTCCAAGGGCCAACTTTCAACATCTTGGAGGTTCTTGGACGTTTTACTTCCAAAAAAATTTAAATCAATCATACATTCTTTAAAACACTTACTTAACATGTTAGGAAATTTATTAGGCACATGTGAGTCTCTAGACACCATAACTCATTTTGGGGGTCTTATAGCAACATAGTTCAAGAACTAGGATATGTAATTGGGACCCTCTTTATGGTAGATGCATTATAGTCTCCAATATCATGAGGTCATAGTGATCCTACCTTCCATATGTGGGAAGGGAAACTCTTCACTTCTACTTCACTAGGTGGTAAGCTAGAGTCCACTTTTGAAATTTCTTCCATTAATAATCATCATTTAGTTTAGATCATAGGGTCTACCCCTTATATAGTCATCATCATAGCTCAATAGGGATTTCATGTGTATTGGCGTGTCATTACAATTCACACATATGAGGTTAACACATTTACAGAAACACATTATGACAAGGCACATAGGCAAATTACTCGCCACCCTTATGTCATTACTTCCTAGACAACAACTCAAAAGTCATAATTATAGACATTAAAATTAAACATCATACAAACCCTAATAAATATGATCATACATTATAATTCAATATAACTTCATAACTAAACACAAGAATTCATAATTGAAGAAAATGATTGAGATCACAAGACTTACCTCAATCTCCTTAACAAGACATCATAAAAGCTTTAACCATCAACCATCAAATTCAGTCCAACGTTAGGTTTAATATAATCACACAATAGTCATCAACACAATAAGGAAGTCAAGTAAATCACTACACAACAATTCACCACTAGTTCATAACATAGGGTTAGGGATTTGGGTCAAATTCATGATCTACTTCATAACCAAGGTTAATTAATCAAGAAATAGCATAATTAAATCATAATAAATTATAATCTAATAATAATAACCAAAATAAATAATAAACAAGGCAATTTTGAAGATGAAATTCGTAATAGAAGAAAACCCACTTGAAACTCCTCTTTTTGAGATCAATTTCTTGAAGAACCCTTTGGGGAAAGAATCCCAAAGGTGAAAGGAATCCCATACCTTTTTAATTTATGATTAATGATGAATAAAAGATCCATCCTTGACTCCCTATACCTTTACTTAGCCCTTTAACAAAGTTCATCTATTTGGGAGAGAGAAAGAAGAGAGAAGAAAGAACAATTCGGTTTTTGGGAAATATGACAGTTGGGTTAATTAAATTAGGTTAGAAGATTTATATAAGTCATTAAATAAATTAATTAGACCTCCATAAATACCAAAATAATTAAATAACCACCTAATTAGTAATTTGGTCTAATTAAAACATGGAATCCAAAGCAGTGACCTGACATACGAGACACCGACCAACGGGCCGTAGGTCAGTCGACGATCAATGTCCCTTCCATGCTTCACATGCATCATTTCGGTCAGATACTTGCCAAAATTACCCCTGAATATATTAAATAAGGGACCATCGGTAGTGGCAATCGATGAACCATCTATTGTCCTATGACTCGTTTGTTGGTCCGTGGGAAGACTCACTCAGATTTTTTGACGTTAAACAAACTTTAATGTGTGTTAGACACCTTTTCACCAAATTTCATCATTTTTAGACTCTTAAAACCTTGTCAAATAGACTAAGGAACACTAGCACCTCTTGAACTAGTTTCCGGACGTCATGGACGTTCCTTGACTTTTTGATTCTAAAACTTCCTAAATGAATTATATACATTATATTTGATATTAAGATAGTGTTACAACTTTTAGAATCTCATTTTATGTTCTATATTAGGCTTTAGACTTTCAGAGTATTACATTATCCCCCCTCCCTACAAAACATTCGTCCCGAATGATATTAAATTCTTTGAAAAGAAGGAAGTTACTCAAGACTAACAACCTTACCAAAAACAACATATCAAAACATGAGTTACAATTCAAATTAACATAACATCATGACCTTTTTACAAAATGCAACTTAAACATCACTTTCAACTCATAAGAGTTCAACATTCATTACATGCTTTCTCACTTATGCCAAAGCTTTCTTCAATACATATAATCATTCTCAATACAACTCATGAAGGCACAACATACCAAAGCACACCTCATAAGCTCAAATCAAGTAAAATAGTAATTTCTTGAAAACTTTCATATCAATAGGCATAAACCACTGTAATTCACTTTAACAAAGCATAAAATTCACTATTTTACAAAAAATCAAGGGAACTTCAAATAAACTCATTAAATTTCACTATGAATAGGAACAACTAACCTCAGTTATCAAATAGATGAGGGTAACGGGACTTCATGTCGGCCTCGGCCTCTCATGCTACAGCCTCAACTAGGTGGTTCTTTTATACGCTTAAATTATACTTCCATAAAGAAGTATAAGTGGTCGTATCAAGTAGAGAACCCAATTGTTAGGTTAGGGTCAATCCCACGAGGAAAATGGTTTGAACTTAACTTTAGTTTACAATTACGTCTATTTAGTTAAGTCCTTTCCGAAAATATTTAATTAAATGGGGGGGGGGGGTTATGAAACAAAAGTGTTCGATTATTTCAAAGTAAAACAAGTAGCATCACTAAAACTTTGGTGTTTATTGTGTGATGAGAAAAAGTAGGGTGTAAGTGTTCCTCATAGGTTCATTACGCGGTAATATTAGATATAACAATTCTTTACTAGTGTCTTGCATGCAAAATGATAAGTTAGGTATCTTTAATTCCTTGGTCCTGCAACTAGAGAATTTCACCCCTTACCTTTATTCGGCTACTTGTGTATAATTTACTATCCCTTACCTTTACTTCATGTTAAGCATCATGTTCAATGTACGAGTAAGGTACTACTTCGCACCGACTGAAACAAGCCTATTAGATATTGTCCTGTAAATCTATGTTGATAATTCTTTTCCTATAAACTACCCCCTTCGTCCGGCAGGTAGAAATAGGGCAAGTTCTAATGCGTGCACTCGTTAAAAAGACTTTTAAACAAAAAAATTATCAATAAATGCAAGAATTTTAGCTAGAATGTGGATTTAGATATGCATGCCTAGTGATACAAAATTCATGGTTGTTAAACAATTATTCATGTACTTACTTTGACAAGATTGAAGAAAATCAAGAAATAACACCCCAAGTTGCAAAGTCAATTCCCAAGAACTAAAGTATGAAAAATAATAAAAAGGCTAACCCAAAAACCGAGGTTTTTAAACCCTATTTATAATAACAAAGTCCTAAATTAAAAGAAGTTCAAAATAAGGAAAGTTTGTCTAGAAACACGTCTTCAATCGATGACTCCACTAAAGTCCATCGATGGAATGACGGACAATCGAGTTCCTCCGTCTGTCTATACTTAGCATCTTCTTCAGCCTTCATCCTTCCATATTCTCTTATTCAATAGAAGGACCACCGAACGGTCCGTTGATATACTTACGGTCCGTCGATTCCTTCGTCTTTCCATACTTAGTTATTTATTCAACATCGGGTACTGGACTAATCTCTGATTTGATCGATGGTTTGCCTGGACGGTCTGTTAATAAGTCGACGAACCGTAGATCCTTCTATAGACCCACACTTGGTTAAAATTCTCCGAGTTTCTTCCAGATGTTTTGACCTCCAGTCGATGATCACCACCTACGGATCGTCGAAGGGACGACGGGCTATCGATGGATTCGTGGGTAACCTCTTCTGCACAATCTTCTTCATTTCCACTTTGGACAACTTTCTTGCAAAACACATATATAAACACATTAAAATTACTACAAAAGGGCCCTAGACACACACTAAACTTAACGAAAAACAATTTAATGTACCTTGAAACCACGGTATATCAACACCCTCAACTTAAATTTGTTTTTTGACCTCAAGCGATGCAATATGACTCACTACAACACCTTTTTACAAAAGTATCCTCTTTTAATCTTGCGCATTCATATGGCTATCAATCTCAACTATTTTAATTTATTTAATGCAGGATTTTACTCTAAGGCTCACTAGGCTCATTAATGTGGATCATACCATGACACAGACTCACCACGCCGACACCTGTACTCTTTCTCTCTCACAGAGGAACCAACTTTCCAATAATGCAACTAGTGTTCTCACTTCAAAAGATATCCTCCTTTATTTCTCAGTGATTTCCAATTTGGGTATAAGGATCATTAGTAAACACTCACACTCAAAACAATTTCACACTTAGTTGGTACTTGTATCCATAGGCTTGCCCTTATTTTCACTGCTTAAGTTCACCATATTAGACTCTTAGTATCATTATAGGACCTTCTTCGCTTGTAACATAGGCTCAGGGTAAGGTATGATACATATGGATACATTTTAGTGACTTGTTGCCCTTCTTGACATTACGGATAAGCATCCTCTTTAATTGTCTATTATTCCCTACTCTTCCTTTTCTAGTATTCTTTGACCTGTTTTCTCATTTCTTTCTCCTTTGTGCAAATGACTTTTCTTTAAGCACTTCTATTATTTTTATTGTTACTATTTTTATTTTTTTCAAATTTTTCACTTGATTTCTACTTTGATTGAGTCACTTGTCTTCTTCACTATTTCATCTTCTTTTTTCTTTCACATTAATCCTTTCAATCCCACTTTTCGGAACATTACTCATAATAGCCACCCTCAACTTATGGCTTTTCCATGAGTCAAGGTACACAATACCCAAGGTTGGGCCAAGGCCAAGACGAGATCGGTTTCTGCATTAGCCACCCTCAACTATGCTTTTGGCCTAAGTTGAGGTGCACATGTCCAAGGAGGGACAAGGGCCAAGACATTATAATCAGGGAAAATGAGTTGGGGTAGAAAAGAAAGCTCCATTGTAAGATCAAAATATTTGGATAAAAAAGGGATCAACTTCATTTGGTTTTCTTTTATATAGGCTGAATATTTGCTAGTTTGAACAAGGGCCTATGATCCTTTCGTAATTGTGTAATTCAAATTACTTGTTGCAGGACTAATCAGCAAGTTCTAGCTAGGTAAAAATTGAGGAATAATCAACTTTTCTCACATACTAGTAACACCTCATTACCTTACCAGGTTATCAGCCACCTAGATCGAGTGTTAGATTGAGGGTCATGCAATGTTGTATCTCTATGTCATGCTTATAGCCAACACATTCAACATTCACTATGCCTAATCATGCAAGCATACTCTTTAGGATGGGATATCATTCGTATTTAGCCATCGTGCTTCATATTTCACATTTATACTTTGTAAAAGATACTAAACATGTCGGTTCAATAGTAACATAACCATTCTCTTGGGTCAAAAAAACGCAGGCAAGAATTCCCAAGAAAGGATCGTGAGTTGGGCTACTCAGAATTTACCCTAGCACTTGCTTTCAATTTACCCCACCCCGTACAAGAAAGCATGCAATTCTCCCCAATGCATAAGAAATATAAAAAATGGTAGGTGAAGCAAACCTGAGGCGCATAGCGCCGAAGATCAATAAGTTGGCGGGTCCGATTTCCCAAAATCCGCTCGATAAGTAGTAGGGATACCATCAGTAGTGTCCACAACAATGTCAGCACCCTAAGTGGTGCTCTTCTCAGCATCATCAAACCTGGAGCTACGCCCCAACAACTAACTTACGAGCCCTCATCTTTCAGACCTCCTCATCGACCAATGAAGCTCTCCTCGCGACCTTAATTTTAGTGCACTCATTTTTCCTAGCCCAATCCTCCTCATTCTTTCTGGACAGGTGCCTCTTGGAATGCTCACTTGGTGGGGGCGGCAGTGTAGTAGAGGTAGTGAATAGTGAAACAAGCATTGTATCCTCAGCAAGTTCCGCAGGTGCAGCCTCAAGCTTGGGCACCCTTATGTCTAAGATGGCATTAATATCCGCCATCTGACTCGCCACATCATCCTGGAGAGTCTTCAAATAAATATTGGTGCTGGGCGTGCGAGGACTCTAAACTCTAAAGCATCGAGGCACTGCTGGACCGCCTGAATTCTCTTCTCAGTATGCTGAGCAACCTTCTTTTCGATCCGTTCCTCCTCCTCGGTAATAGACTTTTGCATCCAAGACTAGATATTGTGCAACAATGTGGGTACCTGGGCCATTAGCTTCTGGACCTAGAAATCGGGACCAGTGCTGCTGATGGTCTAGAACGGGAGGAACTCGGTGCTCCACTAGTGCCTAGGGCAGACTCAATTGGGGTGGTGTCTGTAGGCTCTGAAGAAGCATTATCGGGCTTTCTCTACCATATCTGTGAGGTTCTCACCCAATGGCTGCACATCTACTCGGTGCCCTATACTTGGTGCCGCCTCTTTAACCCATCCCTGATGGGACCTATGTCTACTGTCCCGATAGAAGTACGGAGAACATCTATGTGCCAAATGGGCACTCCACTAGCCCTGCATAACTCAAAAATCATACAAGGAAAAGGGTAAGTGGTCGAGGCCTTAAAATTACTCTCATGGATGATATATAGCAAAAACCTCAGAAAATCAATCTCAAATCCGGCGAGACCGCTCTATGCCACGTAAGTATGTTATCTAAAGATGTGGGAGATAGGCGGTGGAAGACCGAAATACAGATGAATGTGGCCGCAAATGTTATTTTGGACTTCTTGATAACGCTTCCGGGGTCCAACACCAAGTATGCGTCCTCACGGTCTACGGATATGTGCTGGGGAATCCACCTCTTTCTAGTCTCTCTCAGATTCTTGTCTCGTTGGAAATGGCCCTGCTTAATCACATCCCACCTATAGTAAAAATCGGGGGTGAGGTGACCTTGTTGGCATCAGTATCTGCACCGTATGAGAAACGACAATTGGTAGGCACAGAGATATTCACCCGGAAGCCACGGACTCGAACATATGTAAGTGGTGCCTGTTTGGCAGGATTAGACCGACTATCCAAAGAACCCCCGAGACTCGCTACGTAAGAAGCGTAGAACTCACACACCAAATCCTCACTGTAGCGTCCCACACTCCTAACCATCCACTCGAGGTGGTGGCAGGTGAATATGTTATGTATTGCAGCAAAAATGTGTAGACACCTTGTAAGAACCCTCCTCTCAACTGTCAGAGTCCGAGTCATGACCCCTTTATAATTGAGCAGCTTGGCATCCCTCTATGTCTGGTGTTTCCCCTGTACGCATTACCGGTTAGGTTGATCAGCAATCGGTGCAAGATCATCATGTCAGAGTGCCGGAGCAAATTTCGAACTCTTGGCCTCATTAGACGAGGCACAGTGTGCAAGTGCATCTGGAATAGTGGCTCCTTGTGAACCGAAATCTGAGGTAGTGGCCTCGTTCAACCCTATAGAGTGGGCCAACTAAGAACCGGAAGCCTTTTCAAATCATGACGCTCTTTCAAAACCCGTGGCAGACCTAGATGGTAAGTCCTTTATTGTTCGCTTCTAAACAGACTAGGAGGTAGTGACTACGCCGGGCGTCACCTTCTTGGGCATGCCCTGAGTGGCTCGAGCAGCATGTTTAAGGGTCTGGGTTACTGGTGGCACATACTCGGGATCTCGCTTATCATAGGACTAGCTAATATAACGACGAGATGTTGCAAAGGACTTGGACCGTCACCTAGAATATACAAACGCAAGCTTGTTATCATACTACACACACAAAAGAAACAAACAAAATTTTGAACAAAAGACAAGTAAAAGTGCAGAACTGCAGAACTGGTCGATGGTCACTATCGACGGCCCGTCGATGAAATGATGATCCGTCAATAGGGTCCGTTGGTGGACCCCTAGCACATTCAAGAAGCCACAGGTCCACAAATGTCATAGTTAGAAACGATGGACATACAGAACATCCCGTCGATGAATCAACGGACCTAGTCCACCTTTGTCGATGAATCAATGAACAGTCCAATTCCATTATTGGACACTTAGAAAAATTCATAAAACTTCATAGAACAGGGTTGCAGTTAGAAACGATGGACGTGCAGAATGTCCCGTTGATAAATCTACGGATCATAGTCCACTTCCGCCGTCCCAGAGTTACGCAAATACGTGGTGCATCTATCGACGGTCCGTCGATTGATCGAGGATCCATAGATGGTGTCTCTACTGTCAGTCAACGATAGGGTTTTCAGACATCCATTGCACCCTACAAATACACAATTTCATGCACATCTACACAACTTTCAATAGCAATCATCAAACAACTTCTTCATTCCTCAGGCTTCGAATATTCCAAATTTGATTCTAGATTCTAAGCTATTATAAAGCCCTAAGTCAAAAACAACAAATCAAACAACATTAAAAGTTTATTTAGACAGCTAGCACCCCCAAACCATTGACTTTCCATCATTCTAAGGGACAAGGAACCCAATTTAAAAAGTTAATCATGTAAATTTTTCCCTAAGTCAAGACACATATACAATCTAATTATTGTCTCATACAAATGAATCATAATTCATTGAGTGGATGAGAATGACATACATGTACGCTGTAGTGGAGTAAATGTGACGGTGAACTGTGCAACAAGTGCCAAGCCCGCCTTTAAACACCAACCTGAAAATAGAAGAGATGGATGGGGAATTTGGGAGAATAAGATTTTGGGAACTTGGAGAAGGTGAGAGAGTGAGAAATTAGAGAGGAATTGTTATGGAATAAATGTGGGAGTGAATGGGGGAATAAGGGAATAATGGGAGGGAAACGGTTGAGGGAGAAATTTGAAAAGGTGGGGGATAACTGAAGGGGTGATTTTTAATACATAGCTTGTCGGGTCGGGTCAGGTCATGGTTCTGGGGAACTAACGATTCCCCATCAACGGACCATAAGTCAGTCAACGGTCCATCGACTACTCTGTTGATTATGCCCTAACTTAGACAACATTGAAAATCATACCTGGGATCCATGGACACCATCGACAGTCCGTCGAAGAAAGGAGGACCCTTCGATTGGTCCGTAGATTAGTGCACCAAACAAATTTCTGCAGATTTCCTTTGGTTTGGTCCCTGCACATTGAGCACCCAATAAGCCATTCTTTTTGTGTATTCTTGACAGGTTGTAGACACGGACCCTAAACTATTCTCTAGCCAAAAGACTACAAGAAATAAAAGCAAATTTACACATGATATTGATTAAAAACAGAAAGAATCAACTGTTCCTACAAAGACAAGAAAAACCTATTGTTGTCTAGAGGATATACATTTGGTTGCCTCCCAATCAGCGCTTGATTTATCATCCCGTCACATCGGAAGGCTCTTGGTTACTCAGACTTCATCAAGATTGTAAGCCTCAACCACTTCATTTGCATTTTACGCATGCCCGAGGTAGATTTTGATTCATTGCCTATTTACCGTAAACCTTGCCCATCCTTGTTCTCAAACTCAACCGCACCATTAAGGAACACTTTAGTGATCAAGAATGGAGCAGTTCATTTGAACTTTAGTTTGCCCGGAAATAACCCCACCCTTGAGTTGAACAAAAGCACCAAGTCCCCAACCGCAAATTCGTTCTTCTCGATCTTTTGGACAAGGTACATCTTCATCTTTTCTTTGTAGAGGGTTGAATTTTCATATGCCTTCAAGCGAAACTCATCAAGCTCATTTAACTCCTTGAATCTTTGTTCCGCTGCTTCATTCCAATCCATCTTCAGTTTCTTCATAGCCCGCATGGCCTTGTGCTCTATCTAAACCGGCAAGTGACAAGCCTTCCCATATACAAGTTGGTATGGAGACATACTTATGAGAGTCTTGTATGCTGTCTGCTAACGCAAAAGAGCATCATCAAGCCTCCTTGACCAATCCGTTCTACTAGCATTTACCATTTTTGCAAGAATTTGCTTGATTTCACTATTTGAAACCTCAACTTCTCACCAGTCTGCGGATGGTAAGGAGTGGCTACATTGTAGCGAACCCCATATTTTTCAAATAACGCTTTGAACAACTTGTTGCAAAAGTGGGATCCCCCATCACTAATAATTGCTCTACGGGTGCCAAATCTGGAAAATATGTTCCTTTTCAAGAACGGGGTGACACTCTTCCCTTCATTTGTTTGCAAGTGCTATGGCTTTCACCTATTTTGACACATAGTCAAACTCCAGAAGAATATACTTCATGCAATGAGAAATCAAAAAAGGGCCCATAAAGTCAATGCCCCACACATCAAACAACTCAATTACAATAATGGGATTCAAAGCAAGCTCTTGCCTTCTAGAAATACCTCCATATCTTTGGCACCTATCACCTGCCTTCGCGAACTCATGAGCATCTTGGTGGATGGTTGCCCAATAGTAGCCACATTGCAAAATTTATGGGCAGTCCGGCTACCATATGATACCCACCCACAGGAGAGGAGTGGCATACCACCAAAACACTCAACATCTGAACTTCCGGCACACAACGACAAATAAGACCATCAGCACAACTCCTATATTAATGCGGCTCATCCCAAAAGAAAATTTTCAACTTATGCATGAACTTTTTACTTTGATGAAAGGAAAAGTCTGATGGGACCATATAACTAGCCAAATAATTCAAATCGGCGAACCATGGAATCAAGTCATGAGAAGCGTCCAAAACATGCTCATTAGTGAAAGTGTCATCAGTTTCAGCCTTTTCACCCAACTCTCGCATAACTTCATCCCCTAGTCTTGAAAAGTGATTAGCAACTTGATTTTCGGTCCCTTTTCTATCATTCACTTCAAAATCAAACTCTTGCAACAATAATACCCATCTAATAAACCTTGGTTTCACATACTTCTTTGCCATCAAATATCTCAAAAAAAATGATCAGTATGCACTATGACTCTAGTTCCAAGCAAATAGGAGCAAAATTATTCGAAAGCAAATACACCTGCAAGGAGCTATTGTTCAGTCACATTATAGTTATTTTTTCCTTCATTAAGGGACTTACTAGAGTAATACATGGGGTGAAGGATTTTATCCCTTCTTTGACCCGAACTATACCAAGAGCAATCCCACTAGCATCACACATCACCTTAAATGGCTTACTCCTATCCGGGGAAATCATAATGGGCGCAGACACCAACTTCTCCTTCGACTCACCAAACGCCTTCAGAAAGGATTTATCAAAATAAAATTTAAATTCTTTATCAAGTAACTTGCACAGAGGATGTGCAATTTTTGAAAAATCCTTAATAAACCTCCGGTAGAATCCCTCATAGAGAAGAAAACTCCTCATACCTTTTACAGAGATGGGTGGAGGAAGTTTCTCTATAACCTCAACTTTAGCTCAACATACCTCTATCCCCTTCTCTGAGATGCGATTACCCAATACAATACCTTCTTTCACCATGAAGTGACATTTCTCCCAATTTAGCACAAGGTTGCAATCTTCACACCTTTTGAGAACCCTCAAAGGAGTCGCCAACCACTGAAATATCATCCATAAAAACCTAAATAGTGCTTTCCACCCTATCGGAGAATATCGACATCATACATCTCCAAAAAGTAGCCGGTGCATTACACAACAAAAAAGGCATCCTCTTCAATGCGAAAGTTCCATATGGGCAAGTAAAGGTGGTTTTCTCTTGATCCTCCGGTGCAATAGAGATTTGGTTGTAACCCAAGTAACCATCAAGAAAAAATACCACCCCTTTCGTGCAAGCTTATCCAACATCTGATCCATGAAGGGCATCAAAAAATGGTCATTCTCAGTCCATGCATTCAACTTCCAGTAGTCCATGCAAACTCTCTATCCGGTCAACGGCCTCATTGGAACAAGCTCATTCTTCTCATTAGGGACCATAGTCATTCCCCCCCGTTTTGTCAACACACTGAACAAGGAAAACCCAACTACTATCGGCAATCGGATATATGACTCCGGCATCCAACAACTTAATAATCTCCTTCTTCACTACCTCTTGTATAGATGGATTAAACAATCATTAATGCTCAATACATGGCCTATGATGGGTCATGAGTTGGTTTATTTGTGAACAAATACCGGGTGGAATCCCAAAAACGTCTGCAATAGTCCAACGAATGGCTCGTTTGACATTTTTAATACTTCTACAAGATGTTCCACTTGCTCCACATTCAAATCGGATGCAATGATTACTGGTAAAGTGTCATTTTTTCCCAAGAAAACATACCTCAGATGAGGTGGTAGAGCCTTAAGCTCTAATTAAGGCCTCCTCAATAGATTTTTTTGCAGGTGGAGACTCGCGATGCTTCATATCTAACTCCAAATTCTTTGTTTTGAACTGAACGTCACCTCGATAAGGTGCCGCAACCAATGAACTATACTCTTCAATACCATCACTATCAAAATTCATGATCACTTCCGCTAGTGCCTCAACACCAAGGCGCTCTTCTATTTGTACCTCAAACGAACTCTCAACCCTATAATATATTGCAAATACCGATTGGATCTCACCACTCTGCCTCATGGACCTACAAATGTTGAAAGTCGCTTCATCATTGTTTAACAGAAACATCATCAGCCCTTTCTCCATGTCAACCAAGGCGCGACCCATAGCAAGGAATGGTCTCCCAAGAATAATAGGCACCTCAAAGTCCACCTCACAGTCAAGAATCACAAAATCCGTCAGAAATATAAATTTATCCACCTTCACTAAAATATCGTGGAGTATCCCAAAAGGCCTCTTCAGTGTTTGATCAGCCATCATTAATCGCATCGCAGTGGGCCTTGGGTCACCCAAACCCAACTTCTTATATATATAGAGAGGCATGAGAGTTATGCTTTCCCCAAGATCACATAATGCTTTAGAAAAGTGTAACAACCCGATTGTACATTGAATAGTTAAAGCGCTCGGATCTTTCTTTTGCACAAGAGACCTTATTCAAATAGCACTACAATGTTTCATCCTATCATCATCCTCAAGAATAACCGATCTCTTCTCAGTGACCATATCTTTCATAAACTTCGCATATTCGGGCATTTGTTCAATGGCTTCTATTAAAGGGACATTGATAGAAAGTTGTTTCAACATAGTGATAAAATGTCTGTATTTACCATCGTCAGTCTTTTTCACCAATATTTGCGGGAATGGAGGTGGTTGTTTAGGAACGGTAGTCACCTTTAGGGGTATCTCAACTTCTTTCCCCGATTTGTCTACCAACTCACCTATAACTTCCAGTACCTCATCATCTTATCTTCTACGCCTGACGTCATAGTTGGATCAATGGTTTGCTTAACCCCTTGAAAAGTGACTGTCATGCAATCTCCGTCAGTTTTTGAATTTTGGATGGTATTGCTAGGAAGAGTACCCGGTTGGCGTGAGTTAACAGTAGAAGACAATTGGTCCATTTGCAACTCAAGATGCTTGATTGAGATTGCATGTGCATCCACCTTTTGCCAAATGTTAGCTAAATCACCTCTCAACTCTTTGACGTACTCATCACTAGCATCAAACCTCCTCCTCATCTTTTGCAACATATCCTTAACTCACACCATACTACCTCCACCATCCCTAGGACCAACTTCCTAATCTTGAGATGGAAGATAGGGACCACTTTGATCGTTTCTGTTACCATAGTTACCCAATTTAAGTTGTTGTCGTGGTTGTAGTTTCAATCTCGAACATAGTGACCCTCTCGGTTGTAATTACCATAGTTCCGACCTTAATTTCCTTGAACTTGGTGCCAATTCTCTTGTTTGGATCCTTTGATTTTTGGTCAGAAACCCCGCATCTTCTCATTCACTGCATAAGAGTCTTCCTTATAGTAAAATTCATCTACCGGTGGTCGTGGCTTGATAAAATAATTCATCGCATTCCCTTTCTGTGCACCCCAGTGACATGTTTTAATACTAACCCAAGATCAGTCCTCATTTGAGCCATCTCTTCATGAATCTCATTTGCGGTCGAGTTGTGCGTAGCTTGCACTACAAAGGTGTTTCTCCCAGTGTCCGACTTCGTAGTTCTCTAAACCTTGTTGTTTCAAGAATTTTTTTTCTACTTTTTTGCGATCTATTCATAATGCACTCACCATTAGAACCACCCGCCATTGTATCAATACCGTCTTATTGTTATCATCATGCCCCCTACAGAAGTACTCTTTCAACAATTCATCATCAAGGCGGTGGTTTAGGAGACTTCGCACAAATGAGGTAAACCTATTCCAAGAACTACAAACCAACTCCCCAGGCAATGTCACAAAGTTGTTCACCCTATATTTATGGTTATGCTTTTTATAAACTGGGTAATATGTTTCTAGGAACACATCCCTCAATTTCATCCAAGTATAGATCGAATTATAATGCAACTCAGTAAAACAAATTGCACCCTCTCCCGTCACTGAGAGAGGGAACACACTTAATCCAATGATATCCATGTCCAAGTTTGACCTCCCTACACAACTCTTGCACACCGACCTCCGTTTGGATATGTGAGCATGTGGATCCTCCTATGTTAGCCCCGAAAACAAACCTCTAGCGGTGAGCATCTGCATCAAGCTACTAGTTACCACAAATGAATGACCTTGTGGTAAAGGAAGTAGGACTACAGGTCCATCCGAATTGGAGATGTTAACATTAGCCCTATAATACACTTGAGGGAGTGGGGCAGGAGGTTGTCTCCTCAGAGAGTCCTCATCAAGGTTTTCCACAATCACTTGGTTATGAGCATCAACCGGTGGAGGAAGTTGACAGTTGACCCCATCACCAAGTTTAGCAGGATTGTGTGGATCATTGATTTTACGTATTGTACGATTCAGTTTCTGATCAAACAGAAGTGTTGGTTCTCCTTAACTCCGTGTACTTGGCATACACTAGAGCTAGAACTTACATACACAAAAACAGAGAAACAAAGTAAACTTAGGAAATAATTGACAAAAATTCAGTAATTGCGCTTAAAGTTAATCTCAAAGTCAATTTCCCCAGCAGCGGCGCCAAAATTTGATACGTTCAAATTATATTTCCCTAAAGAAGTATAAGTGGTTGTACCAAGTAGAGAACCCAATTGTTAGGTTGGGGTCAATCCCAAGAGGAAAATTGTTTGGACTTAATTTTAATCTACAATTACGTCTATTTAGTCAAGTCCTTTCCAGAAACACTTAATTAAAGGAGAGGGGGGGGGGTTTATGAAATAAAAGTGTTCAATTATTTCTAAGTAAAACAAGTAGTAAAACTAAACTTTAGTGTTTATCAAGTGATGAGAAAAACTAGGGTTTAAGTGTTCTCCATAGGTTCATAACGTGGTAATCGTAGTTATAACATTTTTTTCCTAGTGTCTTGCATACAAAGTGATAAGTTAGGTATCTCTAATTCCTTGGTCCGGCAACTAGAGAATTTCACCCCATACCTTGGTCCGGCTACGTGTGTATAATTTACTAACCCTTACCTTTACCCCATATTAAATATCATATTCAATGTATGGCTAAGTTATTACTTCACACCAATAAAAACTAGCCTATTAGAAAGTGTCCACTAAATTTATATTGATAATTATTTTCCTATTAACTATCCTCTTGGTCCAGAAAGTCGTAATAGGGCAAGTTCTAACGAGTGCACTCATTAAAAAGACTTCTAAACGGAAGAATCATCAATATATGCAAGAATCTATTCTAGAATTGTTATTTATCAAGGTTTACCTTGTTAATTACCCATGTTCCCACAATACTAGTTGTGGATTTAGTTACTCATGCCTAATAATATACAATTCATGGTTGTTAAACAATAATTCATGTATTTACTTTGACAAGTTTGAAGAAAATCCATAAATAACACTTGAAATAGCCAAATTCACTTGTAAATCAATTTCTAAAATTTAATATAAGTTAAAAAGTGAATTTCCAAGAACCAAAAGAAGAAAAATAAGAAAAAGTTTAACCCCAAAACCGAGGTTTTAAACCCTATTATAATATCAAAGTCCTAAATTAAAAGGAGTTTAAAATAAGGAAAGTCTATCCAGAAACGCGTCTTCAATCGACGACTCCACTGACGGTCCGTCAATGGAACGACGGACCATCGAATGCCTTCGTCGGTCTATACTTAGCATCTTCTTCATCCTTAATCCTTGTATCTACTCTAATCCAATGACGAACCAACAGCACGGTTTGTGGATACACTTACGGTCCGTCGATGCCTTCGTCATTCCATACTTAGAAATTTCTTCAACACCGGATATTGGGATTATTCTTTGATTCGATCGACGGTTTGTGAAGACGGATATTGAGACTAATCAGTTAACGGACTGTTGATTCATCTGTAGCCCCACAGTTGGTCAGAATTCCTCGAGTTGCTTCCAGATGCTTGGAACTCCATTCAACGATCACCACCTACGGACCTTTGTAGGACGACGGAAACGCCGATGGCTTCGTGGGTCACCTATTCTGCACAATCTTTTGCATTTTCGTTTTAGACAACTTTCCTGCAAAACACAGTTAAAAATACATTAATATTTCTACAAAAAGGCCCTAGACACACATTAAACTTAAGGAAACAGCATTGAAAGTACTGTACAACCACAGTACATCATTCTTCCATAACACTTTTACGGAAGCCACCTCCTTGTTCCTTAACTCCTTTATTTGTCTATAAAGGATTTCAACCAAAACATCCTCATAAGAGAGGTTCTCTTGCACATCTATAACCTTAATATGAATAATGGACGCGAAATCATCGATGCACTTCTTAAGCATGGTGACATCGAACACCGGATGAACCGAAGACAATTTACTAGGTAACCTCAACTCATATGAAACCTTACCGATCCTTTGCCGAATTTCATCAGGATCCACATAACGAGGACTCAACTTCCCTTTCTTTCCAAATCTCACCACCCCTTTCATATGTGAAATTTTTAGATACACCTTATCTCCTTCTTCAAATTCTATGTCTCTTCTCCTATGATCGGCATAAGACTTTTGCCGGCTATAGGCTATTTTCAAGCGGTTTCTTATTATATGAACTCTCCCCAAAGTCATATAAATCAATTCGGGACCCAAAAGTGAAGACTCACGCACTTCAAACCATCCAATTGGAGAACTACATCTCCTACCGTACAATGCTTCAAAATGAGCCATATATATAGATGAATGGTAACTATTTTTGTAAGAAAACACAACCAAAGGCAAGTGTTTATCCCAATTTCCTTTAAAATCAATTATACAAGATCTACTCATATCTTCAAGGGTTTGAATAGTACGCTCCGCTTAACCATCCATTTGGGACGAAAAGCGGTGCTTTGCTTCACCTTAGTACCCAACCCTTTTTGTAATGACCTCCGAAACATAGATGTGAATTGTGCACCTAAATTTGATATGATAGATAACGGAATACCATGGAGACACACAATCTTATCCATGAATATAATTGCATAATCCTCCACCGAGTACATTGACTTGACGGGAAGAAAATGAGAGGATTCGGTCCACCTATCCACAACCATTCATATAGAGTCATGTTGCTTTTGTATCCGAGACAAAACTACCATGAAGTCCATATTAATGTCTTCCGACTTCCAAGTGGAAACTTAAATTTCTTGATGTAGACCACTTCGCTTTTAGTTGTTGGTTTCGACTTGTTGAAAATTCAGACATTATGCAACAAACTCCGCTATGTCTCTTTTTAAGCCTTCTCACCAAAACACTTCTTATTGGTCATGCTACATCTTTGTAGAAACCAGTTGAATTGAATAACGGGAACCATGAGCTTCCTCAAGAATATGGTCTCTCAAATCATCAACATTTGGAGTACACAAGCTTCCTTGATACCTTAAGACACCATCCACCCTAAGGAGAATGACTCATTAAGCTAACCAAAAACAAACTCCGTCAACTCCATCAGTGGTTGATCAAGGTGTTGCTTAGACTTCACCTCAACCAGCAAAGACGATTTGGAGTTATGATGGACCATGAAACAACCATTTAGAACATCTTCCAATATAACACCCAACCGAGCCAACCTATGAACATCTCTCACTAGGTGTTTCTTGGTTCCTTCTACATGAGACACAATACCAATGGTTATACGACTTATAGTATCCGCAACCACATTGTCCTTGCCGCGGTGGTATAGAACACTCATGTCGTAATTTTTGAACAATTCCAACCACGTTCATTGTCTGAGATTTAACTCCTTTAGAGTAAACACATATGGAAGACTCTTATGGTCGGTACACACATCAACATGAACGCCATACAAGTAATGTCTCCATATTTTCAAGGAAAAAACCACGACCCCTAACTCAAGATCATGAGTTGGATAATTCTTCTCATATACCTTATGTTGGCTTGAAACAAGCTACTACTTTCCCATGTTTCATAAGGACACACCTAAACTCCACTCGGGATGCATAAAAATATACAAAAAAAAATAAAAAAACCTTGGTACCCTCCGGTAAAGTTAATACCAGAGAAGAGGTAAGCCTCTCTTTCAAAATTTGGAAGTTTCTTTCACATGACTCCGATCACTCAAAATTCGTACTCTTTTGGGTCAAGGTATTCAAGAGATAAACAATGGATGCAAAACCATCCACAAACCTCCTATAGTATCCTGGTACATCCTAGAAACTCGTACTGTGGTCACCCAATTTTTTGTATATACCAAGATGTCGTCAATGAAGACAATGACAAATGAATATAGGTAACTCTGAAACACCCTATTTATTAGGTCCATAAATGCCATTAGGGCATTAGTGAGAACAAAGGACATTACTAAGAACTCATAATGACCAAATCTTGTTCAAAACGCCATTTTCGGTATATCCTCACCTCTTACCCTAACATGGTGATATCTCGATCTCAAGTCAATCTTAGAAAAGTAGCTTGCCCCTTGGAGTTGATCAAACAAGTCGTCAATCCCAGGCAGAGGATAATTATTCTTTATAGTGATTTTATTGAGTTGGCGATAATCAATGCACATTTTAACGGGCCCATTCTTCTTCTTCACAAACAATATCGGAGCACCCTATGGAAATACTAGGTCTGATGAAGCCTTTGTCTAGTAAGTCCTTAAGTTGAGCCTTCAAACTCTTCCAATTCGGCCGGAGCCATTTGATAAAGAGGAATTTAAATAGGGTTGGTATCCAATAGAAAATCGATACCAAAATCAATTTCACGTTCGAGAGGAACTCTGGGAAGATCATTAGAAAAGACCTCTGCAAATTCCCTTACTACGGCGACCGACATAATGGGATGATTTTCGGAGTCCAAATCTTTGACTCTTACTTCATGATATAAACACCCTTTTGAGATCATTTTACAAGCCTTAAGACAAAAGATTATACGACCTGTAGGGATACTATTTCCACCCTTCCACTCTAAGACGGGTTCATTTGGAAAATAAACTGGACAATTCTTGTTCTACAATCAATGGAAGCAAAACAATCATGAAACTACTTCATCCAAAAAAAGACATCAAAATCAACCATATCAAATTCTACTAATTCAACATGAGTAACGGAATTGAGCAATATTATAGGAAAATTTCTATATACCCTCTTTGCAACCACCGACACACATACTGGGCTACTTACCATGAAAGTTTCATTTAGAATATCAGGGAAAATATCAAACTTCCTAGCTATTAAGGGAGTAAAAATAATGTAGCACCCGGTTCAAGTAAAGCCTAAACATCAATACATAAGACTTGCAACACAACGGTCACCACATCGGGAGAACTATATTACTCACCTCTAAACCAAAGTGCATAAAAGTGATTCTTCTTTGGAGTATCAACATTAGAACGACTAGCTTACAATTGCCCCTTCAAACTAGGGAAATGCTTAACCTTGTGGCCACTATTTCCACACCCAAAGCTATTGTCCGTCCCAATAAGACAATCACCATAATTTTCATACCACACTTTTCACAAGTTGGCTTCATAGTTGTTGAATTAGTACCTCTTCCCTTTTTGAGACTTAGGGTTAGACACCCTAGCATGAGCCTTAGGAAATTTAGTAGGAAATCTTCTTAAACCTAGGCTTGTCTTGAATGTCAATCCTACCCGTAGAAAAACCAACTTCATAAGACCTTGCCTTTTTGGCCTCCTTATTCTTCCTCCTTAACCTAGTTTCTTCCACTTGTTGAGCATTGACCATGAGACAAGAGATATTCATATTATCATGAAGCATAGCCGAACGTCATTTCTCAACCAAGACGTTGGACACAACTGTAAGAAAATGACTCATCTCATCCCATGGGTTAGACACCAAGGATGGAGAATACTTGGACAAATTACTAAATTTAAACAAATAGTCAAGTACACTCATACCTCCTTGATGAAGGTTTATAAATTCTTCCACCGTAGCTTCCCTCAATTCTCTAGGAAATAACCGATCAAGGAAGGCCCTCTTGACGATATCCCATGTAACAGGAACCTCTCTTAGTGCCCTATTATCCCTTCATTGAACATACCAAGTTTGGGCCATATCTGTGAGTTGATAGGCCGCCAACTCGGCTTTCTCAATTGAAGTCACTCCCATAGCATAGAGAATCTTATAGACATAATCGAGGAAATCTTGAGGGTCCTCATGCAACCTCGACCCAAAAAACATAGGTGTAATTATTATAGTAATGTCTCTCAAACGAGAGTCCATAGTGTTAGCATATTCAGGCACTCGAGGTCCAACCTCCCTACTCAATTGGGTTGTCACAGCTTGAACTTGATATGTGACAACATTGGCGTGAGAGGTCATGGCTTGGGAAAAATTAAGAAAATTTTCGTTTATCTCACCATTGGTCATCGGTGGAGGAACAACAAAAACTTGATCACCCATAGAAACTTCTTCAAGTGGAGGCACTTGGTTGTCTTCTGGAGGAGCTTGGTTGTCATTAGCTCCCACATTAGCAATGCCTTCTTCGGTCCTTCTTGTTGCTGCTCTTCCAGTATTCATACCTACCACCACGATGCAGTGTTTAGGTATAATCACATATTAAGACTGTAGAGGCACGAGATAGGATTACAAGAAGATAAGAGTCTCTAAGAATCACATAGTCTCTCATTCATAAGTGTGGCGTGCTTCACAATTTTGAACAAAAGTATACATAGACGTTGTTTAATGAGATATAATTTCTGGGGATGTTCAACCTCATACTCTGACACCAAGTTTGTCACATCCGGGAAGTTTACATTCATTGGTTAAAATGCGTAAAATTTAAAACTTTTCATCTATACTACATCATGACGTTTACTTAGACCACTCGCTTACATATAATATATTCATATCGAGTATACATAGACTCTTCAGATAAAAATATTACATAGTACTTTTATGCCAAATGTAGGCAACATACACAATACATTCTTAAAAGTGATGTCTCATACTAAACCATCTAAACGGAGTCAAATATATAGTCACAATACCTTAAACAAATGTACAAACGCCACTTAGGGCTTACGACAATATCTTGAAACAATATGAATGAAATGTTAATCTTTACACTATAACAAAGAAACATATCTAGAGTAACAGCAAGGCATCATCTTCGGACATGAAAACATACCCACACTTGGTGAATGATTTCGATGTATTCCTTCAAAAGTCATCACGAACCCTTCAACGATCGTCACCTAATATATTGGTGAAAAAGGAAGAAATTGGTTAGCACATCACTTGTACCATGTATAGGATCATATGCACATACCATATAGAAATCATGCTAAAAAGGGAAATTTCATTAAAGCATGCTAATTTACTTTTAAAATCCTTTTGCACATTCAAGAACCAATACAACTCAATAGTACATATTCATTAAGCCGAAACCATGTGCATCACAAGACCAACAATACAACGTCTAGTCAAGTCAACATGCATATCAACATAATTAAGCACATAATCAAGACAATTCTATCATCAAGTTATAATATCAACAACGAAGTATAAGAGTTCATAACATCATCACCAAAGCAAGATCATTACTCATAAACCCTCATTAAATCCACTAGTTGAATTACTAAGTAAGGCCCCATAAACTCACTCAACAAAGTAAACCCAAAGAAGAACCATAAGCAATGAACAAATTCACACACCATATCATTAGGAGTAAACATTATCATACTTTAGCAATAGAGACCAAACACATGTTCATAAGTGAAACCAACATCAGATAGTGTCATTAACATGTAATAAAATTATATACATATCATTTACATTTATAAGCACAGAAACACATAAGAACGTCCTTCTAAGACTTCCATCAAGGCTAATTAGTGCAATTTATAGGTACAGTCTCATATCCCTACAACACTCCAAAAAGTCGAGACCTAATCTACATCCTAACATAAGTGTCTATGGGTTTATATACGGTTTTAAGACCTAAATTATTGTATATAATCCATCAAGGAAATTTTAGAGACAAGATGTCATAGAAAATCCATGACGTCCGGAAACTAGCCTAATTGAACTACTTGACGTTGCTAAATTTGGGGATTAATTTTGAGGGTCAAATGAAGTCTAAAACTTCTAAAAAGACTTTTTTAGGTATACTTTAGTAAAGAGGGTCTAAATTTCCAAAAAATATACCCCAAAGACCACCCGAAGCGTCATGGAGGAAGACCCCCAACATGGGTGGGCAGGCTGCAAAAACAGCCTGCGAAATTCAAGAATCAGTGGGCTGTTGAGCGATGCGCAGCCCACAAAAACCTCACTGGTTCAGTTTTATTTTTCAAAATTTAAAATGCGTGTTGGACCTGCGACGTGGAGTCACTTCTCAGATTTGGTAAAATCATATTTTTGACATTTTAACTTCACAAAAAAGACCTGTTTAAGTGAGAGGTGTTTTGGGTAATTTAGGGGGTGATTATATATATCCTAAGGTTCATTTTAAGTTAATATTCACTCATCCAAACCCATTTCTCAAAAAAAAAAACCAATGGCTCAAACCTCTCTCTAGTTTCTCTCTCCCCAATTCTTCAATTGAAGAAGGAAGAAAACTTGAAGAAGGTCGATTTCCCTAGGATTTCACTTTAATTTCATGGGTTAAGCTTCAATAAGGTATGAGTTCTTCACTCTAGGGATTTCGTTCCCAAAGTGGTCCTCTCAAAGTTGATTTCAATATACCCCATTCCATGGGGTTTTCCAATTGTAATGGGTTTATTCTAAACTTCAAACTGATGATAAATTTTTATTTCCTATGACATATTGAGTACATATTATTTATTAATTGATGTTAATTGATTCATTATCATGTTGATTATGTTCCCTTCCCGAATTTCCTAAATCTTTGATCTTGGTCATTAATTGATGGGAATTGAAGAATGATTTGATTATTAGACTTGTTTTATCTATTCTAATTCATGTATGGATTGACTAGGTAATGTATTGTTTGGATTCGATCTATTTATTGATAAATTAATGATGAACCCAAGTTCCCCTAACCCTAGTTTATGAATTGATGTTAATTGATATAGTAAAAATGCAATTGACCTAGTTCATGTATTAATTACTATTGATTTATGTTACTACACCTATTATTTGATGTTATTGATTGGTTGATGGTAAGACCATAATGATGGTTTTGAAGGAGATTTGGTAAGTCTTCATGATCCTAACCTTTACCTCAAGTATGATGGCTTGTGATTGGTGATGTAGTTTAATTGAAGTATACCTTGTGAATAGCCTAAATAAGTGTTGGTATGATACTCTAACTGAAATGTATTGACAATGTGAGTGCGAGATTATGATTAAGATGAAATGATATAAGTTTTGTGATGACTTGACTATGTGACTTATTATGAAATGATAATGATGATATGCTGATCTCTCATATGAGGGTTTCCATGAATTGATATTCTCATGCAATACCTATTGATCTAAATGACAATGACTATATAAGGGATTAGACCTTATGACCTAAACTAAGTGATTATTTATAAAGAAAGACATTTCAAAAGGGACTTAGCTTATCACCGAGTGAACTTGACAATGTGACCGTTGACTTCCCATAGAGCGAGATTCAACTTATAGTTCCATATGAGGTGTTGAATGCCCTATGAAGGACACTCACCCAATGGATTCCCATAAGATGATTCTCCAATTCCATAGGCATGTAAGGGTTCATAAATATTTCCTTGTTCTAAAACTGTGCTCCAACCATAGGAAGACTAGCTAGTGGATCCACCTAGAAAGTCACATTTATGTTTGGTTCTACTTGGCGGATAGACCACCTTCCATCGGTGTAAGGTTTTACAACACCAGATTCAACACTTAGTTCTTGTGGTCTATTTCAGTTAAGGAAAGTGTTCGGAAAGTAAAGAGAAGTAATGATGTGAACTCTAATTAGGGTGACTTGAGATTTTGGCTTAATATAGGTAGGGGTATGGGACTCTACCTAGGGATTGCACTAGTTGTCTTTGAGAGTAGTCATAGATGGATGTTCTTATGATATAAAAATCTTATAAAGTAAATGTTATGCTTATGTTGACTTTACATATAGATGATCCTATATGATGTTAGTTTCATTCATGAACGTGCTATTGATCTATATCGATAAATATGATGATGGTTTCTATTGATACTATGTTATGTCCGGTTGACGTTGCTTATGATCATTTGTTTGGTTTACTTGATTAATTGAGGTTATGGGGCTTTTCTTGGTCATTGAACTTGTAGAATAAAATGGTGGATTATGAGTAAAGGGTCTTGCTTATATTATGATTTTATGAACTTTTGTATATGTTAACTTGACTATTACTTTTTGATGTTAGTCTTGGGTCGAACATGGGTTTGATTTATGGATTATGTGATTATTGTCTTATTTGGGTTCTTGATTGTGCTTAAGTCTTTTCAAAGTACTTTAGCATGATTTTGATCAAATGTCCTCTTAATCATAATTTCACTTGTTTTATGTGCATATATCCATACTTACTACAAGTGTGTACTTAACCAAGTTTGATGTTTACTACAATATGTAGGATCCAACTTTTGATATTATAGAAAACTTTGAAGATTACTTGGATTCCTATTTTCCAAGTTTGGTAAGTCCTCTCTTTCCGATGATGACATCATTATCTACCTATTGGATGTTCTTTAGTCTTAGAGACTCTTTGTTCCTTCTCTTTCATTTTTGTACTATAATTGTAAAGACTATATATGGCTATTATTATTGATTAAGGGCTATGATGAAATTGTCATACTCTTATCTAGATTGTTTAATATGAGACAATATTACAGACTTCTTATGAGACTATCTCATCCTATGTAAGTGCAATAAAAGTAGAAGACTATGTAATCTTCCTATAGAAGGGTCTATGTATACTCGATAAATATATATTATGTGTAAGCGAGAGGTCTAAGTAAATTTCAAGTAGAAGTAATCCAAAAGTTTTATATTTTTCTCATTTTTAACATATAAATATAATGATGTATTCTAAGAGGCTAGTCTTAGTCCTCAAAGAAGAACACAACACCGGTTACGTCTAGGGGGTACTCCCCGGATGTGACAACCCCTACCTAAACTAAGTTAAACCCATTAGTTCATCCTAGTTAGAGTTCACTTTATTACTTCATTTTACCCTTTGTCAAGATATTACCCTAACCGACATAGACCACATGAGCTAATGTGGAATTTGGTGTCATTGAACCCTACACTGAAAGAAGGCGGACTACTTGCCAATTTAGTACCAAAACATGAACATAAAATCTATATGGATCCACTAGCTAGTATTCCTATTGGGGTAACATAGTTCAAGAACAAGGAGATGTATTTGGGACCCTCTTTATACTTTATTCATTATAATCTACATTCTCATGAGTACCATAGAGATCCTACCTTCCCATGTGGTAAGGGACACTCTTCACTTCTAGTTCCTTTTTTAAATGTATTTCATTAATAATCATCACTTATTTTAGGTCATAGGGTGTAACCCCTATATAGCCATCATCATAGGTTAATAGGAATGGAATAAGTATTGATCTTTCATTACAATTCACACATGTAAGGTTAGCACATTTACATAAACACATCATGACAAGGCACATAGGACAATTCATCAGAACCCTTATGTCATTATATCCTAGCCAGAACACACAAGTAATAATTCAAGACATTACAATTCAACATCATACCAACCCTAATAGATTTATCATAAGGTATAATTCAATATAACTTCATCACTAAACACAAGAAATCATAATTGAAGTAAACGATTGCTATCACAAGACTTACCCCAATCACTTTCACAATCCATCATCCAAGGTTTTACCATTAACCACCCAATTCAACTCAACAATGGGTGTAATATCATCACACAATAGTAAATAACACAATAATGAAGTCAAGTGAATCACTACACAACAATTCGTCACTAGTTCCCTATGGTTAGGGATTTGGGTCACATTCATGATCTACTTCATAATCTAGGTCAATTAATCAAGAAGTAGGATAATTTAATCATAATACATCATAATCTAATCATAATAAAAAAAAAAAAACACAAAGCGATTTAGAAGATCTACTTCCTTATAGAAGAAAACCCACTTAAAACTTATATTTTGAAATAAATTTTTGGAAGAACCCTTTGGGGAGAGAATCGCAAAGGTGAAAGGAATATCATACCTTGTTAATTGATGAAGAGAATGATTAAAAAAATTACCATCCTTGCTTCCCTATGCCTTGACTTATCCCTTTAATGGAGTTCTTCTATTTAAGAGAGATAAAAAAAAAGAGAAACAAGAGAGAAGTAAGAGAATTTATGTTTTTGGGAAATATGAGAGTTGTGTTAGTTTAATTAGGTTAGCGGCTTTTTATAAGTCATTAACTAACTTAATATAAACTCCCTTAACTCCTAAGTAATTAACTAACAACCTAATAAACTAATTGGACTATTAACACATGGCAGCCAAAAAAGTGACCTAACCTACGAGACCCCGACCTACGGGCCATAGGTCTGTCGAGGCAAGGTCCCTTCTGTGCTGCACATCCGTCAGTTTGTTCAAATAATTTTCCGAAATGAACCCTCACAAAATTGACTAAGGGACCATCGACGGTGTCCATTGACGCCCCGTCGATTGGCCTATGCCTCGTTGGTTGACAACCATCGATGGCACTGTCTTTTGACAGCTTTTAGCTAATCAGGAAGGGTCCTCCTCAAGGACCTTTTGGTTGGTCCTTGGGAGTCGTACCCCTTACATTTCGACTATAAACCAACTTTAATGTGTTATATAAACCTTTTAACCAAATTTCATCATTTTCCATCTCTTAAAACCTTGTCAAATAGACTAAGACATGTTAGCACCTCTTGAACTACTTTCCAGACGTCATGGACGTTCCTTGACGTTTGATTCTAAAAATTCCTAAATAAATTATACAAATTATATATGACCTTAAAACAGTGTTACAACTTTATACTATCATGTTAGGGCATACATTATACTTTAGACCTTCAGAGTGTTATAAGTATGACTCAATAGATTGACATTCCTACTTGGAAGTTGGAAGTGATAAACAAGGATTTTATTATGGATTACCTCATACTCGCACAAAGAATGACTCTATTTTGTTGATAGTCTATAGAGTTACTAATTCGTCACGCTTTTTAGCGGTGATGACTACAAATTCGGCGGAGTACTATGCCATGCTTTTATTATTGACATAGGAGTTCCTTTATCTACCATTTTGGATAGAGGTCCTCAGTTTACCTCTCATTTCTCACTACAACATTGGGATATTTAGCAATGAAATTATTAGGCACGACACAAAATTTGTCACTAATTATTCATCTTTTGAGACAAAATTCTTTTTCATGTTTGCATGCATGAGCAATATACTTTTAATGACTTATAATTTCGTAGCAAAATTTTATCCAGGAAAATTTGCCCCTCCCAAAAAATTTTTTACTCCATTTATTATGTATCTTTACGGACGAATTCAAAGTTATTAACCACACATACTATTGTCGCTAATAATGCATCAAATTTCGAACAAATTACTTACATTTTGGAAACGAAAAATTTTTCTCCCAAAAAAATTAAATTGATATGATAATGACAAATTAGTGTTCATAGTTTAAGTTTTAAAGCTTTAACCAAAAATTTTATATTGATTTGGGACATTAATTTTTGTCACTAATAATGTAAGAAATTAGTGACAACTAAGTTTTGACATAAGCAAATTGTGGCGGTCAACCTGCTATCTAACTACATCATTGTTTTGTCACCAAAATAAGCAATGTTTAACTAGTGACAATTTAAATTTTTTTAGTAGAACATTTAAGTATTTTCTACGAAAAAAATTATAGATTAAAATAAAATTTTATTTTACTACACTTGTTTTTTATTACAAGCAAGTTTTTCCCGATCAGTTAGATATTTTTGAAATCAAGAACTAATTTTTGGTCGGGATCCCATTAATGAGTGGCTACAAGGCTGGGTTTAGGGTATTAGAGATGTAGTTCGTCTCATTCCACGATCCACCAAATTTTAGTAGTCGGGCTACTCTGCTCAGGCAATGTTTAAACTACTAACATTAAATGAGATGGGTAATCATGGGTCGTTTGGGTGGGCGAGTACTTTTTTCTTTAAGTTTACTGATCCAACTTGATTTAAATTTAAAATTTGAAAGTTCAGTTTTAATCATGTAGTGTAATGTCATCAATTTTTTTTTTTTAAAAAAATGTATCTATTTTGATTTTAAAGAAATTAAAATATTTAAAAAAATTAGTACAGTGTTGTCAATTTTAATGTTAGATATTAATTATATATATATATGACTAGTTATACATCTCAAATATAATTTTGATAAATAAGCGATTATATCTAATTGCTTTGTATTAAATTACTTTATCGAACTCAAATATAAGTTCACTAAGTCCCTATATTCATCATGATTATGTGTTTCCAAAATTATTATTTAGCTCAAACTAGCTTTATCGAACTGTTTTTATCAATTAAGTTAAATTTGAGGTGTTCATAGATCAACTGAATTTATTGGTAATTATTATTATATAACTTAAATAAACAAGTGATTACTTTAACTTCAATTAATTTATTATATCAAATTTTCGCTAAACAATTAATAATTAATAAGCTATAAAACAATATGAATAACTGTCATCGTTGTACAGTATTGACAAATAATATATTTTTAAAAAGCTTCATTATTATTGCTACAATACATATTATCTTCTCAATGATAGAGATACTTTCCGAAACTTTCTTCTTTCATGTTTCAACTTTACTCTAGTCCAGGGTTCCAGTTGTTCACCTTCCTTGAATGAAAGACTCAACAGATTCATTATTGTGGAGTATGAAATTCCATGAGACACAATTAGAAGTTATTTGTGTTTTTCTTTTCCGATTTATGGGCGATTTTGTAAGCAATTCTTTTCTTTCAATAAATTAAATTTATTTGTCCCGCATTTTAACATGATATTTGAATGTGGAACATAAAGTTACATGTAAAAGTTAGGTGTTTTTTAATTGAATTTTAATATGATTTTCGAATGTGCGCTTGCAATTTTCTTATCTGAAGGGATGATGTCGTTTTATTGATTGTTCAGTTGTTAGACATTTGATATTCGAAAAACGTCATTAGCTCTTTTCACAAGGAGTTGTGTTTCTCCTTGCATTTTCTAATTTTTTTTACACTGTATTTTTTAACCCTGACTACAAAATGTAATAATTCAATCTCTTCAAAATATTATATTTGTGAAACTTTTCAAGGTTAAATATTTATATATTTTCTCCAATATCCTGTGAAAACTTGTAACTTTATTTTTACTCTCACTTTGAGGATATTAGATTGGTTAAAATAAAACTTAGAAAAGCTAAATAATGAAAAACTTAAAAAGTTTGAAATGTCACATATAGGATTATACTAGGTACGCTATTGTTGTGGTTTTATTTTCATAGTAGTCCATTTGAGGCATGACATCGTCGAACTCCGACTAAGCATTATTTTTTAGAGTATATAATTTATCTTGTTCATTATGAGTAGAAGAAGTACTGTCCTGTATATCAAACTTGATAAATTATTAATCGTATCTTTTAGATTATAGTGGCAAGGGTTGTCCTAATTCTTTTAAGAGGACTTTTAAAGATGCAAATTAAGAAGCAATGCTAATCACCCTAAACATTAGTCTATCAATAATTTTTGTATCAAGGGTCTTACATAACATATATACACCTATGCACACATATACTTTTAACCATATACTTACTTTTGTAACAACAGAAAGTTTTCCACAAAAGGAATTTCGTTAAACTCACTTGTTACCTTTTAAATCCACAAAATGGGTGGGTAGTGTGAAGGTCAAACATTATGTAATTCTATTGAATAGCTTGTTACAGCCCCCAAGACATAGGTGCCATGTTAAATTGTCTGGCATGGTTGTAGTAGATCGGATCATACAGCTTGGATCAGAACGTGGAGCTTCATTATGTTAATCTCAAGACTCATGTGGTATGAGGATACTCCATGGATTATCATTTTCATCTTCTATATGGAACCCACTATTTTAGTACATCTCATAGGATTAATGTTAGTCCCTATTCCACCAATCAAATGCATAGTAAAATGATCTAAGCCACTCATGCATCTAAATGGCAACCCTCAAAAGCATGTAATTATTTCTCTATGATATGAATGTCCTAACATCATATCCAACCCAATCCTATAATTTACTCTCCAAATATAGAATTCTCTATTTTTTTGACAATCAACTTCAACCCAATTCTTTTTTTTACTCTAAAATCGTTTTATCTCTCCTTAGTATAATATTATTATTTCAAATTCATTCTCATTTTCTTATTTCATAATATGAATTCTTTATCTCTTTGTTTCTTAATAATTACTTTATAGAATTTTTGATGTGATAAAAAATAATATTTTATTGTAAATTTTTCAATATTATTAATTGCAAAAAAAAAAAATATAACACATAAATCAATAACAAATTCAAATAAAAGTAACATACAATTACATAAAGCCTCATTTATCAAATTATTACGTTGAACCCATAAATAATCTATTAATGCATTACGAATGTAAGACCACGAAAATGACTTAGGTTAGCTAGAGCCTAACATTTTGGTCATTATGGTCTATGGTCGTAAATAGGTCTATAATATCATATTGAGGCAGTTTCTAAGAGTTTAGTTACATTGAAAGTCAAACGTCAAGGGACAACTAAGACGTTCGATGACTAAGTCACCTATGTGCCTCATATGTTGTTTTATGTGTGATTACTGAGTTTTTAAAGTCCTTAAATGATTTATTATAGCATATATAGGTAGTGTGTCAAGATTCGTTGATTTTGGAGGTTGCACGTCCAAGATCGTCCATGACGTTAGAATGGTTTTCCTTGAAATGACCTTGTCTGCGTAGACATGTTTCGTTCAGTTTTAAGTATTTGTTTTGGATGAAATTCATGTTAGAGGTGCTAAAATTGTGTACGATCATGTTTGGGTTGGAAAACTCCGGTAAAACATCCCCAAGGACCATGGAAGGGTCCTTCAGGAAGGACCCATCTTGGTGGCTAAAACTGCCCAAGGCAGTCCTACCTACGGATGGCAAACGACGGCCGATAGCCTGGTCGACGCCCCGTAGTTGGAGGGAATTGTCTGGTACTTAGACTAGGGATCAAAGCTCCCATTTTATAGTCTTTGAACCCATCGACGGAGAATAGGACGGTCCATGTTTGGGGCTTTGTTCTACACAGGACACTGTTAAATTGAGGGGTGAAGTTGTAATTTAACCCCACTTCCAAATAAGAGTTTTGTCTATTCCTTAAGGGTCTTTTAGGTATTTTAAGTGTGTATATAAAACACTTAGAATATATCATTCTTCCAAATCAAAACCACAAAATTCCTTAGAAATTCCTAAAGACTCCATTGAAGTCAAAAGTAAAGGAAGAGGTTGGATTGTAGAATTGAGTGGAGATAAAAAGCGAAGAATTATGATCATTGAGGTATAATTTTTGATCCTTGAAACTCTCTTCATCAAGGAGCCCAACTCTCAAGAAGTTTTCTAATGCTTTTCAAAGTTAAATTGTCCGATTTCATGATTCTACCATGGGTTTTGGTATTAATTGTTTTTAAACTTTCATTTGGATTAAATTATTATTGTATTGATTATTTTAACCTAAATTACCTGTGAACCCATGAATTGGATGAACCCTTGTTCTTTACTAAGCTATAGGTTACTTGATATTCACCTAATGTTGATTTATTATGGTGTAGTTTTCTATGGGCTATGTAATGATGTAATAATTGTAGCAAATTGATATCTAGGGTTTGTTATATTGATGAATATGTAGTTAATTGATCAAGTTTCATGAATATTGTTATAATTGCATTGAATTGTTAGTTATGGACATGGGTAAGGGCCTTATGATTTCAAATTGGGTGATTTGGCATCGAACTGAGGTATTGAAGATGGAGTGGTGGCAGGATGCCCTATTTCCTTTATTTTTATGTTAATTAGACTTCAATTATATTGTGATTTGTATGGTCCATTTATGGTGGCGGTGTTATGTGCTTCACTTGCAATTTATGTGGCGTTGACGGCATTACTTTATGTATAATGATGATCATGGCCTTGTCGGCTTGAAGTATTATGATGAATTGTGTAGTTGAATATGTGAAGTATGATTATATCTACCTATATTCTAGTAATGTAAAAGTTTATGTATATTAGGAGATCATGTTAGACAATGACTATGTGCTTGTATGTGTATTCTTTAAGTTGATACATGGTTGCTCCTACTTGACTATATGAGTCTATAATGGTTATATTGATGATGATATGGAAGTGTATAGGATGACTTAAAGATGATAATTTTTATTCCTAAGTGACTTAATGAATGATATGATATATGTGATAAGGTAAAGAATGTTCTGTCTTGTTTGGTAGACTTGTGTACGTAACTTGATATGTGTATGAATGATATGATAATATAGGAAGTATTTACTAGGTAGTATTAGTGAAACCTTGTCATGCATGACATAAAGATATGTGAGACCTTAGATGTTGTAAAGAGCGTCATGTACGTGGAACCTTAAACCAGGTGGTAAGGTTATGAATGTTGAATTTGACAGCCGTAATGGTATCCTTCATGTAAAGGAAAGGTGGACTTAGGGTTGATTGGCTGGAAAGGCATCATATCATCCTTAGGAAAGTCATAATTAGACATCTTAGTCGCCATTTAAAGGTAACCCTAGTGAACCTCTTTGGTAGGGTGAATGTTATTGGGTTATGAACTAGATAAGGAACCTCTTCATGTGATCCTTTAATGTCAATTACTGTATCAGAACTAAGGCTAGCACCGAGTGATAATGTTATGGGATGTATCTCTACTTGAGAATGAGACTAGAATACAATGTACCTCTACTTGAAAATGAGACTAGAGTACGTAAAAGGCCTTCATAATCCTTAACCATGTTCCTATATGGGATATGTCCTTTTTCTACACTTGACAAGTAGATCACCCTCATCGAAGTAGGTTAGAACTCCAGATTCCATATCTAGTTATCATAATCAATGTTGGTTATTGTCTATTCTCATCATGTGGGATACTTACCAGCATTAGAGATGTTCTATGATGTTTAGGTGGTTGTATGGGACGCTCTCTAGACATTTCACAATAGGCTTTAAAGGTGTTAGTTAGAGTCTCTAGGTCTTGTCCAAGACCATTACTTGGATGTCCTATATGTTATGTATGAGTCTCAAATGAACTAATGAACTAATGACCAATATTATGAAGCATGTAAATGAATGAGTACCTTATCTAAAGTGACTTAAGAATTCCTTAGCTAAAGCGTGAAGAGGGTATAAGGGATTGATACTTCATGTCTTATCTTTGGAAGTCTTCAGAATGACTATAGTTAGAAAAGTTGGTTGAATATGTAGACATGATCTATTCCTAAGGTAGTCTGAAGGATTACTTAGATAATCTTGAAGAGGTCAATCATGGATGTTATCTTCTTGATTTACTTAAGTAGGTTTTTTCATAGCCTTTGGAAGAAGAATGTCATGTTATATATGGCTTGATGTATTAAGTTAGAATTATTCTATCTAGGTAGCCTATAGGATCTCATAAGTGTGTGAGTAAGGGATTGAATGAGAGGTCGCTACACAACTCACTTGAGTAAGGGATTGAATGGGCGGTCGCTTCACAACTCACTCAAGTGAGACTTATAATCACCTTTGGTAGAAGAATCTCATGTTCATAGATTGATGTCTTGAAAATGTGTATGTGACTCATTATAAGTATCTTTAGGGTCATTTAGGCATATTTAAAGAGGTTGTATGGGCCGTCTCTCTTTGTGTTGCTTAAGTGAATCTGAGTATAGTTTTAAGTTGAATGATTACATACAAGAAGATGTCTACGGTAAATATAAGCAACTTCACTGTACAGTGAAGGAATTCACTGTAACAATGAGTTGAGGTTACTGTACAGTGACTTCAAAAATTATGATATTTGGTTTATTATTATCTTATGTGGTTCTAAGTGGATATATTTTGTTATTATGAGTATAATATGATTTTTAAATGAAAATATGCATATTTCCAATAAATGTCCGTTTTCATGATTTTTATGCATTATGTCATACTTAGTACATGTGATTGTACTAATCAATGCTTTTATCTATCTCTATAGTTGTTGGTAGGTGAGGAGCATTTGGGAAGGAAGACTTGGACCATAGTATCGTTCAACATAAAATGAAGTATGCACTCATTTGACTCGAGGGGATATATGTCTTTTATGTTTCCATTTGAAGTATTGTAATAGACAATGTATTTCTATATTCGTATTGTGTATGGTCCCTGTCCCAAGTATTCTCGTGACTAAGATTTGTGATATTGAGACTTAGTATTTCCTATAACTATATATGAAATAGTTTTTAGAGACTATGATATGTTTTATGAAAAGTTGTAGTTCTCCACTACTTTTTACTATGTATATGCGTAAAACGATATGTAAGAGCTTGTACAAGACCTCCGATAGGTCAAGTACGTGTGTCGCCATTCGAGATTGGTCCTAATATTCTAGGGGTTGGTTTCGGGTTGTGACAAGTTTGGTATCAGAGCATAGGTTGTGAAAGTAGTTTAGAAATCAAAAACTCTCATCAAGTCACGTCTAGTAGAGTTTTGACCATAGGTGTGAGTCGCAACACATCTATGGGTGAGAGGATATAGGACGATAGAGTTTCCTTTTCCTTTTTAACTTCTATGTCGTGCGGTAGAGTAAAAGTTATGAGTACTCTTTTCTAATGCTTTTCCTTGTGTTTCTAGGAAGATAAATACAAGGAGGTCACCGGCTAGGAGAGTTGAGGAGAATGATATGCATGAGGAGATTCATCCTTAAGTTGAGAAAGTTGAGCAAGTTCCTCAAAATTGGAAAGGAGTCGAAGGTGCTCTAGGTTATCAAGATCCTATTGTGGAGTAAGGTAATGAGGATCCCCCGGAGTTGAGTAATAGGGATATAAGGGAGGCTTTGCTTGCTTTATCCCGAGCCTTGACTACTCAAGTAAATTTGATTATGGTTCCTAGGTGAGTGTTGTGGAGAGCATTATGACCTCTAGGTTTAGGGACTTTATGAGGATGAATCCTCCTATCTCTCTTGGCTCTAAGGTGGGAGAGCATCCCTAATAGTTTATAGATGAGGTGTACAAGATAGTGCATGCTATGGGAGTGACTTCTAGGGAAAAATTGGAGTTGGCTTCGTATCAATTGAAAGATGTGGCTCAAAGTGTTGTACACACAATGGAAGGGCAATAGGCCGGAGGAGTCGGGTCCTATCGAGTGGGAAGAATTTAAGGAAGCTTTTCTTAGTAAGTACTTTCCCCATAAGATGAGGGAAGTTAAGGTAGAGGATTTTATGAATCTCAAGAAAGGCAATATGAGTGTAGAGGAATACTCTTTGAAGTTCCCTATGCTATCCCAATATGCTCCCTACCGTGTGTCATATCCAAGGGATGAAATGAGTTGCTTTGTAACTAGGGTCGCCGACTCAGTGAGGGAAGACTGACGTACGACGATGTTACATGATGAGATGAATCATGGTGTATAGACAATCAATTGATGAGTACAAACTTAAGAGGATGGTCATAAACTTGAAAAGGGGTGGTTCTAGTGATCAAAGGAAACCTAGATTTAAAAAGAGGGCTCAAACTCAAGAAGAACCTAGGAGTGCTAAGGTGAAATTTGAGAGAGGAGGTGGTTATCAAAATGAAAAGCCAATATGTGTCACTTGTTGAAAGCGGCACTATGGTAAATGTCCAGCCAGTACTAATGTTTATTTTTGTTTTTGGAAGGATGATCATAAGGTGAGAGATTGTCCTAATATTGCGGCTAGAGGAAGAGAGAGTAAGAAAGTTGCTCCAAATATTCCAAAGGATGATGTTTAAGCAACGAGGCATTTCTATACACTCCGGACTAGAGGAGAGAAGTCGAATGGTGATCATGATGATGATGAGGGTAAGTCCTTGCATTTCTTTTCAGTGATATGAGCTCCTTTTTTGTGGGGGAGTATGGTTAGAAGATGGGATAGAATGATATGGAAGCAGGTTGCTTGTGCATGGTGTTTAGGAGTTTTATTGAAATTGAATTTCATTAATTTCTTTCATTGTGCATTTTATGAAGCCATGATTATGTTGTAAGATGTGGTTATATGATATTACTTTGAACTCTAGCATGTTCCTATCATAAATTGCCTAGAGGTTGCATTTTTGAAATTTTTTCCTAAATCACTATAAAATTTTAAAAACTTCACTAATCGATTCTTTGGTCTAAATTTGTTGTATTGTGGTTATAACTGATGTATATGAGTATGATATTAAATATTAAATGAGAAATTTTGCTATTTGGAATGAAGAATGTGAGTTTTGTAGCATAATGAGTTATAGAATTGTCTTCTTGTTTCTAGTTGTGTTGTGAATCTCTTGACGATTGATGTTTTCTTATTCATTATGTTTTATATGGTATGTTCATGAGCTGCTATTTAAATCTCTATTCTTGGAAGTGTTTGGAGAGTGGCAAGTGTCATTTGAGGACGAATGTTGTCCAAAACGAAGAGATTGTATGACCCTGAAAATGACGTAGGTGACTACAGACTAACATATTGTTCATGATGGTCTAAGGTCGTTCGACGACTAATTCACCTATGTGCCTCATATGTGGTTTTATGTGTTTATGTGTGATTCATGAGAATTTAAGGTCCATAAAGGATTTATTAGAGCATATATAGGTAGTGTGTCAAGTTCCCGAGTTTGGAGATCAAACATCCAAGAACGTCCAAAACATTCGAAAGGTTTGCCTTGAAATTACCTTGTGTGTGTAGTCATGTTTCGTTGAGTTTTAGTGTTCTTTTTCGATGAAATTCATGTCAGAGGTGATAAATCCGTATAAAATAATGTTCGGATTGGAAACTTCTGGAAAAAAAATCTCCAAGGACCATCTAAGGGTCCTTGAGGAAGGACCCATTTTGGTGGCCAAAACTGCCCATGGCAGTCCCACCTATAGATGGAAAACAACGGCCCGTGGCCTTGTCGACACCCCGTAGGTGGAGGGCGTCGTCTGGTACTTAGACTAGGGAGAAAAGCTCCTATTTGTCAGTATCTTAACCCATCAATGGAGGACAAGATGGTCCGTGTTTGCACTGACGCCCCCATCGATGGGTAACCGTCTTTTGGGGCTGTGTTTTGCGCAGGCCACTGTTAATTTGAGGAGTGAAGTTTTAATTTTAACCCACTTCCAAATAATTTTTAGGGAGGTTACAAAAGGGTATTTTGGGTATTTTATGTGTGTATGTATGTCATTAAGACTTAAAATATTTTATTCTTCCAAATCGAAACCCCTAAACCCCTTAAAAATTCCTAAAGACTCCATTGAAGTCAAAATTCAAGGAAGAGCTTGGATTGTTGAATTGAGTGGAGATTTTTCATCAAAGTAAAGAATTATCATCATTGAGGTATGTTTTTTTTATTCTTGAAACTCTCTTCATCAAGGATCCCAACTCTCAAGAAGTTTTCAATAGTTTTTGAAACTTGAATTGTCCGATTTTATGATTCTATTGTGGGTTCTTTCATTAATTTTTTGTAATCATTTATTATGGATTGAATTGTTATGGTGTTGATGATTTTACACTAAATTACTTACGAGCCCATGAATCGGATGAGCCCTAGTTCTTGACTAAGTTATGGGTTACTTGATATTGACCTAATGTTGATGAATTATGGTGTAGTTTTTTATGGGCTGTCTAATGATGTACTAATTATAGTAAATTGATATCTAGGTTGTGTTCGATTGATGAATATTTAGTTAATTGACCTAGTTTCATGAATATTGTTATAATTGCATTTAATGGTTGGTTATAGCCATGGGTAAGGGCCTTATGATATCGAATTAGGTGATTCATCATTGAATTGAGGTATTGAAGATGGAGTGGTGGTAGGCTGACCTATTTCTTTTATTTTTATTTAAATAAGAATTCAATTATATTGTAATTGGTATGGTCCACTTATGGTGGAGGTGTTATGTGCTTTACATGCTATTGATGTGGCCTTGTTGGCGTTAATTTGTGTATAATGATGATCATGGATTATCTCTCTCTCTCACATTGGTATGGTCCACTTTGAATAAGTCTTAAACTAGACTCCTAAACGTACGAAAATTGTTCTCTCCCAGGCTTATCTCTCTCTCACATCTCTATCACTCTCAGTCACGTTTTTCTCTGCCAAATAACATATAAAAAGAGTAGGTAAACCAAATTTCTTCACACTTGAAGAACTCACAACAAAAATTATAAACAAGCAACTAATCAAACATGTTAGGCAAAGATAGGGTTTTTCCATCAAGTTGGTGTTGAAGCTCTTGGATTTGGACGTGTATTTGGAATGGTTCTTTGGGCAAAAAGTCAAGGTTTGAACGTCAAAAAGGTATTGGTTCTCTTCTTTCTTGGTCCCATTCCCAACATACCCTTTAAGGTTCAGAAAATTCATTCCGAAAACAGCGATTGTTCCCTGTTGCATATCCCTGTCACTAGCTCCCGTTGAATCATAGGTTGGTTATATTTGCTGGTAGAAAACTAGGGATGAAACGTGTTTTGGTGATGATTATGTGTTTATATGTATGATTGGAATTATGTGACTTATGTTGATATTTCCAAAAATATAACTATGTGTGTATGTGTGTGTTGTCGTGGGCTATTGTTCAATGTTTAGAACTTGAAATGGCATGATAGTTCTTTATATTTCATGTGCACATATTGATGTAAATGTGATGTTCATATGAGTTGAAATGTGGATGATTTGAGGGATGATCTGTTGGCTAAACGAATCCATGAAAATGCACCTAAAACGTTCTAAATGCATTATGAAATTCCCCTAAGAACTAAGGTGTAACTTGATGAAAGGATGCTGAAAAATTAAAAGAAAATTTCCAGCTTCTGGTGATAAATTTCGGTCAGCAAATAGGGTTCAAAATGTTGAAAAAATGAATTAAAACAAGTAAGGTCATGGAGGATTGAACACATGACCTCACCATGTTAAAAACCATTAAAATAAAGAATTAAAAAGAAATGTGGTTTAGGGGATTCAAACCATGGTATTGGCTGGAAAATGTAACTCAAAAGATAAAAATAAGAAATGAGAGGAGTGAGATTCAAACCCACCACCTCTCAATAATATTTAATGAAGAGTAAAAGAAAAAAATTAAAATGTGTGGCGTGGGAAATGAACCACGACCTCTAGGCAGTGAAAGAGAGTCAAAGGAAATGAAAGAAAAGAGATGTGAGGCGTGGGAATCGAACCCACGACCTCCTAGGCAGATTCAAGGAGAAAAAGTAAAAGAAATTAAAGAGGGTTGTGGGGGTTCGAACCCAGAACCCCTCATCCAAAGAAGAGAAATTTAAAGGCAATGAAAATAAAAACTAAATGAGGTTGTGGGGGTTTGATCAAACATTCTCTTAGTTCCATTAAGCGAAAAATGAAGAGAGAAACAATTAAAAAATTAAATGAAGGCATTGGGGCTCAAACTTGGGCCCCCAAGACGTATGGATCAAATAAAATGAATAAAAAAAATGTAAGTTTTGTTCAAGAGATTTGAAAATCGGTTTCCCTTGCCCAAATTCCTTATAGATGCCTAAATCATAAGTGATTTATATCTTCAAGAATAATGCCACCCACTTAGATCGAAATCAAGATCTTGTCATACATAGAAGATGCATAAGTCTTGTACTACCTTAAAAAGTTATGAATCACTTAAACGAACTATGACATGGATTGTATGCATAGACCCATAAATCTAGCATAGGTTTAAAAATAAGTGAACCTAAGATGTATGTAATGAAATGATGTTACTCTAGAAGGGTTAAGTATGAGTGTAAAACACACTAAATGGCCAAGTGCAATGGCATACGATGAAATGATTATTATGTAATGAAATGATGAAACCCTAGAAGGGTTAAGTAAGAGTGTGAAACACACAAATTGCCAAGCGCATTTGAATATGATGAAATGAACATTCACTTAAAAAGGGGTGAGTAATTATTAAGAATAAATGTCTAATGTTGATGAATGTGGTGACAACATGATATGAGGCTAATGTAATAGATGAGAGAAATCTCAAATGAGCCTGAGTAAATGTTACCCAAACGTACTCACCTATGAGAGAATAAAGTTAATGAAGAGACCAGTCTCTATGAACACTGTAATGAAAGTATTGAGATTAACACATTCAATACAAATGATGAGATGAGAAATCATCTATTGAGATATGATGTCCTCATACTAGAATCCAGCTTCCATGACGTATGAGTTTAATGTAATGGAACATTATACTCATCACCGATAGACTAGAAATGAGTGGTAGTGTCTTCTTTCGGGAAAGGCGGAGGTTCACGTAACTCTCATGAGATGAGAGTTTCCGGCATGCCGGGTATGGGTCTCCTTATATCTCCTAGTCTTCGAACCTATACAACCATTATAGGGATCTGGCGAGGTTAAATTCCCATGTAGACTAGCATGTTTTGGGTCACTTTGGCCAGTGATTCCACCTTTTTTCGGTGTGGGGTTTCATGAAACTGGATTTCATGATGCTCACATGATCTGTGTCAGTTAAAGTTGAAGTTCAAAATGAATGAATGAGGCCAACCTCAAATGATGCACATAATGAAACGAATGCCACCAAAGGTGTTAGGGTAGGATAATAAAGAGTTAAGTTAGAGTCAAGTAATGACATTAGGTCATTCTTGGTCATGTACAACGAACCCGATGAAAGTCTTAAACTACGTCCTAGGTGTAGCTGGTGTTTACACTGGCCCATGAATGAAATAAAATGAAGTACGTATGAATGAAAGATGCAGACTCTATGTTTCCTAAAGTAGACTCCCTAGTTGAGGTCCCGTATGTTGACCCCTCATTTTGGAAAGTTTTAATTTTAAGTCCATGATTCCAGGGTCTCATGGAATACGAATAAATGATATGAACCATGTTATGTGTTATATGAATTATGATATGTGCTATGCGTACGCTATTGTGTGTTTTGTGCAAAATGTTAAGTATGATGGTGCATGTTACTCTCCTTGCATAACTATCCTAATAAAAATTTGGAAAGCTCATAAACTTTCTGAATCCAAATTTGGAAAGTTCATTCACTTTCCTAATCTCAATTTGGCAAGTCCATTGACTTGACCTACTTTAATCATGTTGTTAGGAAAGAACCATTCTTACTCATGCATGTTCTTGGTGTGTGCTTGCATATACCCATACTTACTAAAAATTTGTACTAACCTTATACAAATCTAACCTTTTAGGTGAAGGCATATGTGGAGGCTAGAGCTACAGGATCAACGTTGCAACTATCTGGACGTCGAGCATTCATCCAGACTTGGTAGGCCCTCATGATATCGAGGATGATTTCCCTTTTAAATTCTATATTAGTTGTAGGATGGAGCTAGTGGAGTATGTTCCACTAGCGTTTCTTGCCTTTTTTTTTTATTCAGACATTGTATTGGTGCCATTTTAGCAAGTACATCTTTATCGTTATAATAAACTGCTTCTTTCATTTGATGATCTTAATGTTAGATGATTGATGGTGAACAATTATATACATAATAGAATGTTTAGTAAACATGTTAGGAAACAAAATGTTTCAAATTTTCCGCTAAAATTAACCTAGATGAAGTAAGAATGACATATGTAGGCTTGTCTGCGACCTCAAATAGGTCAACGATGCTTGTCTCGTCTGGGGTTTAGTTTCCGGTTGGGACATGTCATGTATGAATGAAAGATATGTGAGACCTTAGATAATGTTAAGAAGGTCATGTACGTGGAACCTTATACCTAGTGGTAAGGTTATGAATGTTGAAGTCGAGAGCCGTAATGGTATCCTTCATGTAAAGGAATGGTGGAATTAGGGTTGATTGGTTGTAGAGGCATAATATAATCCTTAGGAAAGTCATAATAATTTGTTTTAGACGCGATTGGAAGGTAGCCCTAGTGGACCTCTTTGGTAGCTGAATGTGATTGGGTTATGAACTAGATAAGAAACCTTTTCATGTGATCCTTTAATGTCAGTTACTGTATGAGAACCAAGGCTTGAACCGAGTGATTATGTTATGGGGAGTAGCTCTAGTTGATAATGAAACTAGAGTACAATGTACCTTTACTTGAGAATGACACTAGAGTACATAAAAGCCCCTACATGGGATGTGTACTAATTCTACCCTTGGCAAGTAAGAACACCCTCATCAGAGTAGGTAAGAACACTGTATTCCATATGTAGCTATCATGGTCTATGTCGGTTATTGCCTATTCTCATCATGTGGTATACTTACTAGCAATAGAGAAGTTATATGAAGTTTAGGTGTTGGTATGGGACTCTATCTAGACATTGCACAATAGGCTTTGAACGTGTTAGTTAGAGTCCCTAAGTCTTGTCCAAGACCATTACTTGGATGTCTTATATGTGATGTACGAGTCTCAAATAAACTTATGAACTAATGACCTATTTTATGAAGCATGTAAATGAATGAGTACCTAATCTAAAGTGACTTAAGGATTCCTTATCTAAAGTCTGAAGAGGGAATAAGGAATGATCTCTTCATGTCTTATCTTTGGAAGTCTTGAGAATGAATCTAGTTAGGGAAGTTGGTTGAACATGTATACATGATCTAAGACTTAGGTAGTCTTAAGGATTACTTAGGTAATCTTGAAGAGGTCAATCATGGACGTTGTCTTCTTGATTTACTTTAGTAGGTCTTTTGATAGACTTTGGAAGGAGAATGTCATGTGATGTATGAGTTGATGCATTAAGTTAGAATGATTCTATCCTAGGTAGCCTATAGGATCTTTTAAGTAAGTGTGTAAGGGATTAAATGGGTAGGTTCTTCACAACTCACTTCAGTGAGACTTAGAATCACCTTTGGTAGAAGAATCTCATGTTCATATGTTGATTTCTTGAAAGTGTGTATGGGACTCATCATACGTAGTCTTGAGGGTCATTTAGGCATGCCTAGAGAGTTTGTATGGGAGGTTTCTCTTTGTGTTGCTTCACTGAATCTTAGGATAGTATTGAGTGGGATGATTGCATAATAAAAGATGTATAAGGTAAAGATAAGCAACTTCATCCAACTCTTTCCATTAAGGTCGTGTTCATCCTCTCAGCCAAACCATTAAGTTGAGGAGTCTTGGGAGGAGTCTTCTGGTGTCTAATACCTTGATGCTTGCAGTGTTCGTCAAATGGTCTACATTATTCACCACCATTACTAGCACGAATACATTTCAGTTTCTCTTTCAACTGAAGCCTAAAACTTCTTGAAGACACATAACACTGTCTTTAGTCTTCAAGACATAGACCCAAAGTTTTCTCGAGAAATCATCAATCAAAGTAACAAATTAGAGTGCACCACCCAATGTTTTTGTTTTCATTGGTCCACATAAAGCAGAGTGCACTAACTCAAGGAACTATGTTTTTCTCGAAGGAGGGTAGGACTTAAAGGAAACTCTATTTTTTTACCAGCCAAGCAGTGATCACACTTTTCTAATTAGCACTTTTGAAATTTGACCAAAAATTCTTCTTGGCTAGAACATTAAGTCCTTTCTCACTGATGTGACTAAGTCTCTTGTGCCATAATGTTGAAGAGTTATCTCTCTCAACCACATTCATTATATCAACACAAGAAGATGCCATAGTCTAGCATAGACAACAACGTTTATTACCAAGTGCCACAACCAAAGAACCCTTAATGAACTTCCATTTTCCATCACCATTGGAACTAACATATACTTCAGCATTGAAAACACCAACAGAAATTAGGTGCAAACGAACATCAGGATCATGTTTCACATTGTTCAAAACTAGTTTAGTTCCAGCACTAGTTTCCAAACAAATTGTACCAATGCCAATAATTCTACAAACAATCTTATTATCAACACTCAAGGTTCCAAAATCACCAACAGTATAGGAAGAAAAATATCCTTCCTTGATGTCACATGATATGAGGCACCAGTGTCCACAACCTAGCATGACTCATCACAAGCAACATTTATCATATTGTCATCAAGAATAATAACAAGATCTTCGTTGGTACAGTGGGTAGGCAATTTGCATTGCCATATTCTTACTTTCCTCTTTGTTTTTGTTCTCCCTCTTCAACTTCCTATAGAACTTCTTTATGTGCACTTCATGCAACAATCATAACAGTCAATATCCTTAAGTCTGTCTCTAGATTTGCTCCTATTTTATTGTCTATACTGAGAACCATGAATTTTGTTTCTCCCCTTGAGGCCATTTATCAGGACATCCGACGAAGAAGAAACTTGAATTTTTCTTCTCATCTCATCGTTCAAGACACTACTCTTGGCAGAATCCATTGACATCACACCATCTGGAGCAGAATTTGACAATAAAGTTCTAAATGTTTTCCAAGAGTCTGAGAGGAAACCAAGTAGAAGTACGATCATCTCCAATCTACCTTTATTTTACTCTATATTGTTTATAATTGGAGAGTAATATAGAGAAAGTGATCGACAATCCCTCTTCATTTTAATCTCTATCCTTCATTTATAGAGAGGTGAATAGTAATTCTCCAAATTTGGAGAACTACTATTCACCTCTCTATTTCACTTTGTGACTATTTTAATATCATCCACTGTATCATTTATTAAGTCTTATTATTTGTAATTAATTGTCGAATATAATATAACATCTAAAAAATATTATTGACTAGTTACTATTATCCAAATTATAATTTTCTATTTTTTTTAAATCGTCACTTAAAATATGTAATTTCAAATTATTTTAATATTATTTATATTATATTAGACTATTAATTATGTTTTTAATAGTTTAATTACTATTTAAGTAATATAACATCTAAAAAACATATTATTGATAAGTATACTATTTTCATCACGAATTAACTATATTTTAAATTGTCACTTTAAATATTTAATTTAAAACTATTATTATTTTTGACTATGAAGATTGCATAAAATAAACATGATAATTCAAACAATCTACTTTTATGTTATAATGAAAAATTATTAAACTACCTTTTTAATGAGCATGAAAATACTTTTTGCAATAGTTCAAAATGGAATAGCGGAAGTACATTAGTACGCGAAATAATTGAATACAAGATGAAATTGTTAATTTAAATAATTTTTAGCTAAACATACAAAAATGGACAAAAAATTACTCATTTTGAACTCCGTAACGCATTAATAGGGCAAAATGGGAGCAACATAATAGTCTTGAAAGTAAAGTATTTATGTAAAATTTAAAATTAAATTTTACAATAATGCATTATTTATTATGTAAATTATATTTATTAATGATTTCACTTTTATTTGAATGTTTGTTAGTATGTATTATACATAATATTTTTTTAATTTATTTTCTTTATAAATTTAGAAAAAAACATAATTTTATATTCAATAAAAAATTGAAAAGAATATAATTTATATTACACGAAGATTATAATGATTATAGTGTAATTATTTGTGAAAAGAATAAATGATTTATATTGTGACATATGAAAATAAAAATCTAATTGAAATATTGATATAATATCAAGGAAAGAGTAAAAGATTCCTTTTTATAAGTAAAATAGAGAATTGGGTTGGAGTTGATTATTTGAAAAAATAGAGAACTAAATATTTGGAGAGTAAAATAGAGGATTAAAATAGAGATGCTCTAAGCCTTGAATTTCTTCATCAAATTTGATGCCCATAACATATAATTGGTTCATGATTTCCCGAAAATTAATAAGATGGCCTGTCATCAGAGAACAATCATGATACTTTAAACTCAACATCTTCTTCTTTAAGAACATTTTGTTATTTCCTGTCTTCCGAGCATACAAACTTTCAAGATGCTCCCATAGACTTCCCACATGTGTTTCCCCAGAAATATGGTTCAACACATTATCGTCGACCGATTGTCTAACGAATCCACAAACATGTCTTTGCAATAGATTTCACTTTTCATCTGTTTTATTATAAGACATTACAGTGGTGAATACTGATTTGTAAATATTCTTAACATAAAACATATCTTCCATTTCCCCTTTCAAATGTCAAAATTGATACCATTAAAAGTAACCATTCTACTTGTGTAGTCTTCTATTATTTTTCCCCAAAAAATATTGTTATCGCAAATAAAAGTAAATCTTTTATGATGTTGATGTTCAAACTGTGCTGCAACTACAGAGCATAGTCAGATAAAACCTTGTCTTTAATATCTTTTATTTGGTAAAAATGCGGATAAACACAAAAATATATATGGTAAAAGTAATGGAAATAAAATGACATTAAGAGTTTTCTGTGGAAACCCTTCTAAATAAGGAAAAAACCACGGGCCAAGAGGAGCAACTATATCATTGTAGTGAGGAATTTTACACTATGTAGTCACGACTACAATACTCAAAGTGACTAGAACACACGCAAAAGGAACAACACTCTTTTGGTTTCCACCTTACTAAAATATCGCTCACACTCTATTTTTTCTTCATAGACTATTTTTCTTGCATAATTTATGGAATACATCACTTTGCTCTCAAAGTAGTTTTTTTCGCCCTAAATTTGTGTGTTCTACAAATGAGAAAGAATGTTCTATTTATAGGAGGAAAAAATCATGTCTATGTCAATAATGACATAAGTAAATATAGCAAAGTCAAAAGGAGATGTAAATCTTACCAATTTGCACCACCAAATCATTTATTTTCAACTCTAATTACTATTCTTTTCGAATAATTATTTGTAGCAATTGAATAGAAAAAGTTGACCAAAAATATAGGATGGAATCCACATTGAGATGATGCGAAGCCCTTAAGTTGTTAAAGGAAAGTCCACCTGGTAACTAATTGTTGGCAAATCAGGATTGTGTATTTACATATTAACCAATGGATTTGAGGTGTCATAACTTATTTTGAGAATTCATGTAGTTGACTTCAACTTTTTTGAGATTATTTATTATGTTTCGAAATTCTAAATTTGTAAGTAGTCAGTTAGGTTACCCTATTTTTATTTTAAGAATTTACCCTGGATGACACAAAAGTATTTGTAGCCTATGTCACTTAGGATGCAGGGAAAGGATTGACTGTACGATTATCGACATGAAATGAATATTTGAATAAAACAAATTAGAAGATCTCTAACACAATTGAATGTGTGCACCTGTTGTGGAGATATTCTACGCAAGGTATTACTGCTAAATCTCTCATTTAAATTTTTCTACTGGTTGTTTTGTCTTTAAAAGTTTACTACATAAGAATGTCAAGAAAAATTGTGTGCTTAGCCTCTAAAAATGTAACTCAACTTCCTTTACCACTGCGAGAATTTTATATCTAATATATAAGAATGAAAAATAATGTATGGGGAACATTACTCGGAAGATTAAGAAATAAAAAAATAAAGAAAAATTAAATTAGACTTAATAGTATTTCATACTTATGCCTTGGGAGATTCGGGATGGCAGGATATTTGTGTGTGTTCCGTTACAAAACATATATGCACAACGGAAGCATATCATAATCTGTATTGCTTACATGAATAATAGATAACCAATGTCCTTAATGCTAGAACACATAAACATACTAAAATTTAATTCAAGAATTATCTTTTGAAGCATGAGTGAATTTCTCAAGTGAATCTACAAGGTAGCTATGATCTTCAATAGTGATCCCAAGTCACATCCGAACTCTCTCAATACTTGAGGGGATAAGTATTGAATAGAAAACTAATACCTTCTTTTTTCTAGGTTAGGAGAATCCCTATTTATAGAGATTTATTCCTAATTAAAAAAGGACTATAAAATCTAATTTTTCTAGAAGACTAGAAAAAACTATATTATTCTCCTTTTTCCATAGAAATAGGATTTCGAGTTACACTTAAATATGGACATTATAGGAACCACTGAATTAATTATTAAGACTTCTAATTATGTAAATTATACAAATAATTAATTTGAATTATTCTTACCATAATAATTACAAATCAATCCACTAGAAATTCGTAATTGCACTCCTCTGTTTATATTTTGTAATTCCCCATTAACCACTTTAATTCCCCATATTAAGATTTCAGACACTAATCAATAAGTTAAATTAGTGAAAAATTTAACTTAACGATTAATTTCCTTTAGAGTACTGCTTAACTTATTTTATGTTTAAAATTCATAGATCCACTTTCAAAATTTGACACGATGAAAACTTATAAGTTTATCAAAAAGGCATATCAATCAATCTCTGTAACGAGACATGGGTTCCATCAACTAACTTATTATTTCATCCATATATATTATTATCTTCCAACTTACCAGACATATTGGCCCATCTCAGAATCTCCCCTTTATTAAATAAGAATGATAATAAATGTATAAAAATCATAATCGTTAAATGAGGATTAAGAATATAAATACATTTAATACTTTAGAGAATATGTTTTTGTCAGTCACTCTAAAATTATTATCTCTACTTGATCCCATTCAATACATAAAAAATGTACTAGCATAAGAAGTTGGAACTATACCGTTCCCATATTCAGGATAAATTACATTTAATCTTGTGCTACAAAATCATACCCAATAACATGTCCAATTTCCATCCTAGATTGTGAACCAAAAACTTTATACCTATAAGAACCGATTATTTAATCTTCTATATATAAGCTAAAACTCTACACAATAAATCATATACTATATAAGTAAATAGAAACCATAAACGAATATATGATCTATTGGAATTGAAAAAATATTTATTCTCTAATAAATATTATTTCTTAACATATGGTTAATAGTATACATCCCAACAATCTCCTAGTTAGACTTTTTGTTACACCTCCAAAAATGACTTATGTGAAACTAGGGACTAATGTGTGTGTCAAAAAGTCATAAAGTCCTAAGATAATATAAAATGATTTTTTAGGCAGTTTCTAAGGATTTGGGTTAAGTTTGAAACCAAACGTCAAGGGACGATCAAGACATTCGACGACTAGTCACCTATGTGCCTTATGTATTTTCATATCCTTATGTGCGTGTAATGATTTATGAGGTCATTATAGGGTTGATTATAGTGTTTAGAGTCATCATGTTAGTTCAGTAAGGTATGGAGGTCAAACATCCAAGAACGTCCGGTGACGTTCGAAAGATAACATTTAGACGTCCTTGTGAGTTTGGATGTGTTTTAACATGTTGCATGGCTTGTTTGATGTTGAAATTTTTTGGAGGTGTTACTAATAACTAGACTTTAATGTTAAGGAGTCTAAAATCCGGGTACGACTCCATCGACGGGCCATCAGTTGGTGCTTCAATTCTGCCAGTTTTTCTATTAAGACTTGTGGTTTTTAGGAAATTCACCCCATGTTTTATAAAATAGGAGGACTGTTATTTTAGGTTTGTATGAGTATTTTAAGAGTAACTCTCATTTGTACCCTAGAAACTAGATCAAAACTCATTCCCTCCCAAAGATTCTCTAAAAACCTCCATGAGAGCTCAAGATGAAGATGAAGCTAGATGATGGATCTTCAATGGAGTTTATTGTTAAGTTATCATTGGATTCTTCTAATAAGGTATGGGAGTTCTTCATATAAGGCTTTCTATCACCTTATAGTCAATTTCAAAGATGATTTCAAAGACATTCAAAAGATGAAAAACTTTAATTTCTACTCTAACTCTTGGGTTCTTGCATGAAACATTTTTAAACCTTAAGATATGATATAATTAATGTATAATTGATGTTTTCAAATTTAATTCACCATAAACCCTTGACTTCTCAAATCTGTCAATTTGACTAAATTATGGGTGAATTGATTATGGCATGAAGTCATGTGTACATTGCTTAGGACTATTGATTTATGTTTAGATCATGAGTGTATGTATCATAGGCAATCTCAATTTGATTACATAAGTGATGTGTAACGTTGGATTCATAGTATATAAAGTTTATTGTATTGAATTGGTGATCATGGACATTGTAAGAGCCTTAATGAGTTGATTAATTGGCCTATGGATGGAAGTTGTGTAGTTGGATCAATGGTATGCTGCCCTAACTCTATTAACATTATGAATGGATTTTTTATTACAATTATGATTGGTATGATTGACTTATGGTGGCGGTTTTTATGTGTTACCTTTGTGAAAGATGTGGCCTCGTCGATATTACTTTGTGAATTGTATTAGTATCATCTTTAGGACTTATATGAAGTTGTAATATCAAGCTTCTTGATTTTAATTAATGTAATCATGTCTAAGATGTTATGGATTGTATGAACATGTGGTTTGAAGCATGATATAATATGTGTTATTTGTGTAGGTTATCAGTAAGGTGCCTTATACTGCTTGTATGATCTTGTGTGAGTGATTATGTTATGATTGCTCTTATATGATTATATATAAAGAAGTTGTATATGGATGTGTGAAGGTTAACATGTTTTACTCTTAAATGTCTATGTATGACTAAGCTAGTCCTTGATGACTTATTACATGTTTTATGAGAATGTAGTGTCTTGATTAGGTAGACCTAAGTCCCTCTTCTTGATGTATGAAAGATATGTGAATATGTGAATCCTTGAATTAGTATGTTAAAGATTCTTAGTCTTGTGTGAGTCAGTGACATGTGACCTGGAATATAGACAAGAAGGTCATTTATGTGGAATCGTCTAGAAAGAAGGTTATGATATCCTTGAAGTCAATAGCGGTAAAGGTATCCTTGTTGTGTGAATGGTGGACTTAAGGTTGGTTGACTGAAATGGCATGTAATCATCCTTCGGAAAGTCATTGAGCTATCATGTTCACCATTGAAATGCATCCCTTGCGGACCTCTTTTGTAGGGTGAATGTAATAGGGTTATGAACTAGATATGGAACCCCTTCATGTAAATTACTCTAAAAGAACAAACGCTAGCACTGGGTGAGTATGGTTATGGAAGTAGCTCTAGTAAAGGATGAGACTAGAGTCCAAATAAACCCTTCATATTCCTTAAACATGTTCCTACATAGGATGTGTCTATGTTCTACCTTTGGCAAGTAGAACACCCTCTATCTGAGTAGGTTACAACTCCGGATTCCATGCTTACTTACCATGGTCTATGTTGGTTATTGCCTATTCTAATAATATGGGAAACATACTAGTGTTTGAGAAGTCTATGAAGTTTTGGTGATTGTATTGGACGCTACCTAGACATTGCACCTTTACGATTTGAAGATGTTAGTGAGTCAGTCCCTAGGTCTTATCCAAGACCATTACTTGAATGTCCTTATGTTATGAATGTCTCTTGAATGAGCTAATGAAGTAATGACTTATGTTAGGAAGCATATGAATGAACGAAAACCTAATTTAGAGTAACTCTAACGATTTCCTAGTTAGAGTATGAATGGGGCATAAAGGATGATCTTTTCAAATCCTACCTAGGGAGATATTGAGAATGACTCTAGTTAGGAAAAGTTGGTTGATAAAGTAGGCATGATATAATCTTAGGAAGTCTTAAGGATTACCTAGGTAATCTTGAAGAAGGTGTATGGGCTTTTTCTTTTTGAATTACTTAAGTAAGTCTTTGGAAAATCATAGTCAGGGGAATTTCATATTATGTGTTATGTGTTTTGGTGTATTTTAAGTGTATATATCTCATTATAGGGTGTCCTAAGGTTTTTTAGGTGTGGTTAGAGAGGATGTATGAGATGTATCTTTTTGTCTTACATAAGTTGGTCTTAGGATAACTTTTAGTGAGAAGGATGCATGCTTAATAAGTTCACTGTAATGTTGGAATTTTTTCACGGTGAAGCTTAAAATAGTTCACTGTAATACGCACTATTTCACTGTAGTGTTCCTAAGAATGTGGTTAAATGCTTATGTGGTTTTTAATGTGTTTCTTTTATTTTTAATGTTGTTCCTATGCTTATAGTATGATTTTTTAATCAAAATTTATGAAGAACATGGTATTTACAAAATTTTCCTTTTTCATGGTTTTGTCATTGCTTGCATTGTTAGTGTATCTAATGTAACCCCTTCTTTTATCTTTTTGACTAAAGTGTAGGTAATTGGAAGTATTGGTATGCCATGGAGGATGAATAAGTTTCTAAAGGTTGAAGACGGGTGTTGGTGACTCCTCATTGATTTGAGGAAAATATCCACATGTTCCTTTTTATGTCTTCGTCTTTATTTTATGTCTTGTATGGGATTAGTCCCAAGTGTTGTATATTCCAAAGATTAGATGGTTCAATGAGATACTGTAAAAGTTTGATGTTTTAATAAAAGTCTTCCACTTGCGTAATGTTTTTGAAAGAGTTTTTCGTGTGTAAGAAAGTTTTAAATTCTTGCTCATTTTAAATGTTTATTATGCAATGAATGATACGAGTGGCTTTAGTGAGACTTCTCGGACTCTCATATGCTGTGTGGCGACAAAACGATGCTCTAACTTCTATGGTGTACTTGTGTGTCTTTATATAGCTGGTATAAGAGCATAAGGTTTGGTAATGTTCCACATTCGATAGAGTCTTGTTCAACATGTGAAACACAGCACATTATGAATAGGAGACTATTGGGTGCTAGGAAAAGTTTCACTTCTTCATTCTTCTTATCGTGCCTAGGAGCTTTGTATATATTGTCTTTCCCTTGTCCATTATGTGTTGGTCCTTTGACAGTGGCCTTTGTGAAGTATGGGTTGGGGGAGAGAAAAGATGAGATGTGACTTGTTATATGGGGTATGGAAGATGGTGTTGATGACTTTAGGATGGTTGAGTTACCTTTTGAAGGGTAGTATAGTTGGATGAAATTGTGAAGAATAGTGTTAGAAAGGTGAAGAAGTGGTTGTTGAGATGTTTTGAAGTTGTTTAAGACCCGACCTTAGAATGGAAGGTGATGAGATTTGAAAGAGTAAAGGTGAGTTTTTCCTAGGAAAAGGGATGTAGTTGTTAGACGGTTAGACCTTTAAGAGTCTTTAGTTTTCATGAGATAGAATTTGGTGAGAAAATATTAGTAAGGTTTAAGGTGCCTTGAGGGAGTTCCTTGTAATAGGTGTTATGCTGACCTTAGAATGGGTTTCTCCTAATTGGGGGAGTATGGTGAAGAGTATGGTTGTTGGAAGTGAGATACCCTTAACCTTTATTTATGTGTTTCTTTAAGCCTAAGACAAAGAATTATTAGTAACTTGATTATGTAGGAGTCTTTTGTGAAAAATGAGTTCCAAACATTCTCCTTATGATATGCATGTTTTGGTTGAGTTCTTGTTAAATGAGAAAAAAATTACTTCTCATGCATGGTATCTTCCTCATGGTTCATGTGCATCTAGTGTAGGTTGCTAATTGTTTCAAGAAGATGAAAATGAGCATGTCTAAATTGTTAAATGAGATTGGTTTGTTGAGCATTTATAAGATATTTCTTAAGGGTGATATTTGTTAAATTGTGAAGCATGTTCATTGTAAGAAAATTGTATTCACTATGAAGATTTTGTAAAAATGAATAAATTAATTATGTCATGAATTCATGTGTACATTGCTTACGACTACTGATTTATGTATAGATCATGATTGTATGGATCATAGGCTGTCTCAATTTGATTACATGAGTGATGTGTAATGTTGGATTCATAGTATATAGAGTTTATTATATTGAATTGATGATCATGGACATGGTAAGATCCTTATGGGTAATGAGTTGGTAAATTGGCCTCTGGATGGAAGTTGTGTAGTTGGATCAATGGTATGCTACCCTAACTCTATTAACATTATGTATGACTTTTGTATTACAATGATGATTGGTATGGTCGACTTATGGTGGCGGTGTTTATGTGTTACCTTTGTGAAAGATGTGGCCTCGTCGACATTATTTTGTTAATTGTATTAGTACCATGTTTAGGACTTATATGAAGTTATATGTAAAGTTTGTTGATGTTAAGTAATGTAGTCATATCTAAGATGTTATGGATTGTATAAACACGTAGTTTGAAGCATGATAGATAATATGTGTTATTTGTGAAGTTTAAAAGTAAGGTGCCTTATTCTGCTTGTATGATCTTGTGTGACTGATTATATTATGATTCCTCTTATATGATGATATTTGAAGAATTTGTATATTGATGTGTTAAGGTTAACATGTTATACTCTTAAATGGATACGTATGACTAAGATAGTCCTTTATGACTTCTTACATGTGCTATGAGAATGTAGTGTCTTTATTTGTTATACCTAAATCACTCTTCTTTATGCACGAAATATATGTGAATATATGACACCTTGACTTAGTATGCTAAAATTTCTTAGTCTTGTGTCAGTGAATGACATGTGACCTTTAATAGAGACATGTAGGTCCTTTATATGAAATCTTCTAGAAAGAATGTTATGATTTTCATGAAATCGAAAGCCGTAGTGGTATCTTTCTTGTGTGAATGGTGGACTTAAGGTTTGTTGGCTGAAACGGTATGAAATCATGCGTAGGGAAGTCATTGAGCTATCCTCTTCATCATTGAAAGGCAGTCGTAGGGGACCTCTTTGGTAGGGTGAATGTGATTGGGTTATGAATTATATATAGAAACCATTCATGTGATCGTTTATGTTAATTACTCTAAGAGAATAAAGTCTAGCACCGAGTGAGTATGGTAAGGGAAGTTAATCTAGTTAAGGATGAGACTAGAGTACAAAGAAACCCTTTATATTACTTAACCATGTGCCTACATGGGATGAGTCAAACTTCTACCAAAGGTTACAACTCCGAATTCCATGCTTAGCTACCATGGTCTATGTCGGTTATTGACTATTTTCATCATATGGTATATGTACTAGTTTTTTAAAAGGCTATGAAGATTAGATTGTGGTATGAGACGCTACCTAGTCATTGCACCTTTAGGCTTTGAAGATGTTAGTTATTGAGTGCCTAGGTATTCTCCAAGATCATTACTTGAATGTCCTTATGTGATTAATGTCTCTTGAATGATCTAATGATGTAATGACTTATGTAGGAAGCACGGGAAGGAGTGAATACCTAATCTAGAGTAACTCTAAGGATTTCCTAGTTAAAGTGTGAAGGGGGAATAAAGGCTGATCTCTTCATATCTTACTTAGGGAGATCTTGAGGATGACTCTAGTTAGGAAAAGTTAGTTGATAATCTTGAAGTCTTAAGGATTAATTGGGTAATCTTAGGAAGTCTTAAGGATTAATTAGGTAATCTTGAAGATGCTGTATGGGTGTTCTCCGATAGAATTACTTAAGTAAGTCTTTTGATAACCTTAGTGAGGAGAATGTCATATTATGTGTTGTGTTTTGGTTAATTGTAAGTGTATATATCTCATTATAGGTAAGTCCTAAGGATCATTTAGGTGTTCTTAGTGAGGGTGTATGGGAGGTCTCTCTTTGTCTTACTAATGTGGGTGTTAGGGTAGTTTTTAATGAGAAGGATGCATGGTTAATAAGTTCACTTAAATATTTCAATATGTTCATGGTGAAGCTTAAAATAATTCACTGTATTATGTGTTATTTCACGGTAATGTTCCTAAAAATGTGGTTAAATGCTTATGTGGTTTCTTATGTATTTCTAATATGTTGAATGTTGTTCTTATGCTTAAAGTATGATGTTTTAATCAAAATTCATGAGAAACATGTTATTTACTAAATATCCCTTTTTCATGATTTTTCTATGGCTTCATACTTAGTGCATCTAATGTGCGAACCCTTTCTTTTTCCTTTTTGACTAAAGTGTAGGGAATCGGAAGTCTTGATACGCCATGGAGGATGAATAGGTTTCTAAGGGTTGAAGATGAAGCATTGGTGAGTCCTCATCGATCCGAGGAAAATATTCACATGTTCCTTTTCATGTCTTAGTCTTTATTTTATGTTTTATATGGGCTTAGTCCCAAGTGTTGTATACTCCAAAGTTTAGATGGTTCAATGAGACAATGTAAAGGTTCAATGTTTTAGTGAAATTCTTTTGCTTGCTTAATGTTATTGAAAGAGTTCTTCGTGTGTGAAGAATGTTTTAAATTCTTACTCATTTTAGAATGTTTATCATGCTATGAATGATACGAGTGGCTTTAGAGAGACTTCTCCGAGTCTCATATGTCGTGTGGCGACTCAAGGATGCTCAAACTTCTAGGATGTACTTGTGGTTCGTTACACTTTTAACCATCACAATTGTCAAAATGTACTATATCTAAATGCATACTTAATATTATATACCCTAACAATCTCCCACTTAGATATTTAATCTTGAAAATGGTCAGAATACTATGTCTTAACACATGATTAATAGTATATACTCTAACCATCTCCCACTTAGACTATTACCTATGCATTTACAAATTTCATAGACATTTCTTTATTTCTTATCGAAAGAAAATTTACCAAGATATTTTCTCATGCAATTTTATCTATTAGTGTTTCCTCGTAACGAATCGATTTTTTACTAGATCTTGAGAGAATTTATCATGAAACCCTTTAAGAATGTACTTAATTTCAGGAGATCTATCATAAAAGTTCTCTCAAGAATACAACCAAATCAATCTTCCGTATGATTCTCCCACTACGACTAGGTACAACTATTATAATCACACTTTCATGTTCTTGAGTTTTAATATTTTCTTCCAAATCTTTTGATATTGAAATATTACCAACTTATTATGAAGTGTTCTTTTAAAATGCTCAACATCATTCCCACTACTTGAGATGGTATTTTTATTTTGTCTAGTAATGTTTCTCCCACTACCTAAATGCAATGGAACGTCAAATATTACATGGCTATTAGATTTTCCTGAGCGTCTGTATTTATATTTGACTTATTTGTTATTTTATTGTTCAAAACCTGTAAAACTAGTTTACTTCTAGGGAGATGGTTTACCAAATGATCCTATTCTACAAATCAGACAGTTGTGTTAACAATTGCCTTATTTTCTTTAGGACACTATAATAAACCCTTTTTTCGTCTTTAAGATATCCAATACACACATACATTCTGTTCTTAATTCGAATTTTCTTATTCTCCCATCAACACATGTAATGGACAATCCTATATCTGAACATGCCACAAATTAGACATACGTCAAATCCAACCCATTCAATCATTGTTCATGGTACTGATTTGACAGAAACTGAATTCAGAATATGTTATGCAATTATTAGAGCCTATCCCAAAAGAAACAAAATAACTAATAATCAGTCAATGATTAATCTTTTCATCTTCATAAGATTCTAGTTTTCTTTTCTCCTCTACAACAATATATTATAGAGTGTCTAGTGTAGACAATTGAAAAACAATTAATATATAAGATAAGTGACTTATGAGCTATGCAGAGAGGTTTATGACACTACAATCAGATTCTAGTGACTTTATCTTACATCTCTAAAATCACATAGGTGAATCTAGAGCCTAAAATGATTTTCATGAGGTTCTAAGGTCCTGAAATTGTTTATAATGTGGTATTGAGACAATGACTAAAGATTTAGCTTAATTAGAAGTTGAACATCAAGGGACGACTAAGATGTTCGACGACTAGTCACTGATGTGCTTCACGTGTGTTTATGTGCATTTATGTGTTTAATGAGCTTATGAGGTCACAATATGAGTTACAGTAGTGTATACAGTCAGTTTGCCAAGTATTATGAAGTTTGGAGGTCAAACGTCCAAGAACGTCCATGATGCTCGAAAAGTTTGCCTTGAAACAACCTTGTGTGTATTGACATGTTTCGTCAAGTTTAATGTGTTTGTTTTGGATGGAAATGATATGAGAGGTCCTAAACTCGTAATGATCATATTCAAGTTTGAAACATCCAATTGAAAGTCCCCAAGGACCAACCAAGGGTCCTTGAGGAAGGACCCTTTATGTGAGCAAAAGGTTGTCAAGACCAAGCCCAATCGACTCAGGCAATCGACGTCGCGTGGGTCGGTCGACACCCCGTCGTTGGTGGTCGTTGGTCAAGAAATATACTAGGGATATTAAGATTCTACGGGCCAGTCTCTGAAACAAACGACGACATACCAGGACGGGCCATTTGTGGACAAACGGTACGTCGATGGCCAAGCGTCTATCGTTCCTTTAACTTGACTGCTTCACTCCACGTCCAAATATAGTAAAACCTCGATAAATTAATATAGTTGGCACCATGAAATTTTATTATTTTATTGAGATATTATTTAATCTATAATATATATATATATTTATTAGTTTAAAGAATGATTTGAGTTTTAATGAAGGTTAATTTTGAATATATTAAAATTATTGTATCTTACTAATTTATGTATCATATTTATTGATCTCACATAAAAAATATTATACATAAATTACAATGAATACACCAAAATTATTGTATCTTATTAATTGCAACCTTGTGATGTTGGAATGATAAGATTTTTCATTATATTTTTACGTAGGATATTAGAAGACTATGAAGTGGGAAAAACTGATCCAGTAAATATTAATATTTTTGATGTTGTCAATTTTCCGATCCCTGTTTGGACAAAAAATGTTCAGCAAGAGATAATAGTAAATTATTTTCTACACATAAAAATTTGTTCGGGGGATGCAATCTCAGAGAATTTGAATGAACCTACTTGTGAAAACTTCACTAATGAACTTGAGGTCATTGATTAATGGTCTCTGTTACCATAATGAAATCGATGTCAGTAGCCTGTTGGATGATTCGAGTAAAAGTAAAACATGTTAAGAGGTGAGAACATAGAATAACTTATGCATACCATAGAAAAAATAATGAGATGATGAAGTTAAAGATGATACTATACATTTGCAACCAGTTACGCGTAAGAAAATACTTGTTGCATTTAAGACTCTTCACTATTTTATGATATTGTTTGAAATGACAAGACCATAACTCTTATATGAAATAAGAAAAGTTAGAGATGAACTTCAACTAGATTTAAATTTTAAGAAAAAAAGAACACAATAAAATCATATTTTATTAAATTATCTTAGATATATTTTTAGTTTTAAAGAATTATTAATTTATGGTATTAATGGGACCATATATTTATATAGGGTTCTTCTGAAAATATGTTATCTTATTATCTATTGAAATTGATGACTTTTTCCATTGGCCCAAGTCGTGACATAATAAAAATATTATTTTAGAGAGATTATTAATTTATCGAGTATTAATTTATAGAGATTTTAGTGTAATAGTTCGGGTGGTTACTTAGGGGTATTTTGGGTATTTTAAATAGCTATATAAGTCCTAAACACCTAGATGAATTCATTCTTCCAAATCAACCCCAAATTTTCTAAGAATTTCTCTAGAACTCTATTGGAGCTAAAACTCAAGGAAGAGATTGGATTTTGGAGATTTGATTGTTAATTCTTCATAAATTGGTGGATTAGCATCAGTGTGGTATGTATTATTAATCCTTGTAATTTATTCATAAAGGAGTAACCTTCAAAGTGATTTCGGAAGTCTTCTAAAAATGAACTTGTTCAATTTCATGATCTAGCCATGGGTTATTGCATAAAATAGTTTGAATAATTGATTATAATTGATTGATTTTAATTAGGTGATTCAAACCTAAAATCTTCATAAACCCATGCAAACTATAATCCCTTCAAATTGGCTATATTTTTGATGTTATGATCTTGTCTCAATGCTTATGAATTCTAGTGTACTTTTCTATGTTCTATTGAATGATGTAAGAAGTATATTAGATTGATGTATAGGTTTTCTTATATTGATAAATATATATTTAATTGACTTAGACTCATTGAGTATTATGATTTATGCATTGAATTGATGATTATGGCTATGGGTAAGGACCTATTGGTATTGTATTGGATGATTTAGCTGTGTATTGAAGTGAGAGAATGAATTTTGTGGTACGCTTCCCTAGTTGTCTTTATTTTATGTAATGTAGGTCTTGAATTATGTTGTGATTTTAATGGTCCACTTATGGTGGCGGTGTTATATGTTATAATTGTGAATGTTGTGCCCTAGTCGGCGTTACTTTATGTATTATGATGATCATGGCCTTTGTCGTCAACTACTTGAAGTATTATGATGATTTGTGTAATTTATTATGTGAAGTATGATCATATCTACCTACATGTTAGTAATCTGGAAGCATGTTTTCTTCTATTGATATTGTTAGTAGATCATGTTAGACTATGACTATGTCCCTTATGTGTGTAGCCTTAGATTTGATGCATGATTAATCCTAATTGATTATATAGTCTTTTAATGACTATATTTATGAATATATAGTTTTATATAGAATGACTTATAGTTGACTTGGTTGTGCCTATGTGCTTCTTGATATGATATGCTATGTATGATAAAGTGAAGTAATAATGTGTCTTGTTTAGGTAGACCTAAGTCTCTCTTCTTGATGTATGAATGGTATGTGAAATTGAGATGTTTTGACTTAGGATGCTAAAGTATGTTACTATTGTATGTATGACTGATATTTGACCTTGAACATAGTGAGAAGGTCAAATTATGTGGAACCTTTAAGAAAGAAAGTTATGTTATCCTTGAAGTCGAAAGCCGTAATAGTATCCTTCTTGTGTGGGTGATGGCCTTAGAAATTGTTGGCTGGAACGGCATGAAATCATTCTTAGGAAAGTCATTAGGCTATTCTATTCTCCATTGAAACTCAGCCCTTAGGTACCTCTTTTGTAGGGTGAAGGTGATTGGTTTATAAACTAGATATGAAACCCCTTCATGTGATCTTTTATATGAACTACTCTATGAGAACAAATGATGGCACCGAGTGAGTATGGTAAGGGAAGTTTCTCTAGTCAAGAATGAGGCTATAGTGCAAAGAAAACCTTCATAATCCTTAACCATGTGCCTACATGGGATGTGTCCAAGTTCTACCTTTGGCAAGTAGAACATCCTTATCGAAGTACGTTACAACTCCGGATTCCATGCTTAACTACCATGATCTATGTTGGTTATTGCCTATTCTCATCATATGGGAAAATTGCTAGTGTTTGAGAAGTCTATGAAGTTTAGGTGGTTGTATGAGACGTTCAGTAGACATTGCACCTATAGGCTTTGAAGATGTTAATTAGTGAGTCCCTAGGTCTTCTCCAAGACCATTACTTGAATGTCCTTTATGTGATAAATGTCTCTTAATGAACCATTGAAGTAATGACTTATGATAGGAATAATGTAAATGAACGAGTACCTAATCTAGAGTAACTCTAATGATTTCCTAGTTAAAGTGTGAAGAGGTCATAAAAGATGATTTCTTCATGTCTTATCTACGGTAGTCTTGAGAATGACTCTAGTTAGGAATGTTGAATTATAAAGTCGGCATGATCTAATCTTAGGAAGTGTTAAGGATTATTTAAGTAACCTTAAAGAGGGTGGATGGGAGTTCTCTTCTAGAATTACTTAAGTAAGTCTATTGATAACCTTGGTGAAGAGAGTGTCATATTATATTTAGGTATCTTTGATGTGTTGTAAGTGTATATATCTCATTATAGGTAGTCCCAAGGATCATTTATGTGTGCTTAGAGAGGGTGTATGAACGGTCTCTCTTTTTCTTACTTCAGTGAGTCTTAGAATAACTTTTAGTGAGGGAATTACATGCTAATTAGGTTCACTTTAAGGTTTAAGCAGTTCACTGTAACGGTAATGTGGCTCACTGTAATTTTCTTAAAATGTGATAATTTGTCTATGTGTTATCTTATGTGTTTCTAAGGTGTAAAAATGTTGTTCTTATGCTTATACTATGATGTTTTAATCAAAAAGAGTATATTTCCATTTAATGTCTGTTATCATGATTTTTATGCATTAAGCCATACTTAGTACATGTTTTTGCTCTAATTCCGTATCTTTATCTATCTCTTAAGTAATTCATAGGTGAAGGTGCTATTGGAACCGAAGCATGGATTATAGGATCATTAAAGCAAATTAAAGTATGTCCTCATTTGACTCGAGGGCATAGATGTCTTTAGAGTTTCTTTTATTAAGCATTTGTAATAGACTTGATAGTACTATATTTCGATTGTATGAGGCGTGTTCCGAGTATACATGAGTCTAAGATTTTATGACATGAGACTTAGTATTTCCTTTGGTTATATGAAAGATACTTTGAAAGACTATTAGCATTTTTGTGAAAAATTTTAATTTCGCACTACTTTTCATATATGTATATGGATGATTATTGTGAAAGGGTTTGTACAAGACCTCCAAGAGTTCAAGTACGTCGGTTGCACTCCGAGAGTATCATATCTTCTAGGGTATGCTCTCGGGATGTGGCACTTTATATATTTTTCATGAATATACTTTCATATGTATTAAATATTTTGAGTTTATCAAGACATTTATATTTACAAAAAAGTAAAAAATATATTTATATCGCGAGTAGCCTTCTTGAAAACATAGAAAACTCAACTTCACCGCTTTTCCATATTCTCATTTATTACACAAATCAAAATAGATTAATTAAAACTTATCACTACATTTTTTTCTCTTTTTAAGAGGAAAGCTAAAGTCTCTTAGTCATTTTTCCTTTTAAACAAAACGTACATATTGGTAGTGACTTCACTTTCAATGAACCGTTATGTCCATCCATTAATCAACATCAAAATTCTATTCAAAATAAATGACATAGACACTAATGTACAGATAAGTTTCAATCAATTTAAAAGATATTTTACCTTATGAGACATATTAATATAATTCAATTCATGATACATAATACTAATAAAAGAATCATGCATCAATATACCATAACAAATAAAATAATTATCAAAATCAATGATAGAAGAGTTACAAATAAATATATTAAATACTAATTTCTTATCTAGTTAGAAACTAAAAATAATTTCTTCTAACAAAAGGTACAGGTACAAATGCATTCTTTGAATTAATATCTTATCACTACCAAAAGAAATTCTTAAGTAGTACTAAGTTGGTGCGTAAAGTCTATTGAGAATATGAGATGCAATACTTTAAATTGATCATAATATTTCAAATAATCTCAAATGAATAAATTCAGGGTCCATTTATACGTATATATCCACGAATATTGAATAGCCAATCGTTGGGATTGGAGAACTACTCATGCAATGCACATGTACAGTGACCGGTTGTTCTCTCTATAAACTTATACAGATCTAGCTTAGTTGGAGAGTCTACTGTTAGTTTAAGTTAAGTGAAAATCCTCTATCTAAAAATATCTAATCTTATATTACTCAGTTTAGGAGAGTTAATATAGATTATCAAAACTAGACAATTAAATACACAGTGACTTGCTTCAATTTTATCCGCTGGGGAGGAATGTATAAGCCAACACATAAATCTAATACTTCACTAATATTTAATCAAATATGACCAAAAACTCATATAACAATAAAAAAATAAAATAATTTCTTACTAGGATGTTCTTATGAATCTACCAAATTTCACATTAGTCACAGTTCTTTTTTTTTTTTGAATTCTAAAACTATGATCAAATTGATTGAAAATGTTGTTTGGCCAAAATAGAATTTAATATTTCCCGCTTAGTAATTCTTATTATATATCATTAGTTTTATAAAATAGATATACAAATCAAGAATAAGGAATGAAATTATAAAATTCCAAAACAAAAAGATGGTTATGTATACATTATATATTAAAATTCAAAACACCCCTCATAGATATCTGTGCATCTTAAACAATGATTTTTGATGAAAAATGACTATTCATGCAACATGCATAAGTGGTTTCAGATATTTACTTCGACAAATTTAAAACAAAAGATAACCAGATGGAGAGTATATGTTAATTTAAGTCAAGTGCATATCATTATCCCTAGATCCGTTGATCTAGTCAAATATTACTCAATTTAGGAGAGTTAATACATATATAAAAACTAGAGATTAAACTTTAATGAGTTTTATTAATTTCATCCGATAGGGAGGAAGGTCTAAGCAAACACATGAACTTAATATTTAACTAAAAGTTATCAAGATAATATGGAAAAAAACTCTATCAACACTATATCATAGTCGATTAATGTTTTTTGGTCAAATTAATTTTTCAAGAGACAAAAAATATCTAAAAACATCATCTGTACAACCTCAAATTACCAAATCACTATAAAACAATGTGTGTTTTAAATTTGATCATTTCTGTTGAACATACCAAAATTTAGATCAATCAGAGTTTAAAATTAGTATTTTTCTCCATAGCTATGATCAAATTCATATTTAAACGATATGAAAAAAAATTAAGAGATCTACATCCTTATCATACATCAATTTATGTTAAATCGTCACATGTAATCATGCACCACATATAACATAACTAAAACCAATATAAAGGATGTCATCATACTAAATCACATTTTAATTCCAAAGAACTTTAAAATCGTTTTAATAACCTCAAAAAATTTAACCACATAGTAATGAATACTTCGTACTAGGTCGTTATCAATGAAGTTACCAAATTTCACGTCAATTGGAGTCTATAAAAAATATTTATTTCAAAATCTATGACCAAATTCAAATTCAAGTGATTTAAACATCTTTAGAAATTAAAACAACATGACCTACATTCTTATCACATAACAATTCATGTCAAAAATCCATGTGCAATCATGTTCCAAGTTTAACATAAACATAATTGACATAAAGAATGACTTTTTTATCATATTCAAATCAAATTTTATTTACACAAACTACCTAAACCCATCTACACGATTTTCATTGGAACTGCCAACTTTCAAGTCAATCAAAGATCATAAAATTCACTATCGCCTAAATTATAACCAAATTTGAAAAATTAATCGTGTTAGGCGTAGTTTTAGATTAAAATAACTTGATTCATAATTTCATTCTCTTTTAATAATTATCGCATGAGCAAAAGGAGTACCTGTGTTCTTTCTTTAGCTAAGACATACAACACCTTCTTGTAACAAATTGTCCTTTCGATTAATATATCTGAGAATTGAAGATACTAATTTTTTTCCTTTTCAGATCGCTAATAACCTTTAATATCTTTTATCATGAATTAATTAAGTGTTACTAGAATATAAAGGTAAATCTCCATTCAAATAAATAAATATTCACCATTTCTATTCACTTAGGACAATTTATCTATGTTACATAAAAAATATTCTAATGAATCAAATCAATAGACCACATAAACGATCCCTATTTATTAATTACAATTATCAATTCATATATTAATATAATCTCTCGCATATATAAAACTTGTTAAGAATTTTTATTGATTTCAAATAAATATACCACATTAATGATAACTATTTATTAATCACAAATTTCTTAATTTATACTATGTCTAAGAATAATGCTCTAATAATTACTCAACTACGAGAGAAAAAATACTAATCATTTTATAATTTACGAATCACATTAGAGCAAAGACACCTATTGTACTAATCATAAAAGCATATATAATTACATTATTTTAAGAAATTAAATAATAAAAATGTCATATTGGCAAAAAAATTAGGGAAAATTATAATAGCAATATTTTAGTTTTTAATGGGATTCCCTAGCAACCATTTTATTAAAGATTAAAAAATGTCATTAATTTAGTTTGTTAAAGTATTAGTTATCTATTTACTATTATGTTCAAAAAATACAAATAAGTAACAAAAAAATTTAAAAATATTTTAATTTGATAAAATTCAATTAATTAATAACATAGTGGAGAAAGTCAAGGAAAATAATATTACAAATAAGATAATTTTTGAACTTAAACCAACAAAGTTACGTCACCATAATTACTAATCACAATTTTAGTATAACTTTAAGTAGACATAATTTTTTTTGCACTATTCTTAAGTCTTTTAATCTTTTATTTTTGAGATTATAATTTGCAAAATTTCTTTCCTTTTATACGTGTTTGGTTTCATAATAGACATGATTTTTATCTCTCTTTCACCTCAAATTAACAATATTGAAGTCTATTGATTTAAGATTTTCGCAGGCAGTGAAAAAGATTTTAGAATAAAAAAATTTAAAAAGACACAATTTTTTTTGTCAAACAAAGTGATATTGAAATAAAAAGTGATCACAAAAAATCTAAAACTTGTTGTTATACATCTGAAAATGATATAAAATAAATAAATAAATACCAAAACTTGTTAGCACAAAAAGTGAAAATGAAATACAAAATGATATTGAAATACAAAGTGAGCACAAAATAAATACAAACATGTTGCCATAGAAAGATATAATGAAATACAAAATGATATTTTAATACAAAATGAGCACAAAAAATAGAAAACATATTGGCATAGAAAGTGAGAATGAAATAGAAAGTGAGTCTGAATTAGAAAATGATAATTGAAATGCAGAGTGAGCATAAAAATATACAAAATGATTTGGCATAGAATGAATCCAAAAATAAAATAAAATTGTATGAAGCCTAACTTAGAATAGTGTACAAAATGTTGTAAAACTATTTATCTACTATTATGTGATATAATACAAAATTAAATATACAAATAATTCAAAATGGATACCACCTACAAAATAGATACAAGTTATACTTAAAAAATTGAAATTTTAGCAAGATATCACATGAATTTTGTAATGGATACAAAATTAAATAAACCATAAATACAATATAGAATACAATATGATAATTTAAATATAAAATGCAATATGACATAAAGTCCCTTTATGAATAACCTTGAAGTACTCATTTATTCATAAATCTTATCATAGGTCGTAGGAGCTTAACTCCTTGTATAAACATGATGATAAGCTCTTCAGTTTTAGATGAGAATTTCCTTTCATCACAATCCTTCATTTGTGAGATTAGCATATCATAATCGTATTGTGTAAGGCATACAAGAGAACATCTTAACTTGTATTATCGTATCCTTACCATGTTCTTATATTTAACAGATTCATAGCGCAACACATTTACATAGCAACATCATACGTACTTCAATTGCATAGCAACATCTTTTATAGGCTAACATAATATGATAGAGAAATTCTAACTTTAGAAAACATACCTTTTTCTTCCAAGAACCTACATCAAGAACTTCCGTTCAATTTACAACAATCATCAAATCCATATAGTGAATGACTCAATAACATAACCAATACCAACCCTTTCAAGTCATATACAAGACCATTCATAGTTAAGGATAAGGGAAAAGGGTCATTAAACAATTCATTCAAGCTATAGTTCCAATCTCAACGTTTATATGCCATCCAGTGATAGATATAACTCAATCAAAACCATTATTTAGAGAAGAAAGATGATTCACACGAAAGTAAAACATTACAAACCAATTACCCAACATTACATACTTAATTAACAATAGAAAATCATTATTTTTCATCAATAGTCATAAATCTTGAGTTAGGAAGAAAACCCATTTTTTAGAGTAAACACCCTAAGAGTTGAATTCTTGAAAAAACATATTTGGTAGAGTAAACACCGTAGGAGTTGAATTCTTGAAAAACATCTTTGAAAGGACCTCTTGAGGAAACAAAATCACAAGAGTGAAGAACTCATACCTCATTGATGAATATTCCACGACTTTTGATGAAAATCTTGAAGTCTTCGTCTTCTTCTTTAGCCTTGTTCTTGTTCTTTAGTGGAGTTTGAAAAGAGAGAATTCTCGAGACGGATGAGAGGAATTTGTTTAATCTGATTTGAAGTGCGTAAAAATGGTCTACAACTGAACTAGTATCATTATAAATTTATTCCCTAAAATACCCAAAAGACCCATCACTTAAATGGGTCATTTTTGTGAAGTTAAATTGCTTAAAATAAAACTTTAATGAATATGGAAAGTGGGTGCGCGTCGCGGAGTCAATTTCAGATTTTATTTTCAAAATCCGGATTGAGGCAGTGAGCCTCGTGGAGTGCACTCTTCCTGGAATGTTGATGCGCGTCACGTGTTGGCTGTGCATCGCAGTATCCCTGACTTCCTGGCTGCGCGCAGGATGGTTTGGCAGCGTGCCTGCCTATGGTCGGGTCCTTCTCAAAGACCCTTTGGGGGGACCTTGGGGTGTCGTTACCGCACTTTTGGTTACTAGACATTTGGAATCTTTTATACTCCATATTACCTAATTAAGGTCATTTTACAATTTTGGACTTTATTTGACACTTCCATACCTTTACCAAATATAGGGACGTCAAGTAGTTCAAACAAGCTAGTTTTTGGACGTCAAGGTCTTTCTTTTTCGTTTTTTCTCTAACCTTTTCTAAATGAGTTTATTAAATTAATATAGGTCTAGAAACATCATTTTAATAGTTATTCAATAGGTGAAACTCTAGTGTATGTCATGGAACTTCCGAAGCGTTACATCAGATTCATCATATACATAACTTTCATCATAAAAGATATCACATCAACATGCTTCCTTTAACATTAGACATAAAGACACATTACTTCATTTACATCATATAATTACCCATTCAAACATCTTCATTCAATATCACACCATGACTCCCTCCAAATGCCTACTTGTGGATTGATAGCGTCCCATACCACCACATACACTAAGTAGTACACCCTTAAGAAGACTGAGTTCATTTACATTCATTTGTGGGGTATAGATTTAAACGACATAGACCATGAGATCAAGACATGAAATCCATTTATCAACCCCTACCGGAATAGGGACCCCTATTTCCCTAAGGTAGGGTCATATTCTTTAGTTTTTACATGGATTCTCCAATAGATACACCTATGCAGGTGCATAGTTCAGGCATAAGAAGATTGCTTCTAAGTAACTCATTCTCTACTAACTAAGAGCACTCATCTTAAGAGGTACATTGGATACAACATATCTACCCACGATGTCTACGCACCACTTATTAAAATCTTCTCGGTGCTAACCATTACTGACCCACAGAGTCTAAAACATTTACTAACTATAGGTTAAAGGATAAATAATTAGCACCACATCTCCACTAACGAAGAGTCCTTATCCCTAGAGGTTACTTTTGAACACCACATCTCGGCTCACGAAGGGTATCAAAACTTCAACTATCTCAGAAAGCTCTTTGGAATAGTGAGGTTGCTACTAAATACTTCATATCTACTCACAAAGAGTGTTCACACAAAAAATTCCCCTTTTCATTACTAGAGTTCTTTATGAATAGTAGGAATTAGTCAAAGCACTTCATCTCTATTCACGAAGAGTGTCGACCCTACAATCCCCATTTTCATTCATTAACTTCATTCATACATCCAAAGTGTGTGTGTGTGAGTACATGTGAGCACAACTTTCACATAATCACCTTTATTCACAACATTGATCTCGGGACATAATCATACCTACATTCATCTTAGTTCACACAGTAGCATGCTTCACTTATACACATACCTCATTCAGACATAATCACTTCAAGATACAGATTTCCCGCTTCCTAAAACATATTAAGCATACATATCATAATCATCACTTAACTTCATATCTTTTGCCTTGAAGGGCATAATCACAATACACATATAAACATATTCATATACTTCAAGTAAACACCTCCACAAAAGGTGGACAATACAACTCAAGATCATTTAAATGGAAACTAAACAAGATAGAACAAATTACCCTTCATCCATGCCTTTACAAAATTTTCTCAATATTCCACAAAATCATCATAAATAATCATAATAAGGCAGTAAATATCCATAATACAAAATAAATAAATACAACTCTAACATTATCTAAACATATGCATTAAACCCACTTCATAAGTCAAAAGTTTATAATATGCATAATCATAGGTCCGTTGGGGTTTTGACATTAAAATCACCAACTAACATTGAAAATATCAACTTAGATCATTAAAACATTTTTATGCAAGGACCCATGCTTAGAGTTCAAAATAGAAGAAGTTGGAGTTTGGAAACCCTTTTTGAAAAGCCTTTGATTGGGCTCCTTGAATGAAAGAAAGTTCAAGGATGAACTACCATACCTCTATATGAAGAATCCCACGATATTTGGTGAAGAAAACTCCTAAAACTTTCACTCCTAGACCTTCCTTGAATTCTATCTTCTATGGAATTTGAGAGAGTTCTTTCTTGAGGGAGTGGTTTTGATTTTTGAAATGAAGACTAACATAGGTTCTAGGAGTATAAACTAACCTAAAATACCCTAAAATACCTTAATAAACCGTACATTTTCCATAAAATACTTGGGGTGAATTTACAAAAACGCCCAAAGATAGGCCGCACCTCAGCAACTTTTGTAGGTTCCAAACGACGGACCCTAGCTACTTGGCGTCGTTTGACAAACGACCCGTCCTGTTGGGGAGTAGTTTGGTTCAAAGACTGGTTTCATAGGGGATAATATCACACCACTAAGTGTGGAGATATGACTCAAATGATGGGGCGTCGCTCAGTCTACTGCCTATCATCAAGGGTCGTTGATTGGGCAGTTTTGGCAGTTTTGTTTCCAAGTCTTGGATCCTCTACTAGGGCCCCTCGTGGGCCCTAGGTGGAGTCGTACCTAGACGTTAGACCTCTAAACATAATAATTTAGGTCTTATGGTCATCCACTATAAATTTTAGCCCCAAACAGCTCACGAAACATGTCAAGGAACATCAAAACACATGCAAGCACATAGACCTCTAGTCGTCAGACGTCTAGGTCGTCCCTAGACGTTTGACTTCCAAACTTACCAAACTGACCTCAAACACTAAAATTCACTTTTTCAACACATTATGAAATCATGAAACACAAGGGAAACTCTAGATAGACCTATTTTATTATGAGGGTCGTTACAATAATGTGTATGTAAAATATAGTTTTTAGTGACAAAAATTGTAACACCCTGAAAGTCCTTTGAACTAGACTAGAGCCACACTTATTATATAATGACTAAGCACTATGAATTAGACTAGATCCTCACCTATTAAATAATGAATAAAATTATGATTCCAGACCGATACAAATGTAATAATTTTAATTAGAGGTATTAGATCCTCAATGTAAAATAATGACCTTGACATCCGGAAATGAGCGAAATTTAACTAAAAGACGCCCCTACGTTTTGTGAAGTCTGTGAGTATCAAATGAAGTTTATAACTTGTAAAAATACTTTAAATAAGTAAAATAATGTTTATAGGGTCAAAACATCCAGTAACTATTTCCCAAGGACCACCCGAAGGGTCCTTGAGGAGGACCTGAACATTGGGAAGCAGACTGCCAAAGCGGCCTGCGTGAAGCCAAGGTGTGGAGTCCCTTGCGCGTTGCACAGCTAATACTGGATGGGAAAATTTTTCCTCACGAGGTGTGTCCTTCACAAGGCTCGCGGCGTCAGCTTGGATTTCAGAAAAATAATTAAAATCGCCCCCCGCAAGGCGCAACCACTTTCCAGATACGTTCGCGTCATATTTAAGTCAATTTGACTTCACAAAAAAGACCCAATTAAGTGAGGTGTACTTAGGGTAATTTATGGGATGACTATATATTTATTTTGGATCAGTTTATGTCATTTTAACCCGTTCAAATCAATTCCCCAAAGCATTCTCACTTCTCTCTAAAAATTTTCTCTCTACTCAACCTACAATGAAGAACAATTTGTATCTTGAAGAAGAAGGACAATTTCTCATGTTTTTCAATTCAATTCAGTGGGAAATCATACATTAAGGTATGGAGATGTTGATTAATGGATTTTTTTCTCCATGAATCACTTCAATACTTTTATTTCTGAAAACTACATTGCAACCAAAAACTAGTGCTTTTGATCTAGCCATGGGTTCAAACACAAATCATTTTCTTTATGTTATATTCCTTCAATTATAAATATTATTGTATTAATTGATGATTTCTATTATGAAAATCTTCCAAGAACCCATGTTCACCCTATGACCTGATTTCTTGTATGTTGATGGATGCAATGAGTACATATGAACATTATGCATTGAAATTGTTGAATTATCTAGTCATAAAATATTTTTTTCATTCCTATCATGAGTTAGGTTGAGGGTGATCATGATACTTGATTTCTAAACTTGAACAAAGGGTAAATCTAGGGTTTGTATATATGATGAAGATTATTATGCATACACGTTTAATTGGCTCGCAAGGTACATGGCTTATGAAAAGATGCAAGAAAGGTAATAATGATGTTTTCATTCTCTTGAACCCTACCTATTGTGTGGCATGAAGTATGTATAATGTAGTTGATCTCGTTTATTGATTGAATGTATAGTCCTCATGAAAACATTGTAATCGAGATTTTGATAGTGCTTCTCGCATATGTATGTTGATTCTAGGATGAAAGTGTATTTTCACCTAATGAATCTAAGAGATTTATGTTGAGTTGTATTAAATGAAGATGAATTTCTCTTCACACACGTAGATACAATTAATCAATGGTAGAAAGTTAGGAAAGTGTATCAATCACCGAGAGGATATGGCGTTTGAGGAAAAGATTATTCCGTTAATGCAAGAGGTTAGGTCATCCTAGTGATACTCATATGAGGACTCCTCCACTAATGCAATAGGTAGAGTCCTTAGAATAAATCTCCCTATCCCTTAACTACGTGCCCCCGTAGGACTTAGCAAGTCGATCCACATAGTGTCTAGTATGTAGGTTCTTTGTTGGAAAGTAGAACACCTTTTTTCTGTGTGGGGCTTTACGACACCGAAGTCCATGCAAGTTGTCATGATCTATGTCTTTTGTGGTAGATCTTACCTAAATAATAAATTCATGGGTGAAGTATGAACTAGCCTATGATATCCTAATAAGAGGACTAAGTTCAAGTGAAGGTATGGGATTTCACCTTTTTATTGCACTAGTAGGCTTTGAGGGATGTTGTGGGGAGATGTTTGTAGTCATGATGTAATATAAGAATATGTAGTTTGTATGGATAATAGATGATGTTACCATATCCTTATATCCAAATGTTTCCCATGATGTATGTGTTTCATTTTTGATTATTGTATTTGATGAAAGTAGATGTAGTATGTGTGCCAAGGTTGTTTCTATGGGAATTCTTGGTAGGGTTGGTAGTATTGGATGCTAACTTTACATTGAACAAGTGGACCCTAGGAAGTGCTAAGGTCATATTGTCTTTATGATATAAACGGTTTTTAAAAAACCTCATAAATACATACTTTACATGAAAATGTCCCTTTCTCATGTTTTAACGGGTTTCATGCATTTCTCAATGCTCAGTGCATTAATTATACTAAACTCTTTTCTCCCTTTTATATTATGAGTGTAGGTTCCGGATAATTGGTTTGCTTCTACATCCTTGAAGAAAGCTTGGACTTCTTTCTCCAAGGCATTGTGGTAGGTCCTCTAAGATTCGAGGACACATGCACTAGTTGACACTTTATGATTTCTCTAATTATATAATGGACTTAGTAATCTTCTCTTATGTACTGTTGTTTTAATAGACTATTGGGCCTAAAGAGATAAGGACCCTATTTGTAGACATGTGTTGAACTCTTATATATAAATACTGTTGTCATACGATATTATAATATTATTATGAATCATTTATATAGCTAAAAGAGGAGTCTAAGTAAACTCAATAATCCAGTAGTCTATGGGAACTCCATATACATTATTTAAGAATTCTAAATATACTTCATTATACATAAAAGTTTTAAATTTTTAACATTATTTCTAGTTTATTATCCATGAGAATTATGCTAAGAAGCTTGTATGAGACCCCTTCCGGGTCGAGTATGCCAGTAACGTCTAGGGGGTACTCTACGGTAGTTACAATCTTGGGATCATAGCATAAGGTTTTGGGATAATAGTAGGGTTGATTTCACACACACCACGTCAAGTAGAGTCTTATTCTTAAATGTGAAACGCACTACCATTATAAAAAGGAGGCTATGAGATTATTAGAAACCTTCCTTTCTTCAGTATTCAATGATCATGCTTTGATTCTTAATGCTATGTACTTAAGTCTTTCATTTAAATCATTTTCTTGTGCTTATAGGCCATGAATAAAAGGAGGAAGAATGCTAGGATTGTAACACCCCTAAAATGACATAGATGAAATTAGATCCTAAAGTGTGTGTCATGAGGTTCTAAAGTCCTAAAATTGTTTATAATGATGTTTATAGGCTGGGCGTTAAGCTTGGTGAAGTTTTGAGGTCAAACGTCCATGAACGTCCATGACGTTTGAAAGGTTTGCCTTGAAATGTGTTTGTGTGTCTTGGTGTATTTCGTCAAGTTTTAAATTTTTTTTGGATGAAATTTATATTGGCGGTACTTAACATGTGTACTTCCATATTTCGGTTGAAAACGTCCGGGAAAAACTCCCCAAGGACCAACAAAGGGGTCCTTGAGGAGTACCCAACTAAAGAGCCGATAGCAGTCCAAACCAGCGCCATACTACGGAGGCAATCGACGCCCAGTAGGCTGATGGATGACCTGTCGATGGAGGTATAGGTTTACACTTAGTGGTAGGAGCCTAAGATCCCAAATATGAGGCTCTGACCCAATCGACGACTTGCCAGTATGGCTGGTCGATGGGTCAACGCCCCGTCAATAGAGAGCTATCGATGGACCTACAATTTCCTACAGTGTCTCGGCCAACTGGATAGGATTTTGGGGTTTTCTCCTAGCCTTCCTAAAATAAGTTTGACGGTTTCTTAATGTTAGTTTAGGTACTATAAATAGTTTTATAAGTCTAAAACACTTGGATGCATTCATAATTTCAAAATTAAAACCCAAAACCCCTAAAGATCTCACTAGACCACCACTGAAGCTTGAAGGAAGAATAGATCTTGGAGGGTTATTTCTCGAACAAATCTTCTCAACTTTCGTGGCTTAGCAAGAATTTAAGGTATGACCTTTTGTAACACTCTAAAAATAAATTAGGGCAAGATAGATCCTAACATGTGGTGCCATGAGATTATAAGTTCCTAAAATGACTAATAATAGTTTTTAATGGCAGTGTGTAATATTTGGAAGTATAGAATGTGAAATGCCGAAGGACGTCCAATATGTCCGGAATCTAGTCGAAGTTGAACAAGTGTGTCATAGTGTGTTTTAGTGGAGTTTTGGAGTATGGTTTGAGGATGAAATTTAGTATCGATGGTTCCTATGTGTAGAATGACTTGTAAAGGGTCAAAACGTCTGAGAACGATGCCCCGTGGACCAGCCTAAGGGTCCCCGAGGAGGATACAAACATAGGCGATTGATGCTGCCGGGCAGCCTAGATGTGGACGCTGCTGTGCTCCGCGGAGACATCACCTAAAGGTCAATTTTCACCCAAATACACGGGGATATCGCAAACGATTCTGTCTCAAATTATTTTCCAGAAACAAGAATGAAAAATGCCTCCGCGACGCGCTGTATACTCCGAGATTTGGTCTCGTTGATTTTAAGTCAAATTAGAATTGGACAAATGGTCCAATAGTTGCAGTGGTCTTTTTGGGATTTTAGGGATTAATTATTGGAAATTATATTAGGTATTTGAAGTGTATATAAGCACTACAATAGCCATTTAGACCCTAGATTTAAAATCAAACCCTTTCTCACCCTAAATTCTCCCAAAACAACCATTGAAGAAGAAGAGAAATTTCAGCAGCTTTTTAGAACGAATTGATCAAGGAATCAAACTGGTTCTAAGCCTATAATCTAAGGTATGTGAAGCTTATTGATCCCTGGATTCTTCCATTCATGGAGTCCCCCTAGTTTTCCTCAATTGTGAATACAAAGAACATCACTGTAGAGAGGGTTGTGATTGTTTTGGGGGTAAGACTTTATTGTGATCCCAATCGAGTGGGTAGCATTCAATAATGTTTATATGATAATTATGCACTGCTTTCATGGTGAATTAATAGTGAATTCTTGTAATTGATCTTGAAGGTGATCATGGTGATTTTAGGCCATTAGAGGCTAGATGAAGGTTTTATGTTGATCTTCTTTATTCAATTGTATTATATACTATTTTATAATAATTGACTCAACTAGATATGAATTGAACTAGGCATAATTTATATTGGTTTTTCTTGACTTGTAAAGATGAAATTGAACCCAAATGATCATACATGACTAGAATTGCCTTCTAATGATCTACTTGAATGACGTAAGCATGAAAATTAATAGATCATAATGCATTAAGGGTAATAATAGTTTAGTGGCTGTTATGCCATTGATTCTAGGCATTTTAGGGTTAAAGTCTTGATGAGTATGATTGTGATGATGTTTTGTTTCTCTTCTACACCTATCCATGATTATGATTAAGAGAAGAAAGTTCTCACATATAGGAACCCTAGGTTAACTTAAGGACTTAACATAAATCAATGTATCACAGACTAAGGTAAGCTTGAAGGTGAGTTGTTTGATCACTTCTTGTGTAGTAGACTTTGTTAGACAACACCAAAAACATGGTTTCTTGAGTGAATTACTCACGATAGCTTGAGATAGTAAATCTCAAGGGTAGCTTGGGATAGTGAATCTCAAGGAGGCTTGAGTTTAAATACTCATGGTAGCTTAAGATGTTGAATCTAATGGAAGCGAGGGTTAGATAAATCATGGTATTGAGTTATTAAACTTCATGTTAGCTTGGGGATGGTGGTTTCTCTGGTATCTTGGTATTGAGTAACGTAGCTCTCCTAAGAATAGCTTGAAGTTGCATGACTAGAGTGCATTCATGGTAGCTAGATATGGAGCTAGTGAGCTCTCCCATGACTAGATTTGTCTTGTGTTGTAAGGATACTTGAACATGGTAGTTTGACTTGGTTTAGCCAACAACGTTTCATGGTTATTTTAGGGGAAAGGCCTATACTCTCCTAATGTTAGCTTGACTTGCATGCAAGGTGCATTTCACGGTAGGTTGATTTGCATATGAGGTGTATTTCATGGAATAACTTGAGATAGGTTTCTCATGGTATCATAGGGTTTAGGATTCATGATCCCCTATGATTAGATTTCATAGTGGCTAGGATTGTCATATTTTTCCTTTAGTATCTTTGTTGGTATGTTGAGATGCTTTCCATGATAGTATGTCTATAATGATAGTATGTTGAAACTAATAGGACAAGGTTGCAGAATAAATTAGATTGGATTAAGTTAGTCTATAGAAGTACTTAGTATGGATTTTAATATGGGATGACATCAATACATTGCACGGGTATGACCTGCAGCTACCTATGACATGACCCCTTCATGATATATGCTTAGCTTGGATAAGTTTTCCTTGTCAATATGAACTAGTTATTTTAGATGAATTCTAAAATGACATGAAACAAGTTATGGTGATCTCAAGATATTCGTAGTGTGTGAGGCATTATGGGATGCTTCACATGCATTGCACAAGTATGTTTTGAGGTGGCCTAGGGGAATAGTGCTCATATGTTATGATGAACTTAAGTATTAATTATGAATGTGAACTATGATCAAGAATAACCAATGAGAGGTACTTAGCTTTTATAGTAGTATTGGATACAACCTTAGCCTTGCACAAGGATGCTTTGAGGTGACTTGTGAGATAGTTTATAATAGTAAGAAAGACAATGAGTCAAGATGAACTCTTATATGTTTTATGATGCTTTATTATGCTTTTGATATTCATGTTATGCTTATGTCTTTATCTCTTATGATTAGGTCTATCATTGACTAACCCTTTGAGATATGTTATGTCTGGTATGATGTTTCCATACTTAGTACTAATCGAACTAACACATATTTCCTACATGTTGTCCATGTAGGATCTTGAAAAGATTGAGTTTGCTAGAAGGGTATAGTTCCAAGGTTTCAAAGAAGTGAAGACCCACTGAGTCCTCATAGAACCCGAGGCCTACCACCACAATGTTGTCTTTATATTTTTCATTATGTTAGACTTTTATGGGCTGTTAAAAAAGACTTTTTTTATTCATATTGTGATATATGGTCTGAGACATATGTTAGATGTTTCATAAAATGATTCCACATTATGTTTTGAATGAAAATTTATTATTCCGCACTAATCTTCATATATATATCCAATGAATGATGTCTAAGGGTTGTACAAGACCTCCGAGAGGTCAAGTAGGCCGTGTGATGACCTTAAAATTCTTTAACTTCTAGGGTGTACATGCGATTCGTTACATGTCACATCCAGGGAGCACCCCCTAGAAGTAACATGGCGTACTTGACCTCTTGAAGGTCTTATACAAGCCCATAGTTATTGTTCATGTCAATGTCATAGTAAATTTAGCGAAAAAATTTTAAACTTTTTCATAGCACATCATATGCTAGAAACATCACTTCATACACACACACACACACACACACACACACACACATATATATATATATATATATGTATGTATATATATATATAAAATATCATCATACATAGATAAAGACTCTAGTCTCTTTTTGCAATCGTAGACTCAACATCATAAGTGTACATTAGGGACACGACCCTTATAAAAAAATACATAAGTAAACTTATACATAACTTTACATTAAAGACATGACTTAGGAATCCCTTAATTTAAGGATCCCTTTCCTTGAGCTTGGGAATCACATATGAAGCCCCTAAATAATATATACATCCTTTATGCATCCATAACCTACACTTTGTGTAAAAAGTAGATAAGAATGAACCTTATAAAAAAATACAAAAGTAAACTTATATATAACTTTACAGTAAAGACATGACTTAGGAATCCTTGAATTTAAGGATCCCTTTCCTTGAGCTTGGGAATCACATATCAAGCCCCTAAATCATATATACATCCTTTATGCATCCATAACCTACACTTTGTGTAAAAAGTAGAGAAGAATGGATTTAGTACAAGAATGCACTAAGTATGGCAACCATGCAAAATCATGCATTTAAAAGGGACATTTGCTTGAAATTATAGTTCATGCCTTTTTGAGTAAATATTCATAAAAAATTTATACAATAACATTTATATCATTAACATACTTAATATAGACATATTCAAAGGCCAAATATCATATAAGATAACACATAGAATTTAAACCATAATTGGGGTCACTTTACAATGAGCTAGTTTTACTTGAGACGTTCAAGTATGTCTTGATGGGGCCTAGCATGTTTGGACATGTTTTATGTGTGAATTTTGGGTTAAACTTGAATGTAAGGTACTTTAATTGTAATGTATATTTATGTTGGAAACTCCCAGGTACGACATGCCAAGGGCCACGTAAATGGGCCCACAAGAAGGACCCAAGGGATGTAGAGACACTGCCTTGGTAGTGTCAATCGACTTAACCAAACAACGCCCAGTTTGTTTGACTAACGAACCTTCAATGGAGGTATAGTTGATGGAACACTTAGAATTGACAAGGCTCAGCCAAAGAACAGGCAAAGGTCCAATCAACTGAAGCCCCAAGCGGCCCGTTGATGGACCTTGTTGGCCGTCGATGGTGGCCTGCAACTGATGCCATGCGAATGCCTCATTAATGGGGTGAAAGAGAAATTTACCCCACGTCATAACCTGTCCCTAATAGGTTTATTTAGTGATTTTTGGATGTATTTAAGAGATCAAACACTTGAACAACCCATTCACAACACCTTCTACACAAATTGGACTTTCCCTCCAAAAATATTCTCTCTAGAAACCTCCATTGTTTGTGAAGCTCAAGAACAGCTTGTAGCTTGGATTTAAATGGATTGATCATCAAGTTTTATAGGTTTTAACCAGACAAAGGTATGGTAATACTACATCATAAGTAACCATTCACTTGGAGAGTTAATCTCAATGATTCAAAAGCAATTTCATGATCAAACTTTTAATCTTTCAATCTAGCCACAGTTTCTTTCTCAAAAAATTCTAATGGAATAATCATTATGAACTTATGATAATGTGATTGTTTTAACGTGAAAAACAATACAATTGCATGATGAACACATATCCCTTCCAAAAATTTATTTAGACTTGCATGGGCATTGTTATCATGGCTTGTTTAATGATTTATTTGTGATTATATTATGTTTAATTGGTCATATCTAATGTTGTTACGTGAATTTATGATGAAGGATCTATGTGGATCAAGGTATGAAGATTTGAACATGCCTAGTTTAGATTTGTAGGAGTTCACTCTAACATCGCATCTTAATAATTGAATGTTGAATTCCATTAGGTAAACATTATTATAACTACTATTTTAGGTTGGTGTTATGTGTATATTGTAGTTATAAATCCTTGATGATAAAATCAAAGGAATCTTGATAAGGATTAATCTACATGTTTTATCTTAAATGTTGATAATGCTATGAACATAATGTGATCTCAATTTAGGGTAGATGAAGCATGCCTTATTCTTGATTTTAATGTATTTAGCTACAGACCTAAGTTGGTTTTATTGGAATATTATGAATGTTTATCATGGTAATCAATGTGAATAATATTAGTAAGTGATTGATGACTCTCTACTTTCTAGTATACTTGTGATGCCTTGTATTATGTTATAGTATGATATTCTAGTGACTTGTAGATGGTTTCTTTTATGATTATGGTACTTTAGCTACAGCCTTATATTTTAATTGTTGATGAAAGAATAGAAATGGTCAATGATGTCCAATGGATAAGGGATTGGTAAGAATTGCTATAACTTTCTACTTCTCTACTTCTCAATAGTATTGTTGATGAAGCCTTGTATGGCATTGTGTGGAATGGTCGACATACAGTGGCGGTGTTTATATTTTTTCCAAAATATATGTGATGTGATCATGGCCTTGAAGGCAACTATACTCTCATTGTGTGTTGGTGATGAATCATCCTATGTGTAGCCTATGCCTAGTTTCCAATTCTAACTATAATATAGGTTGTGTTGCTAATTTCATGAACATGTAAATGGTTATGTTAAGATCATGTGTAGGTGCTACCATTAGTGAATTATTAAGGATTGATGACCCCGATCTATGTACCCCTATCTGAAGGTGTGAATAACTAATGTTAGGAGTCTTAAAGTTTCATATGAAGTATGCTTGCCTCCTATGTTAAATTGTGTTGTCTCATCTACGCTTGAACGTGTATTGTGGTCCTAAGAGGGTTGGTGACTCAATATTGTTTTGATAGACATTATGTGATCATTTGACCAATGTACACACACCCTCAGTCTACATGAATGCTTACGAGTAGTATAAGTCACGGTGTCTAAATGAAAGGTAGTTCTTATATTCACTAGTGTCTATTACTATGCTTGTTAAGATTATGTCTATGAAAGTACGATAGGTGTTTTCTCAACTAGGATGACTTGATAGGTGTACTAGTACAGGTAATGGTATGGGACCTTGCCTATGCATTGCACATGTGTGCCTTGATAGGATAGTTCTTAGTTTTGGGTTTCTATGTGCATGAATATGAATCTATGAACATGTGTGTTCTTAATGTGTTATGTGAATTGATTGCTCACACATATGTGTACACACATATGAATGATGGTCTAGTCAATAGAGTATCAAGGTGTGCTAAAGTGTATACTAAACTAGATAGTTCTAATAATATATGCTATGTCCATGTGAAAGGATTTCTCACATGATGTAGGTTGATAAACATTCATCAATGAACTTTGAGCTAAGCATATGAAGGGATGACTCTCCTAAGGCTATTTTTTTTATAAAGTAATGCAATAATGACTTTTCAATAAAGGGAACCTAGCTTAGCACCGATGAAATTGAATATGAGTGTGTGTCCCTTTCCAATGTGGGAAGAAAGGTCTACCATAAATCTCATGAGGTGGATAATCACATTGCCTCAATACTCATAAGTAGTGCTTCCATTGGTTCGTCACATCCGGGTTTACCCCCTAGAGGTAACCGACGTCATTGTCCTTTTTGAGGACTAAGACTATCTCTTTAGTCTCATGTCATTACATTCATAGGTTTAAATTTATAAAAAATTTAGAACATTCATTACATCTACTTGGAGGTTTACATTGACCTCTACATACACATAATATATACGTATCGACTATACATAGACCCTTCGTATAGGAAGGTTACATAGCCCTCTACTGTTATTGCACATACATATATTTAAAATTGCAAATAGTCTCAAAGATTGTCTCATCTCATACCATCTAAACGATCATAACAGTATGGCGATATCCCTACATCACAGTTAAAGAAGCTACATATAGGTTTATACAAGTCGTACACAATGAAAGTGGAATGAACATAAAAGTCTACGCAAAAAAAGGAACTTAATAGGCAAGATATTGACATCGCCCTCGAAAAGTGAGGACCTACCCACTTGGATGATATAGAATATCCAAGCCTTCTTCATATCATCCCAAATGAGTGTTCAACGACCGGAACCAAAAATATTTTGAAGAAGGGAAGAAAATGGTGTTAGTACTCCACATGTACTATGTATGAGACCATATGCACATATAATAGAAAAACATGCTAAAAAGGGACATTTAGTCAAAACATGCCATTTTACCCTTTTAAAGTCTTATGCATCATCAAGCAAGTCATAATAATTAACCAAACATACTTACTAACTCAAACAAGTGATATGTATCCCAACATACTTGAACCTGTGATTTACTACAACCCAATAATCAAGGAATAACATCACAAGTATGAATAAGAGTTAATTATATCATAATAAGCAAGAAAACTACTCATGAATACTCATTGAGTCAACTAGTGCAATGACCAAGAAAAGACCCATAACCTTACCCAATCAAGTAACCTCAACAAGAAGCCATAACCAATGTCCAACATCACATAACATAACCCTTAAGGACACCTAACATCATACTTTAAATGAACAACCCTATTACATGTTCAAGAGGATAATCATCATCATATAATATCTTTTATATTTTAGTATCAACATGTTATCACCATATACATCATTATCACATAAATACATAATATCAACTTGCTAAAGCTTCCTCAAGGTCAACTAGTGCAAGGCATAAGTAGAGTCCCATACCGCTACCTAGGCTAAGTTAAACCTCTCAAGTCACCTTAGCTAGTTTGTACTATTTTACTTTATTTTAATTTAGGGAACACTTTCCTTAACCGACATATAACACGGGAGCTAAGTGTGGAATCCGATGTTTTAAAACCTTACACCGATGGAAAATGGTCTGCCGTCCAAAGTAAAACCAAACATAAAAGTAGCTTTCCAGGTGGATCCACTAGATAGTCTTCCTATGGGGGCAAAATTGTGCAAGAGCTAAGAGATAGTATATCCCTTCTTGATACCACTTGGTAATAGGGGCCTCCTATCATGGGAATCCATTGGATGATTATTCCTTTTTGGGAAGTAAACATCTCATATAGAACTATAGGGCGAATCTTCCTCTTTAGGAAGTCCTCACCTCCCATTGTCAAGTTCACCCGGTGCTAAGATAAGTCCCTTTGTTGGAATGTTTTTGAGTCTTTAATTATCAATCACACATTAGTTTAAGTCATAGATATACCCCTTGTATATTCATCATCATCAAAATCTTAATAGGAATGTCATGAGTATAGTCCTTTCATCACAATACTTATAAGTGAGGTTAACACATTAACATTTCATAGCATATCAACGCACAATGATATTCATCACCATCCTCATATCATATACACCTTAACAATTTCACAACATAGTCAAGACATATCAATGCAACATTAAACCACCCTATCATCCTAATATAAGGCATATTCCAATATCATATCATGACTTTACCAGAATTAATCATAATTAGAAGTAAAGATAGAGATTCTAAGGTTTACCAAGTCTCCTTCATGGTTCATCATTTAGGCCTCAAAAAAACCTCAATTCATTCCAATTTATATGTTCAACATCATAATTAAATAATTAACATGATAACAATACTAGAAGAGTCACTACACCATAATTCAATACCAAATTAACTTCTTAAAACAAGATTACTTAGGCAAATTTACATAACCTTGATTACTTGTCAAGTTAGCATGAAAGACAACAAATTATTTCTAATTTGTTAATGATTGGTGCAACAACATCATCTAATAGTTATTTAACCCATAATCAAGACAATTGAATAAATCACAACCCAATTTACATCAAGATCAACCTAGGATTAAGGGTTAATGATTATGCTCTTCAATTTAAATCAAATCATCACAAATTATGATAATCAAGTTAAATTAAATGTTAATATATTTATTATATCCTAAAGAAACATAAACAAATCAGTTCATAACATCAAATTCGTAATTGAGTGAAACCCACTTGAAAATCTAACTTTTGAAATATATTTTGAAGGAACCCCTTGAGGAAAGAGTCTCAAAGGTGAATTAGATCCCATACCTTAACGTTTGATGAATATTTCATGGTGATATATTCCCTTTAAATCCCCCAAAACCTCCCCCTATATTGGCTTCAATGGTGGCTTCCAAATAGAGAGAAAAAAGAGAGAGAAGGAAGAGAGTTTATTTTGGTGAGTTGTGTTAAGATCAATGAGGGTTGGGGTCTTTATAGGGGAAGTTAATTAACTTAGTTAGGCTCAATTAAACCCCTAATTAACCTCCTAACCCCTTAACAATTAGAATAACCAAGATTAAAACATGCAGGAAATCTTTGACCCTCACAGACAGAACCCCGTTGACGGGCCGTTTGTGAGTCAACGGTTGGTCCCCCCTCTGTCCTGCACAATTGTTGTCTTGGTCAGAGACTGGTACAGGTAGAGGCTTCCTCCATTCTTTTAAGTGTTGGTAGACGGTTGGCAATGATGTCCCATCGATCCATACACAGATCATTGCCTGTATCTCGTCGATGCTCTCTGCCTAGGCAATGTTGACATCAACTTGAAAGTGTCCTCCTCAAGGGCCCTTGGTTGGTCCTTGGGGAGTCGTACCCGGGCATTTAGACCACCAATCACCTTAAACACTTTTTATACACCTTTACACCTAATTTCATGGATTTCAAACTCCTACAGGCTTGTTAAATAGGCTAAGCCACGCTAGTACCCCTTAGAACTAGTTTCTTGAACTTCATGGACATTCTTTGGCATTTTGGCTATTAAACTTCCTAATTGACCTATATTCATCAAAATAGGCCTTAGGACAGTGCATAGACCCCATCACAAATATTTTAGGCTCTAAGACTCATCTTAGATTTTCAAAGTGTTACAAGTGAATAACCATAATGCCCCATCTTGGCATAAAAAGGGTTTTCACATGTACCTCTAAGTTCAATAACTATTCTTGCCACATAAGATCTAGCAAGTGAATTCACTTAGTATACTAGGATGTGTTAATGTTCAGCTTTTGTAGGTAAGAACACCTTCCATTGGTGTAATCTTCTACACCACCAAATTATATGCTTAGCACCCATGATATTAGTGTTGGTTAAGTCTATAGTTCCCCTAATGTAAAACGGACTATGGATTAAATAATTAAGACCCTAACTATGATGACTTAAGGGAGGTTGCTTAGGATAGGTAAAACTAATGAACCTATATAGACATTATACAAGTAGATCCTTAGGAAGTTCTAGGGATGTGTTTTAATGTGTATGATTATGATTATGTCTTTATGCATGGCATCGTAGTATTTGTCAATTTGTCATGAAGATATGCATGGTATGAGTCTATGTGATGTGGTATTATTCTTATATGCAGTATGTGAGTCTTAATGACTATATGATGAAGATTGTTGACATAAATGGAGTTGTCTTCACTTACTTTTTGATGTATAAAATAGTATTTAAGGCTTGTGGTCTTATGATAGGCTTACTAAGTATGTGTGAGGTTCTGGGGATTTACACATACATTGCACTAGTAGATGTAGTGTATAATTATGAGTAAGATATTAAAATTATTTATGTGAAGTGAAGTAAATATATGTGCAAATATATGTAACTTACTGTAAAGCCAATGGAGTCTTGACTTAAATGTGTCTTTGATATATTATGCTTATATGATGATATGTGATGATGTGTGTAAGTCGTATATATGATTTTTCTGTGGCCTAATGTGATGCCTTGCACCAATTATTACTAGAGGGTTACTTGGGAAGTTAGTGAATAAAAAAAAAATATAGCTCACTGTAAAGTAAAAGAGGTAATTGTAATGTAACTTTAAAATGCCTCGAATTCTATATGCGTTGTTATATGATTTTTGGCCTTTGAATATGTCTATATGAAGTATATGAATGCTATAGATTCAATTTTTTAAAGGTTTTATGAAGATTTACTCAAAAAGGCATGAAGTATGATTTCAAAAAAATATCCCTTTTAAATGCATGTATTTGCATGGTTGCCAAACTTAGTGCATTCTTGTACTAATCTCCTTCTTCTCTACCTTTTAAACAAAGTTTAGGTTATGGACTCTTAATGGATGCATTAAATGATAGGAGCTTGATAGATGATTCCCAAGCTCAATGAAAGGAATCCTTATGTTCAAGGATCTCCTACTTATGGTTACTGTAAAGTGTCCTAAATATTGTATTTATGTATTATGCTTTACGGGCTGTGTCTCTAAGGTACTGTAATGTTGTTGAGTCTAACATGGAAAAGAGTCTTAGAATCTATGTATGTAATATGATATTTTATATATATATGAAGTAATGTTCTGGCATATAATGTGCTAAGAATGTTTTAAATTTTCTGCTAAATTTACTATGACAATGGGATGAATGATAATAATGGGCTTGTATAAGACCTCCGAGAGGTTGAGTACACCATGTTACTCCTATGGGGTGCTCCTAGGATGTGACATGGTCGTTCTAAGAAACGCTAAAAGTTTTCCGTACAAGGTCATTCTAGTGCTTCTAAGAATGAGGATGAAAGGGTATCTATCCATAGATAACAAGGGAAAAATGTGTATTCCCGACATACTTTCCCTAGGTGTGGTATGAAGAATGAGTGTAGGTGTTTGGACGGGTACAGATGGTTGCCATGGATGTAGTGAGAGTGGCAACATTATGAGGTATTGCCCTAAGGCAAAGTCTAATGTGAGGGAAGGAAAGCAAGTTGTTGCTAATAGTGAGGAAGGTGTTCCTAAAGCAAAGGATAGGTTCTTTGCTCTCAAATACAAGGGAGATCAAAAGCGATCTTCTTATGTACCTTTCCGGTATGCGCTTCTTTGTTGATTTATAAAATATTTCAAAATTTCTTATGATTATGTTTTTCTATGTTAATTTTGATGTTTCCATATGATGAGGAATTGATGTTAGAAAGACATGTGTAACTTATTCCCAAGTGGGGGATAAGGAACCTTTGTATGACGTCTTTATAAAGTAAAGTTTCGCTTGCAATTGAATTGTTTCCTTGATATGGGTATGTGTATTTACCTATAATGCATATATTGTGGGAATCTCGTCCAGAATAGGTCCTTTAATGAAGAGTTTTGTAAGGTGTCCTTCGAGGACTAATGTTTCCCAAGTGGGGGATATGGCAACACCTCAAAAATTAATTAGGGCAAGATAGAGCCTAACATGTGGTTCAATTATATTATAAATTCTCAAAATTACTAATAATAATTTTTAAAGTCAGTGTGTAATTTTTGGAAATGTTTGGAGGTCAAACGCCCAAAGACATCCGAAAACTAGTCGAAGTTGAACAAGTGTGTCGTAATTTTTGTAGTGGAGTTTTGGAGGATGGTTTGAGGGTGAAGAGTATCAATGGTTTCTATGTGTAGACTGACATGTAAATTGTCTTAATGTCTTAGAACAACAGCCCGGGGACCAGCCTAAAGGTCCCCCATGGAGGACCCAAACATAGGCCAATGAAGCTGCTGGGCAGCCTAGATTTGGAGGCTGCTGAGCGACGTGGAGACATCACTTAAAGGTCAAATTTCTCCCTGCGGTGCGGGTACATAGCCAACCATTCTGTCTCAAATTATTTCCAGAACCAAGAATCAAAAATACATACGCCACGCGCAGTAAACTCACAGATTTGGTCACATCGATTTTAAGTCAAATTAGAATTGGTTAAAAGGTCCAATAGATGCAGGGGTCTTTTGGAGATTTTAGGGATTAATTATTTGTTGTTATATTAAGTATTTGAAGTGTATATAAGCAGTACAATAGCCATTTATACCCTAGAAATCAAATCAAAACCTTTCTCCCCTAAAATTCTCCCAAAACCACCATTGAAGAAGAAGAGAAATTGCAGCAACTTTTTAGGACGAACTGATCAAGGAATCAAGCTGGGTTTAAGGCTATAATCTAAGGTATATGAAGCTTATTCATCCATGTATTTTCTATCCACTGATTCCCCCTAGTTTTCCACAATTGTGAATCCAAAGAACCCCAATCTAGAGAGGGTTGTGCTTGCATTGTGGGTAAGGCTTGATTGTGATCCCAATCTATAGGGTAGCATTCGATAATTTTTAGATGATAATTATGCACTGTTTTAATGGTCAATTCATAGTGAATTGTGTTAATTTGACTTGAAGGTGATCATGGTGATTTTAGGATATTAGAGGCTAGATGAAGGTTTTATGTTGATCTTCTTTATTCAAAGGTATTGTATACTATTTGATCAAGATTGCATCACCTAGATATGAATTGAACAAGGCCTAATTGATCTAGGTTGGTATTGACTTGTAAAGATTAAATTGAACCTATATGATCCCGCATGACTTGAATTGCCTTCTAATGATCTAATTGAATGAAATAAGCATGTAATAAAATATAGATCCTAATGAATTAACAGTAATAATCCTTTAGGTGTTGTTATGCCATTGATTCTAGGGCTTTGGGGGTAAAGTCTTGATGTGGATGATTTTGATGATGTTTCATTTATTTTCTACATTTAGCCCCATGATTATGATTAGGAGAAGCAAGTTCTCACATAGAGGAACCCTAGGTTGACTTAAGGACCTAACATGAATCAATGTATAGTAAACTAAGTTAGGTTGAAGGTGAGTTGTATGATCACTTCTGTGTATTAGGTTTGTCTTCTTGAAGGTGAGTTGTATGATCACTTCTGTGTATTAGATTTTGTAAGACAAAACCAAGGAAAAGGTAGCTTGAGTGAAGTACACATTATAGCTTGAGATAGTATATATCAAGGTTTGCTTGGGATAGTAAATCTCAAGGAGGCTTGAGTTGAAATACTCATGGTAGCTTGAAATGTTGAATCTCATGGAAGCTTGGGTTAGATAATTGATGGTAGCCTGAGGAGTTGAAATTTATGGTAGCTTGGGGATGGTGGTTCTCATGGTAGCTTGGGATTGAGTAATGTATCTCTCCTAAGAGTAGCTTGAAGTAGCATGACTAGAGTGCCTTCATGGTATCTTGGGATTGAGGTAGTGAGCTCTCCCATGAATAGCTTGGTCCTGTGTAGTACGGAACGTTTATCGTGGTGGCTTAACTTGGTTTTGTCAAAACAATTTCCTGGTAACTTTAGGGTAAACGCCTATACTATCATAATGTTATCTTGACTTTCATGCAAGGTGAATTTCATGGTATATTGATTTGAATATGAGGTGTATTTAATGGAATAAACTGAGATAGGTTTCTCATAATAGCTTAGGTTGAGGATTTATGCCCCCCTATGGTTAGCTTGCATCTACATGATTGGTTGCATGATGGCTAAGATGGTTGTATCCTTTCTTTTGTAGCCTGGTTAGTATGTTGAGTTGCTTTCCATGATAGTAGGTTTATTATTATAGTATGTTTAGCTTAATAGAAAAGGTTGCAAGACAAGTTATCTTGGATTAGGTTAGTCTAGAGAAGTACTTAGTATGGATGTAGGATCGGATTACATCTATACATTGCACAAGTATGACTTGAAGCTACCTATGACATGACCCCATCATGATGTATGCTTAGCTTGCTTAGTGCTATAGATGCCTTCTATGACATGATTGGCTTAAGAAGATAGTTCCTTGTCAATATGAACTAGGTATATTAGATGACTCCTAATATGAAATGAAACAAGTTAGGGTGATTTCAAGATATGCTTAGTGTGTGAGGTGTTATGGGATTCTTCACATGCATTGCACGAGTGTGTTTTGAGGTGGCATAGGGCATAGTGCTCTTATGTTATGATGAACTTAGGTCCTTATTATGAAAGTGAACTATGATCAAGTATAACAAAATAGATGTACTTAGCTTTGGTAGTATTATGGGATGCTACCTTAGCCTTGCACAAGGATACTTGAAATCTTATATGATTTATGATTCTTTATTATGCTTATGATATTCATGTTATGCTTGTGTCTTTATCTCTTATGATTATACCTATTATTGACTAACCCTTTGAGATATCTTATGTTTGGTATGATGTTTCCATATAGTACTAATCGTACTAATATATATTTCCTACATGATGGCCATGTAGGGTCTTGAGAATATTGAGTTTGGAAGAAGGGTAGAGTTCCAAGTTTTCCAAGAAATGGAGAGGTGAATCCTCATAGCATCCGAGGATAATATGTTTTCTTTATATTTTTCATTATGTTAGACTTTCAAGGGTTGTGACCTGAGACTCTTGTCATTCATATTGTCATAGATGGTTTTAGACAAATTTCGAAGTTTTATAAAAGGATTCCGCATTATGTTTTGAAAGAAATGTTTTAATTCCAGACTACTTTTCATATATATATANTGATGTGATCTAGGGGCATAGATCCCATATGTTATGAGGATCTTAGGTCTAAATTATCAGAGTGGATTATGATCAAGAATGACCAAAGAGAGGTACATAGCTTTGATAGCAGTATGGGAAGCAACCTTAGACTTGCACAAGTATACCAAGAGGTGGCTTGTGCAGTAGATCATTCGATAAGAAGGACAATAGCTTAAGTATGACCTTACATATGCTTTATGATGATTTATTATGCTTATGGTATTCATAATTATGTTATGCTATTATTTCTTGTGATTTTGTCTATTGTTGACTAATCCTTTGAGATATCTTATGTTTGGAATAATAGTTTCCATACGTGGTACATTTCGTACTAACGCATATTTTGACTACATTCTAATCCAATGTAGGGTCTTGAGGAGATTAAATTTTTTTAAAGGGTAGAGTTTCTAAGATTTTAAGAAGTAAAACTTGGTGAGTCCTCACACCATTCGAGGACACCAACCGTATTTGGTCTTTTACGTTTTTTTCCAATATTTAGAATTTTGTGGAAAATTGTATTCATGGAGTAATACATGGTTTTTGAAACATGTTATAAAGACTTATGTTTTTTGAAATGACTTCCACAATATGTTTTGAAAAATAAGTTTTAATTAGGTGCTAATTTATATATATATATATATATATGCAATGAATGATATATAAGGGCTTGTACAAAGACCTCCAAGAGGTCAAGTACGCCGTGTGATGATCTATGAATGCCCTAACTTTTAGGGTGTACATGTGGGTTCTTACACTTTCATCCTTGAATCTATTTTCTTAAAGGAGCCAATCTTTAAAGTGATTTTCGATGACTTCTCAAAAAGATTAACTTAGAAATTGTAATCTACCCATGGGTTCTTGAATGAAACGTTTTGAATAATTGTATTATGATTGAAGTGATGTTAATTTAATGATTTTAGACTAAAAACACTATGAACCAATGCAAATAATTAAACCCTAGTTTTTGACTATTTTATGGGTGATTTATTTATGTCACTATGCTATTGAATTCTTGTATAGTTTGATTAGGGATATCGCATTATGAAAGAATCATGCTATAATTTGAAGTAGGCTGTCCTAATTTGATATGTTCATGTTCTATCATCTTTGATTCATTGGATATTCTTATTATTTGATTGAGTTGGTGAGGATGGCTATTGGTAAAAGTTTTTCTATCATGAGTTTTTTGAATTTGTCACAACCTGGATTTCTGAACCCGAATCGCAACCGGCGTTGTTGACCTCTCAGAGTCCCAAACAAGCCTCTTCTTGCATTCATCGCATTCATATGGTTAATTTTAGCGGAAAATTTATAACTTTTTAAAACGTATGAAGTATACATAAACTTCATATACTTTTCGGATAGATTACTTATATACTAAGCTCAAATTAAAAAAACAACAATCTGTAATAAAGAATCAAATCAAAGGGAGAATCAATATATCATAAACTAGTTTTCCAAACACGGCCTTATTACAAAAGCTTCGAAAAGAAAGTGTCTGAAAGAAATGCTAGGGACAACATCCACTATCTATGTCTACTACTAGGCTAGACTAAAACTGTAGCATCCTCTAAATCAAGAGGACCTACAAAATTGCTGGAGTACGGTCATGTCCAAACCGTTGCAATGAATCTTCAATATGCTCTCTGACCTGCACTTATAAAAATAGTAAATTGTATAGGGTTAGTACACCACTTGTACTAAGTATGGGTGTATGCACACATATACATAAGGACTATGCATGATCAAGAAAAGGAGACTCCTTATCCATCTCAGTGGTAGCCTCGTCTCATGAGACTTACATGTGCAAGCATATGCTCATAATTAGTTTATCGGTACTTTGCTCACTTTCATTATCCTCTTATCTCTTAGATTTGACTCAAACGTTATGGAATCTTGCTTCTAGATTGAGATTTACTTACTTTATTAATGACTTTTCATCCTTTTCTTTACATTGATGAAATGTGAATTGTCTTTACAAAACACCTTTGGTGCTAATGAGACTGGTCTCACACGTTCTAACACCTTCATTCGTGAGAATTTTTTAACATAGTATATTAGGTGTAAGTGAGGCTTATCTCACTTCATTTAACACCTCATTCTGGTTACTTTATTAACTTAGACATCTTTAGTTATGTTATTACTCACTTTACTTGCTTAGTTTTGTTTAGTAGCTTCGTATCATCGATTATGGACGATGAGAACTTCATTCAATGAGTTGCATATGTTCATAGTTCAATATTTTATATCATGTTGAGAGTTATCCCAATTAATATCATGCCCTTGGTTATGGATTCATTTTATTAGTTTAGAAGTTCTTGAGTTGTCATTTCATTATTTTGGCTACACAAGATTGACATATGATAAGTATTGGCCTAAACAATTTTTGGAAAGATTACATAACCATCTTTGTTGGCATAAGTCAATTTATGTTCATCATGCTTAAGTTTTTTTACATTATACATTATCCAATCTTTTAGTTATTTCAATACAACATTATATCCAATTCCATTCATCATTTTTAGATAATATAGCCATCTTATTGGCATAATATAGGCAATTCATTCAAATGTGATTTCATGGAGATCTTTTAAGCCGATCTTAGTTCATCACTTTAAACATAACGTTTTTAAACATCTTGGATAGTATAATATTAATATTTGATAAATATAACATCTTAATAAAGTCACATTAACAGTACGTATGTATCAAGACGTCACACATCAACACTTAAACATTTTTTGACATAACTTAACAATACAACGTTCTTTAATTAACTTTAGAAACCCTTAGCATCATACGAGATTAATTCATAGTTCATTCAACAATTAACAATCAAGAACCCTACACATTAAGAAAATCCAGACACACATAATAATAACATGATAATGACTAATCTAAACAACATATAAATCGTCAAAAAGATACTAGGGAAAAGGAATGTTCGACGAGAACTTTGGGAAACAACCCTAGTTTTTGAGATCTCATGAATTCGGTTGAAGGAAAGTACTCTTGGAGAAAGAATTACAGGAGAGAAACTCATACATAAATAGAACTTAATCTACGACGACCACCTTGAAAGAAAACTTGAAGAAGTCTTTGAATTGCCTAAGAATGTCGATGTAAACTTTTCCAATTTTTCTTTCGTTGTTTACTGATTGGCATTTTGTGAAACTCCTAATTTTTGATCGTGAGTATAAGTATTAGGAACTGATATTGACTCATTCAAATAAGTTTTAATAAGTTAATTTAATAAACTAATTAGTTAATTACAAAAATACCCCTCTTAAGTTTATTAAACATAGGAGAATGTTGACTTGACCGAAAATCTTGAATTTGGTGTTGACTATGGTTTCGGTAAACATTTAGACTTTATATTAGTTTATTAAATCTTTAATTTAATTAATTTAGAGACCTATAGTAATTACTAAAGTACCCCTAAGTCACTGGAACCATAATCAACCCTTTAGGACCATCCTAGGTGAAGTATTAGGATGTTTCTTGGATTATAATAGTTTAGTCTAAGGATTTCATTTCGACCATGCAAATTAATTAATTAAATTTCTAATTTAATTAATTAGGGTACCTAGAGTAATTACTAAAGTACCATTAAGTCGTTAGATCCATAACTATGTCTTTGGACCATCCTAGGTTAGGTACTAGGTTGTCTTTTTGTTGTCTTAACTGAAATCTGGAAATTTCTTTGTGATTTCGGTTTTTTCCCTTTAAATTAATTAATTAAGTTGATAAATTAATTAATTAAGTGACCTAGTGTAATTACAAAAGTATCCCTAGGTTGTTAGGACCATAACCAACCTTTCTGACCATCCTAGGTTAGGTACTAGGTTTTCTCGTAAACTAGTACTAGGTTAGTGTCAACCCGGTTTATTCCTAGGTTGTCGGGTGCACTATTGGGTCCATTTAGGTTAGTACTAGATTAGTTAGCTAGTTAGGATAGATAGTTAGAGCTTAGAGTTTTTTAGGTAGTTAGGCCCCACATGGAGGGACCAGTTTGCACATGCTGCCCCTTAACTACCCTAACCGAATTCGGTTAGGGTGGTCCCCTCCTTTGGCTGATTCCCACATGTGTTGCCCATGTTCTTGAACATGGGTTGTTTTTTCTTTCCTAACTAATTATTCTTGATGCCTTATTTGGGAATATTTACTTATTGTCCCAAGGACCCTCACTATCCTTGGGCACTACTTAATTTACATGATTATTTTAATAGTTATGTGCTACGGTGATAGGCTTGACACTTGGATGACTAGTAACTAATGAATTGGGTTGAGAATCAATGCATGATGAAATTCATAATATTAGCCTAGGGTCTTCATTGCAGGTACAATTCTAAACAAGCTTGGATCATGTTATTCTTATTCGGGTATACATAGAAATTGGCTAACACTCCTTAACCAATTTTCTATACAATGCCCAATATTTTTCAATTTTGGGCATTGGGACTCCTATGTACCCCCCCAATACACATTCTTAAAGAGTTATTGGCTGTGCACTAGACATATAATTTTCCAGAATGTTACAGAATTGACAATGGATTTGAGTTGTGAGATTGGATTGGTGGTCTGTTGACCTAACTCTATCTCTATTATGTAGTATTGGTATTATATTATGATGATGTTTTGTATGGTATAATTATGGTGGAGGTGCTTATGTGTTATACTATTGATAAACATGGCCTCGTTGTCATTAATTCATTATGAAACAATGTGGCCTCATCGACATTACTTTATGAACTATGTTACCATCATGAACTACTTGGCTATTGATCATTTTGAAGGTCTTGATGCCTTATGTGTAGATGTGAAGTCAAATCATGATTTCTCCAAGTTGATGATATGTGTATCTAGTAGTCTATAGTAATGTCTCGGTGTAATGAGATTTGATGAGAGATGGACGCTTAGTCCCTAATATACTAAGCTTATGAATATGATTTGCCTAATGATTTAGCATCAGTACATTAGGTTTTGCATGTGTCCTTATTCAAGAAGTGCGTAAGAGATCTGACATCTATTGTATTATGCTTCAACGACTCCAAATGATAGGGACTGTTTGGGGTTCTTGTTAATAAGGATACCCATGAGAACATTCACAAATTTGTGGATGTATGTGACCATTCACTTTGAAGAACATCACCCAAATGTACATTCGATTAAGGCTTCTTCGTTTTTTATGATGGGGGAGGTTTTGAAATTGTTAGTTAAACTACAAAGGGAATAAATTACAATTTAGCATGATTGAGTGTCACTTTTCTTCTCTATCCTTTTGAAATTCTTTCCCCTTTGGTCTCTATTCAAATAAACCAATTCTTAAAAAAAGACTTATGACTCTGGAGTTAGGGACAAGTTACCTCAAGAGGTTTCAACAATGGTTAACAATAAATGGTTTAGACTTAAATGGTACCATGATGTTTGGAGTCTCTCACATGGTAGTCACAAAACGTATACATATATTAGTTTCCTCTCAAAAATTTTGCCCAAGATCATTTCTTTCATTCATCACCACATCTAAAAAATTAGACTAAAAAGGCAAATTCTAGGATTCAACAAGCATGCTTTCAAGTAGTATCAAACCACATATGACACTTCAAAAACAATTATTTAGCACAATTATACAATATAAAAAGTTTGTGTTGATGTTCATTGCAAGGCTTACATTAATATGCAGCTAGTCAAAACCAAAATAAAAAATATCATTCAAAATCGAAGCCACGCGATCTTCTTAAAACATTCACAGAAAACATATTTTTCGTCATAAGCATTATCCAAGACATCAATATTTTCCACAAAAGATCCTCTAACATCATCAATGAAAACTCAAGAATTTCAACAACTATAAAACGCATGGGGTAAAAACTGGAGAGAGAAAAAAAGGAATCAAACCATAAACTATCATAACAAATAAAATATTAAAAATGTCTCAAAATAAAGTTGAAAATAAAAAAATGTATTTATAAAGAGGAATATAGGCACAATTTCCCTCACCCCACACAAAAAAAATACAAGTGTCCTCAATGCAAGAAAATATATAATTACGGGAGGAGAGTGACATATAAAGATCCCCTGACAAGCTATGCATGTGAATTGCTCTGTCTAGAGTGTTGGAGGGGCTAAATAGAAGCACGAGGCAGCATACTCGCATCACCTTAGGCATCAGTGCCTACCACATCATTAGGAAGAATAGTGGATTCTTAAGAAACTCCAGTAGCTCTAACTTTTAAAACCTCAAAATGAGATTTCTTTAATGTGACATGCACTATCGTCTCCTCTATAGCATGAAGCTTTGTCAGCATTTCAACGGTCTATCGATCATCCACTCGAAAAAAACTCATCCTCATAAGTCTCCTTCTCATACTCATCACCAACCTCATCAACTCTATTGTTAGGTTTCTCACCCATATCGCTAGGTGCGTCAACTCTAACCTCGAAAGAAGGGACAACTTGAGGCACATTAGGTAAGTGGACTTCTCCCCACATAATGAAAATATAAGTGGAATGTTGTTAATCTACTTCAGCCCGAAACATAGAAATATCTCCCCTCAACTTCGTTAATTCACTGGATTGCCCTCACTCTTCTCTCTCTCCTCCATCCTAGTGGTGAGATTGTCTTACTTCTCCGTCTATAATACTAGAGTGTTCTGAATTGTACCATCTGGACTCTTACTAGCAGTAATGCATTCTCAATGTCCCTCTCAATAAACTTGGGCATCTCACTCTGTATACGAGATGCTCTGACATCAACCGAATATGGAAGGTTTCTGGTAGATCAATATCTGGGTCGATGGAGGTCAGCATACCGAGGTAGGTGCAGCAGATGTAGTGGTTGAACGCAAAGAGAAAGATTGAGTGGTATCTGATGGCCCCATTAAAGGAGCAGGTTTATAGCCTTGGCCTCAAGGCTAGTAGGTCTAAAACAAGGGTAATGTCTGGTAGTGGCGAATTTCGCCTCACCACATCATCTATCATGTTGTGTTCTTGAGTCCTCTTACTATCATTAGAGGAGGTGGTTGTGATCCTAACATCAGTCCTCTCCCAATAAGATATTGTTATAACTCTCAAACTACTCTATAAAACTAATTCAAAATATAAGAATTCTAAGTCAATAAACAATTCCCAACTAAGAGTCGGGGTCGAATCTCATATAGTGTAGAGAATTCTATCCAGAATCTATATCAATTCAATTGTAGCAATGATAAAATGTGTGAATGATTCAACTAAATTTATTTAAAGGGTTTTGTTATCAATGGTCACAATTAAACTGGGGACTAGTAACAAGTAATCAGGGGCGCATCAATGTAATTTGGGGCCTAAGGCGAAATTTCATTCGCGGCCTAATATAAAATATACTTTATATGCGTATTATTCAAAATTTATATTTTAAACTATTCAGATGGAAATTATTAGTACTTAATATTATTTTTTCAGTTACTAGTTTTAGGTAAGATTTTATCAACTCAACATTGAAAAACTACCTTTAAGTGAGGCAATTATTATATGTATTGTTAAAATAGTGCTATAAGTAATAAGTTGATAACATTAAATAAAGATAAGAGTAAGAACCATGAACTTGACATAAGAAGCTGATGACTTGGTATACCTCATTTTAATATGCTTATACTCTAGTAATGCTTGAAACTAAAATTTAAAAAGAAATAAAAAAGAATTTGTAATTCACCTTTTTCAACAATTTTCACTCTTAATTCTTATTTTTAACACAGTGCAAAAGATTTTAAAGTGGATAAAATAATTTATTTTATGAAAGATTATATTTCTTATCATAAATAATTAATATTTCTATAAAAAATTTAACACATAATATGATCTTAACAAAAATGGGGCCCCCAAAATTTGGGGCTTAAGCCAAAAGCCTTAAAGGCCAAAGCATAAAGCCGCTCCTGCAAGTAATTAAGGGCTGGGGATTGAAAATCACTGCCATATACAGGTAATTTAGTTTATCTATAGTACTGAACACACATGAATAGGTTGGATAATCTTCAATGAAACTAATCTTCTTTTGATCTCATAGCTTCAATTCATGGAAACTCGTTTTGGTCTCATCTATGTGCCTAACAAAACAACTCAATACCTAACACTATTCTCTCTTCTAATGCAGAAATAGGGAAAATATATCCAACTCATATTCTCATTTTCAAACAAATTACAGACATCAGATCTAAATTGAAAATATCGAATTAATTACTTACTCCAATTAATATCTTTCGAGCAACAATGGAAGATTGGAAGAAGGAATTAATTGAAACCTTAACCATAAATTAACCCCATTCTAATTATCCCAATCGATGTATCAACAACAACAATAACATAGCATAATACTTAATTTTGTGAGGCCAATATGTTGTGTAGAGCTAAATAATATTGAAGGCATTCCATAAATTGATGCGATAATAATATTTTATGATTATTTATAAATTAGATAGAAATGACTTGCTTAGATTTTTCATATGTAAAAATAAAATCTCTTGTAAAATGAGTATAAAAAATAAATTTGTAAAGGCCTAGAAAAGAAAATATCAATTTCTTCAGAAGTTAAAACAACAAATATAATCTCAAAAGACTTGTTGAAGATAAAACTTTATCAAACTTAAATTTGCAAGAATTTTATATTATATTATATTCAAAATATATATAAACACGTACCCTTTGTAAGACCATGAACATAATCATAAAAAATAGATGAACAAAATATTTACAGAATCAGTGCATGATTTGTCGAGCCTATGTTGACATATTCTCCCGCCAATCAATCAATATTAAAAAATTTTATTCTCGAATCAAATTATATAAATATAATCTTCAGTATTCATATAAGACATTACTTCTTCAAATATACAATGAACAAAATTGTAATATCTCATAATTTGAAATAACATGGAAGAAGATAAGAATTGGTAATAGTGAATTTTTGGAAAGAATGGAAATGTGGAAATTTACTTTAGTTAGAAAAAATGAGTTTTCATCAAATTCAAACGGACATAACACCTATATCAGGATGAGTTATGTGTATTTCCAGATATTGTTGGCAAGCTCTCGAAATGATATTTCCAAAGCCGCTGAGTTTGTGTGATTCCAAGTTTGTATGAGTGAATTATTACCTTTGGAAGTTGGGATGTTGGAATAAGGAGAGTCTGAAAACCGGATTTTAGAAGGGTAGTTTGGTCTTTTCCTTACCCAACTTAATTAATTTATTTTTATTATTTTAATTGGGGTAAAGTCAGATTTTAGTCAGTTTAGAAAAGTGATTTTCAAGCTAGGGCTTGGAGAGAAGAGAAAAGAGGAGATAAGGGATGAAAGTTCAAGATTCGTCAAGAACGTTCAAGAATCGTGGTTGATCCTACGAGGTATATGAGCTTCCACAGTGTTGGATTCATTCACCCATATGTCAATCATGATTTATTCAGCGTAATTTCATTAAAATTTAAGGATTTAGTTTCTTGATAAGTGTTCTTGAAGTTTCCTTATCGATTAAGTTTTGATGTTAAGATTCTACTTTCGTCAACTTTAGACGAACATATATATTAGAATATTAAGAGTTACATGAAGAATAATATATCCAACTAAAGATAATTTAATCTACTTTCCAATGCCATCAATTTTGCGTCAATCCAATTTCTGAGTAAACTGTTATGTCTATTTTAGTAACCTGTACAGTGTTGTTAGGAATTAACCGACGGGAAAATATTAAAAAGGGTTGTTTTTGTTTTTTGACCTCCAAGAAAACCCTTACGAATTTCTTGACTAATAAAAGGTTTAAAACAATAATATTTTCTTCTTTACTAATGAAAATCATAATTTTTAGCCATAGGATTTCAAGACACTAATTCAAGAATCTCAAGAAAGTTTTTGTTCATCGTATACCTTCAAGCTAGGGTTTCAATGTTTCTGTTCAAGTTCTTATCAATGATTCTTCAAGAACCTTGTTATTTCTATCTAAAATCATTCCTAAAATCATGAGATCTTTCGTATCACAAATCATGATCCTTGAGTCCATAATTCAATTAAAGAAAAGTCAAGAGTCAAGTCAAGAAGTTAAAACTCAAATCAAGAAATCAATAGTGAAGTCAGAATAAATTTTAAAGCTTTTCAAAAGTATTTTACAAACGTTTCAACTTGTTTTAAGACTTCAGTTTCAAAGTTAAGCAAAAAGTTCAGTCTTGAAGTTCATTTCTTCAAAGAAGTATATGAGAACTAAGTATTTCCAAGAAGTTTTAAATGGTTTTCACATTTAAATAAGAATGAAAACCGAGATTCCCATTTGAGTTAGCTTTCAGAAAAGCGTAAATGCTTTCTCAAAAAAGCAAGAGGGGAAACTTTGATTTCCAAGATAGCTTTTAAACTAAGTTATGCAATTATATAAAATCACAAAAAAGAAGTATTTTTTTAAACATATGAGCTAGTATAATATTTTTGGAGTAGTATTGAACATTGATATGGGGGAGAGTTGCGATAATTGACAGTCCCCATAAACCATGTAATCATCATGAGTAGAAAAGGATCGTATTTTCTTTAAATGAAAACGATAATATTCTATAGGGGTCATAGAAAAGATTAAAAAAAATAATTAATATTGATAAAAAGAAAAAATACCATAAATGTCTTCAACTATTACACTAAATATTTGAGGGTTATGAATATAAAAAACACGTGTGATGAATATTATTGAAAATATAAATCAAATAGATTCGTAAATATGAGTTAGGATGGTGCAATGTGAAGAAAATAACAGACAAAAATATAAAATGTAAATATCATTTCAGAGGTGGCTCGACAGTGTTAAAAAAAGACATGTGCCTTAGGCCCAAAATTTAAGGGGCCTCATTTTTTATAATAATAGGTTATAAGTTATTATATTTTAAATAAATATTGAATACTATTTGCAGAAAAAATAAACAATTCATGAAATATGAAGGGATTATTAGAAGAAATTCGACATATTTAGAGGATTATATCTCATGAGAAATAATTTAAATAAGAATGATTATATTATAAGATGAAAACTAGAAGAAAACAATTATATAATAATTATTAAAAATTTAAATTTAAGGCCTCATTTGTCATGAAGAATTGCAATGCAAAAGAACGCCTTCTTTCTGGAGGCTTCGGCCAGTGAATTTTTTCTTTAGTCCACTAATACGTTTGAGTCGCCCCTGTATCATTTAATTACTATTATAGAATGTGGGATTAAGAAAAAGTACCCTTATTTACTTTATCATAAATTGTTATTTATTTGGTCTTTGATATGGAAAAAAAACTGATAAATTTCTCTTTACTTTATCATATTTAAGTAACTTGTAAGCTTAAATATTTGAAAAGAGTGCAAGTTCTCGATAACACATACTAAAACTAGTCAACAATTTTGACAAAATACATGATTGCAATTAACACATAAATTATCATTTATAGTAATATCATTACCTCCATAATTAAATGCCAAAAATAATGTTTCTAACATCAAGTGAATGTGAAAATCATTACATTTTCCAAATAAACCTATGTCAATTTCATATTTAAGAACAACTTGTTTTTGTGTGTGTTGTCTAATGGATAAACAAAGATTATTTTGAAACAAAAGTAACTATTTTACTGTCGTTGGTTGTCCTCACAAGCCACAACTTTTCATTGTCTCGATCATTACATTAAAATAATAACTAAGTAATAAATTATAATAATACAAATTTAATATGTGTAATTAAGTGATTTACGAATAATTTTTTTACATAGAGCAATTATTTTTAAAATAAAAAAAAATAAAAACATAAAAAAAGATAAATGCTGTCGAAGGTTAGATGTGTCACATCACCTTGTCTATAATTAATTTGATATTATATATTGATTGTTGCAAATGAAATATCAAACCTTATGTAAAATAATTAAACCAGATCATTTGTATGGAAAATTAAATCTTAATGTTGGAACTATGTATCATCTAGTAAATCAATTATATAGGTATTAAATTCAAAGGGAACTCTAAAACCAAATAAAAGAGAGATACAATGAATCAAAGTATAATAAAACAAAAGTTAGTTTATTCAAAAAATTCATTAGTAAGAGGGGAAAAACAAACTAGAAGAGAAAAAAAAATATAAAATACACTAGAAAAAAAAATTGTGGATATATAGAAGGTCATAGCAAACATTACAATATAATGCTAGATAAATCAAACAATTTTTTCATCCTAGGCCTCGGGCTTGTCATCCTCGTCGGCCTCATAACCATCTTTTTCCTTCATCGTTTCCTCTTTATTCTTGTTCTTCTTCTTTTTTTCTTTGAGCTAGAAGTAGGCGGGGTATCACCATAGTCTTTTTCTTCTTTCTCTGAGCTAGAAGTAGGTGGTTTATCACCATAGTCATGTTCTTTCGCATCATGTTCTGAATCATCCTCAAAAAAGGCATCATAATCGTGATTAGGATAAGAATCATTATAAACATAGTCTGACATGGTGTTAATGTAGATATTAAAAAATATAAATTTTTCCAAGAATGAATTTTATTTTTGTTGTTTAAAATAGGATATTTAGAAATAGGTAGAATGTCATTTTATAATCAGATTGATAAGAATAAAGGGTAAGATTACTAAAAATGGATGAATTTTTTGTCATAGATACAGTTGATAAAAATATAATTCTTGATTCTATCATTTTATAATAATTCTTTTAACTTTCAACACAAAATTAACTCAAAGTATTGATAAAAAAACATTTCAATATAAGTGCAAAACAATCTATATAAATTAACTATTTAAATTTGAAAAGTAAAAAATAAAAATCAAAGAAACATAAGAACGAAATAATAGTGAAATTTAGAACTTGAACTAAAAATACATGGTGGCTAATAATTATTTTAAGACACATCCTCTTTGTCTTAGTGGCCTCAACTTCAAAAATATTATTTTATTAATGACTTCAGCAAATATCATCGAATTGTGAAAATTCAACTTATCATTAGACCTTCATTTGACTATTCTATTAATTTAAGTTTTCATGACTTAAATTTTAAAAAGAAATAGAAAAACTACAAAACAATAAGAAAATAAATTTTTGTTAGAAAAATAATGAATGTCTATCATATTGTAAAGAATAATTTTAAAAATTAAACTACCTGTTATAAAGTATTTGTATCATAGTGAATGTCTATCATTTGGAGTCCTTTTAGAATATGGATAAGTGTCCTACTTGGGACCAAATTAGATTTCCCCTATAAATAGAGGGCTCCTCTTCATTGTAAAATCATTCATTAAGAGGAATAATAAGTCTTATGTTCTCTTATGTCTAGTTTCTTCTTTTTATTTTATAGTTTCATAACACGTTGCTAGCACGAGACTCTACTTACTCAAAAAGTGAAGGTTAGGTTTGAAGAATTAATAATGTATTATTTATTCTTTTTTTTTATTTTAATGGTCAATCTTACGAAACTAGAGTTCATTGCCCTTCAAAGTTCGGGCAGGAACTACCTCTCATGGGTGTTGGATGCTTAATCCACCTTGATGCAATGGGTCTTGGAGACACCATAAAAGAAGAAAATAAGTCATCAAAGAAAAACTGTGCACGAGCAATGATATTCTTGCGTCATCATCTTGAAGAGATTCTGAAAATCGAATATCGGACAACTAAGAGTTCATTTGTTTTGTGGCAAAAACGTAAAAGAAAGATATGACAACTTGAAGATGGTCATACATCCAAAGGCACGATATGATTGGATGCATCAAAGGCTACAAGACTTTAAGTATATACATGAGTGTAATTCTTCCATGTTTAGAATCACTTCTCAGTTGAAATTGTGTGGAGAAACAGTTAGTGAGATTAATATGATGGAAAAGACATTCTCTACTTTTCATGCCTTGAATATGCTCTTGCAGCAATAATATCAAGATAAAGATTTCAAAATCTATTCTGAACTAATTTCTTATCTTCTTGTGGGTGATCAAAATAATGATTTATTAATAAAAAATCAGGAGAATCAACCTACTGGATCTGGACCACTTCCTGAAGTGAATGAGGCGTATGCCCACCATGCTAGGCTTAGATAAGTCCGTGGCCTTAATCTTGGTTGTGGTTGTGGACGTGGATGTGGTTTTGGATGTTGACGTGGTCATGATTATGGTCAAATGAAAAAGGAAAAGACAAAAAGACACCTGACTTAAAGTACTAGCGGGGCTGACAATGACCATTTTCACAAATCGTGTCGTGAAGGGGCCAAGAACCGTGAACAGGGTCGTGGTATTTGATCTAGTGAGCTCTAGGTTATGAGGTTTGTTTCACACGCCTTACGAAAAATTGTGTATAGGACCACGGACCGTAAAGGTCCCCGTGGTTCTTACTAGGTCCTATGATATGACGGCTTTGCTTCACAGACCATCCCACGGCCCATGCGAAGGACCACGTAGAGTGAAGGTTCTCGTGGTCTTCACTTGGGCTGGGGGTCTGTGGGGATCTCTAGGGTAGCCTACTTCCATAACTTCTACGGAATCCACCACGGTCCATCATTAAGACCAAGACCCATGAAAGGTTTCATGGTTTGGCATCAATAGCCGATGGAATTCAACTCCCCATGATGGGACGGTCAACGGATGGTGGAACCTATCACTGTCCTTGAACTCTGTCGTGGTTCATTAATTCAGGTGAGTTTCTGTAATTTTTTCCTGGATCTGGTTTTTGAGGTGTTATAGTCACCTAGGAAAGGCTAATGTGGTAGTAGACGCCTTAAGACGAAAGGTAGTTTCATGGAGAGTTTGGCTTTATTATTTGTGGAGGATTGACCTATGATTGCATACATACTTTCCTTAGCAATAAATATGGTTAGAATTATCTTTGAGACACATAGTGTACTTGTGTGGGTGGAGGCTAGATCTTCCTTGATAAAGAAGATTCAGGCATACCAGTTAGAGGATCCACAATTGAGTGATTCAGGACACTGTTCTTAGTGGTAAATCTAATAAGGTGAGCTAGACATGGTGTGAATTTTTAGGATTAAGAATAATATTTATATTCCTATAGTTTTTGAGTCAGTTGGGTTGATTCTTCAGACGTCCTATTGTTACATGTTCTCTATCGAACCAGATGTTGTGAATGTATCATGATCTATGGAGGCACATTTGGTGGTGTGGGTTTACGAGGGACATCACAATCTTCATGGTTGGGTGCTTTGAACTTTCAGCAACTAAAGTACGAGCACTAGAGAGAAGGATGATTGACTCGGTGGCTACCCATTCTAGAATTAAAGGAGTGTATAGCCATGGACTTTTGTGGTAAGCTTACCACTTTCCATTAAAAGTTTTGATTTTATTTAGATCATCGTAGATCGATGGACTTAACCTGCCCACTTTTTACTTATTCATGCTGCCTACAGATTGATTCATATTTACCTCAGAGAAATCAATTGTTTAAATGGGGACCAATGTCTATCACTATAGACAATGACAATCAGTTCACTTGAATTTTTGGGGTTCTATTGAGAGTGAGTTTGGTACTCGGATTGAGCTTAGTATAACTTTTAACCTTTAGAAAGGTGGTCAGTAAGGAAGGACTACTTAGGTTTTATTGGACACGTTTCAGGCTTACTTTAGTGATTTCATTGGCTAGTGGGATCAGTCTTTGCCTTTAGTAGAGTTTTCGTATAATAATGACTATTATTAGAGCATTTAGATGGCAACTTTCAAGGAATTTTATGGTAGGAGATTTCATTCTCTAGTGGGTTAGTTTGATCTTTTTGATCTTAAGACATAAGGCAATAACTTATAAGAGATTCTATGGATAGTGTTGAAGTAATCCAGAAATGACTCCATACTACCCTTAGTAGACGAAAGAGTTATGCTATCAGAAGGCTACAACCTTTGGAGTTCATAATTGGTGATCCTGAACGCTCAAAATACTCTTCAAAAACAATTAGAAGAGTAGGCAATCATTGTAAATAAAATTACCCAACTATAAGCTAGTGTCAAATCCCACACGGAGTAGTTTAACGTTAAGGATCCAATTTTACTTAATAAAAATGCAACTAATCAAATTTTAGTGAAAGGGAACTTCGGTGAATCATTTACCTAACATGTATCATGTAGTTTCCAAATAAAGTACGAAGCATCAGATAAAAAAAATAGGGATTAAAAAAGAATAAGTAGATCTAGGTGTGTAAGGGATTGCATTAATACTAATTAGGGGAAAAATATTTCTCAATAATGATTAACAACTACGCATATGTTGGGTCATCTTTGATGACACTAGTCTTCTTTCAATCTCATCGAGGAAATACATAGAATCTTCTTTCTATTATCAATTTGCAGAACTCAACAACTCAATACCTTGCTTCAATTACATAGATTTACAAAGATTACAACATCAAAACATTTATCCACTATTACTGATTTTTTTCAAGCACCAATTTGAAACCTAATGTAGAATTATGTTGCCCCACCTTAATTTCTAAATTAGACACATGTTAATTAGCTCAAATTCATTGAAATCAACAAGGAAAACAGAGAAATACACCATACAAACTAATTTATGTCAACACCCAACCCCATTATTACACCCTTAGATATTAGGGTTTTAGCCACCCATCACAAAGAATAATAGAATTATACATTTTATATATCAACAATGAGTAACATGAAATTAAACAGTTATAATACTCACTTCGTTTCAGCCTTCAATTTGTTAATTACACGGGTGAATATAAAACCTCACACAAGAATTTGTGTTTTAGTGTTTTCTCTCAAGTTTCTAAGTACAAAATTTTTAGTTGAGGGTTGGGGCATGTTCCTGAGCCTTTGTTGTCTTTATATCAGTAACTGATCATCTTCTGGCTCATCACACTCAATATTTACCTCAAAAACTACTCTTTTCTTTGTCACTCTTTTTATCTTTATGTCTCTACTTGGTTGGAGTTCTTCTCCTCCCCTCTTCGGAGGACTTGAACCCCATTGGTTGATACGAATACCCTGGAGTTGCCTTCGTTTGGGGTTGCATATTAAGTTTGGTGCGTACCATATCTTCAAATGGTTGTGATTAGTCAAAATAACAATAAAATGCAAACACACAAATTTGTTGCAGACAGGTTCGCTGTTCCACAAGGCGTTTCGCCAAATATCTTTGGTGATTTAGGTCGATCTTTTCGAGTGTATTAGCCTGCAATCTAGGAAAAATGGCGGTGGTAAAGTCTACTCGGTGAAATGCCGACTTTGTTCGGCGATGACAAGGTTGTCCGCAGATGAACACAGTGAAGTAGGTAAAAGGTGAATGTAAAAGGTGAAAGTTACAGATCTTAAGGGCGATTTATAATTAGTAGGTGAACCGCCAAATCATTCAATGAGGTCGACCTAACTCGCCTAATGACACAACGTGTACATTTCTAAATCAAATTGTCAAAACCATCCTACAATCTTCAATAACAAAATTAAAACATGAAAACATGAAATTCATAAAAGACTCATACTCCATTTCACCTTGGAGTACTCAAACTTCTTCTGATTTTAACATATTTGGCCATTTAACTATGATTATCCTTAAGAACGTTCTCACTCATTCCCTCATTTTTGTTATTTAGAATAAATGGTGGGTTCATTATAATTCACCAAAATAACATGACAACAATTAAGCAACACCCATTGCGATTCAAATCAATACAATGCATAAACACCAAGACATTCTAATATTTAAGCATTTCATTAAAAACTTTCAAAATACAAATAACATATCGATAAATTATTTCTATCTGAGGCCCAACACACATCATCTTGATACTATATGATTGCAAATGAGTTTAAAATTATTGAAAATAGATTTGGGGTTTTAAGACTAACCTTCGTTAGTTATCAGATAATATTTTGTAATGATAGGAACAAAGAAATCCAACCCGACGCACTAATTAACGTCTAATATACTAATTTAAGATGAAAATCTAGAAAATAATAACTTTGGTGTGATCTTGGAGAGTTTGAAACGAGGGGAAATGAGAGACTAAAAAATTTTGACCTTTGGACCCTATGTAACCATTCAGCTCTCGTCCATTTGGCGACATTAGTCGTACGTTCCGAACCACTCGGCGATTCATCGAGCACTCTTTTATCTCAATTTTTTTCAAAGTCTGATATTTTTTGTGGTGAGATCGATGGTCGAGATCGCCAAGTAGGTTGGTGATTCACCAAGCTGATTTGAAGTTCTCCAAGTTCTACATACTCTATACTACTCGTATATTGAGCCAAACGGTGGAGTTCAGCTGGGCTCGCCATCCTGTTTGGTTTCTCGATAAATGGATCTTCTGCTGCCAATCATGAGATGTTACACACTTTCTTTATTTTATTCTGCAACATTAATACACCATTATCTAATGAAGTAAAATCACACAATTATAACCTTGGGTTGCCTCCTAAGAAGTCCTTATTTAACGTTGTGGCTCGATGTAGATCCTGTCACACTCTCTGATATTAGAGCTAGACCTAGTGTCACTAGGTAACTCCAATATATTGTCAGGGTGGAGCTGAATCATGGAAAACATCAGGAGTGATTTGATGTGGTGAATTGATCTAGAGTGAGATCCAATCAATTGGTTCAACGCTTTAAAATTCTCTCTCATTTCGTCCAACACTCAATCTTGATTGGTGATATTTTAAAGAATTATTTGAAGTGTGCCCTAAACATGACTTTTCTCATATTCTCTTGACTTATTCGGCCCATTAATCGGCATATACCTCCTTTGGCGTTTGCGTTGGTTTTGAACCTCAAATATTTTGGTGATCAAGTCGTTTAGTTGGGATACCTGCGCAGTTAGCTTGAAGTTACCCTCGATTTCTCAATCTGCCTCAAATGACTTTACACCCACTCCTTAATCAATGCTTAGAGGATCTTAAAACACAAACAACTAAAAGGAAAAACAAAACAACAGAAGAAACAAAAACAAAAGTAAAAGTAAAATTAGAGAACTACACTAAAAAGAACAAAAACTCTAGTGAACTAAATCTTCACGTGACACCACTCCCTATTAGTGGCACCATTTTGATGCTTCTTGTGATATCGTGATCAACGAAACTAGCCTACAGTATGAGTGTCTACGAAACAAAGTGAGTATAGAAACCAACCAAGGGTTGAGGCCGTGTCCCAAAGAAACGGTAGTAAAAAATAGAAGCTAAACTAGACCTTCCGTTCTAGTTAGTAATAGTTTGAGAAATCATCGAATTAAAGTAAAGTAATTTAATTTTTGACATTGACGTGTCAAATATCAAAAGGGTTTGCTACAAGTTTTGTAAAAACAATAAAAACAAAGGGGGGTCAAGTATGGGGAAAACTTCTTGCAGTGTGACCGCAATATATGTCTAATTAAACCGTTGGGTATATGTTTTCGATAAGAAATTTCCAAGATAATGATGACTAGGCTAAGCCTTAGGTGAAAGTATATTCCCTCTCGGGAAACAAACCCATATCAAATGGGTTCCTCTCAAACACCGACTCGTCGAATGAAAACCAACCTATGCTTTACCATACCGCTCTTTCGATAATAACTGTTAGGATATGGGTTTAAGATTCACCCTCTTGGGCTGAATATCATGTCCCCCCCCCCCCACTCGTTAGGCCATCAGTCTCGCGATCTTGGTTTCACGACCTCTCTCTCGAGCAAGCGAAAAATAGATGCATGTTTTTGAATTTGCAACTACAAACCCATTAACTAAAACCATAATCACTAGGTGAAATCACCATTAGTATGCCTTTACTCTACATGCAAGACCCAATCATAATATCAACCCATATTTGTTAAATCGAACCCCAAGAATGGGGGTTTTAGCCACACAACAAACAATAACCATATACACCAATGATAAATAAATCAAATGTGTATAAGAGTTTTCTCCTCAAAAAACAATAAAGAGTTTTATATTTATAGACTTCAAAATTTTTGCTAGCAAAGCTAGTCCCGAACGCCGAGTAAGTCGGTGATTCGCCCTTCTTCTAGATCATCAAAGTTTGTGTTTTGCATTCAGTGTCTATGCATTATGGATAATGGGTAGAATAATTCTGCTTAGTGGAACTACTCGGCGAAGCGCCGACTGATCCTTTTGATCGCCTTTTTGATTCACTTCCTTCAAGGCTTCGCTTGCTGAAACAAAAGGGCAGTGTACATCCTTTCGGCTGATCGCTATGTATACTTGGCGATGCTTAGTGTTCCGCTTAATCTCTTTTCATTGTTTTTTCCCGTTTTGCGTCTAAGTGTCCATGTTTACACTAAAACTTCAAATACCTGAAACTTAAGAATTTTCACCATATACTGAGATAGAATGAGCATTTGATGATACTATTTCTATAAAAATAAGGCCCGAAATGAGTCTAATATGAGGACTCATTAATCAAGATAAATAGTAATTTATTCCCTTTGTAGTCTAACCAACAATTTCAAAACCTCCCCCATCATAAATAACGAAGAAGCCTTAATCAAATGGACACTTGGGTGATGTTCTTCAATGTGAATGGGCACATACATCAACAAATTTGTGAATGTTCTCATGGGGAACCTTCGTTGAAGCATAATACTATAGATGTCAGATGTCTTACACATTTCTTGAATAAGGACACATGGAAAACCTAATGTACTGATGCTAAATCATTATTCAAATCATATACATAAGCGACCTATCCAATACGGCTCAAAATATTTATACGGGCCTACATATTAGGGACTAAGCGTCCATGTCTCATCAAATCTCATTACACCGTTAATAGTTTAAATTTTCAAGTAAGCCTAATCGTCAACATAGAATTCAATGTCTGTTTTTGTAACATTGACTTAGGAGTTTTGTTGACTTTGAACCGTTTTCAACTTTTCTCTATTAAGCCAATTTTTTTCCATATTCTTATGTACAAACTCGAGACATATCAAACAAACTTCACTAACTTCAAAAAAAAGGTATAGGAGATCAACACCTCATACCATAAAGAGACTAAAACGGATCCATAAAAATAGTTGAAGATAGTTTTTATAATATGCCAATTCAATCAATGGAAAATGAACATCCCAATTACTCTTGAAGTCAATCAAATAATCTCTTAACATATCTTCCAAAGTTGCATAGTATTCTCCGCTCGTCCATCATTTTGAGGATGAAAGGTTGTACTAATCTTGACATGATTACCAAGGCCTTTGTGGAAAAACTTCTATAATTGAGAAGTAAATTGGGTACCATGATCAGAGATAATGGATACAAGAACTCCATGCAACCTAAACATTTCTCTTTGATACAGCTTAGCATAATCCTCCACCAAATAAGTAACCTTGAAAGGAATCAAATAAGAGTACATCGTCATACAAACTACAGTAACCCAAATCGAGTCATGTTGCCGCTGACTGTGGGGTCAACAAACAATAAAGTCCATATTCAGATCTTCTCTTTCCTAACTAGGAATACTAATAACATTGGACAAATCTCCCGATTTGTGATGTTCAACTTTAACTTTTTTATAACAAGGTCACTTAGCAACACATTCCACTATATCATTTTTAAGCCCATTCCATTAATAGACCTCCCGCAAGTTACAATACATCTTGTTGTGTCCCGGGTGAATGTAATATAACAAATTATGGGCTTCTGATAACATTTTGATTCACAAATCATCAACATAACTTAAAATACCTTCATATAAAAGCACACCATCTCCCCATCGAGGAAAGCCTCAACGAACTTTTTAAGCACAGATTCCTTCAACTCAACCAAAACCGAATCAACGCATTGCTTAGCTCTCACATCCGACACAAAAGAGGATTCTGCACCATAATGAACAATAACCCCAGCTTCACTCTAATCAACATACCGAGTACCAATGATTAGTCTATGAACATCATGAATCAATTGTTTCTTACAAGCCACAACATGCACAACATGAGTAATGGACATTCGACTTAAGGCATCGACTACCACTTTGGCTTTGTCCAGGTAATAAAGGACACATATATCATAGTCCTTCTAGAGTTCTAGCCATCTACATTGATGAATTTTAGATCTTTTAACTTGAACGTTTTGAAATTTTTTTTGTTCAGTCAAGACATCATCGTGGACACCATATAAGTAATGCCTCAGAATCTTTAAGGAAAATAGAAGTGGCTGGTAGTTCCAAATCATTAGTAGGATATTTCTTTTCATGAATCTTGAGTTGCGTTGAAGCATAGGTAATGACTTTATAATTTTTCATACGAATACATCCTAATCCAATACTTGAAGCATAACATTAAATAACAAACCTGACGTAGCCTTCAGGTAAAGTCTAAATTGTAAAGGAGGTATATCTATCTTTCAACTCTTGAAAACTCTTATCACATTATTCGGACCATAAAAACTTAAATTTATTTTTGGGTCGATGTAGCCAATGGAGAGACATTCAAAGAAAACTCTTCCAAAAGCCTTCTATAATATCTTGTCAAACCCAAAAACTTTGAATATCTATATGGAATAGAAGTCTAGGCCAACTTTTAACTGCATTTGTCTTCTTCGGATCTACCTCAATACCCTTAGTTGAAAAAAAGACATAGAAAGGAAAGATATCTTAACAAAACTCACATTTACTAAACACTGCAAATAGTTTTGGTCCTTGAGAAGTTGAAACATAATCATCAAATGGTCGGCATGCTTATCCTTACTCGGTATATAAATTAGGATGTCACTGATCAAGTCCATGAATGCGGTGGGGGTATTATTCAAACAAATTGACATTATCTAAATTTCCTAATGAGCATATCAAGGTAAAACAGTCTTCTTTGATATTTCATCTCTGTTCACCCTCAATTAGTGATAGCCCGATCAGAGGATGATCTTTTATAAGTAAATCTCTCATTGGAGTTGGTACCAAAAATCATCTACCCATGCAAGATATACTTTTTCGTGATGGTAATCTTGTTCAATTGCCGGTAGTCAACACACATGTGAAGTGAAACATCTTTATGGTGGAAAAAACAAAAGCCGAGCTCCCTATGGAGAGATACTCGATTGGATGAAACCTTTATCTTACAAATCTTCCAGTTGTTGTATTAAATCATTAAATTATGCCAGAACCATATAGTAAGGAGCAATAGAAATAGGTAGCATAATTAGGAGAAGTTCAATACCGAAGTTTATTTCCCTTTTGGGAGGAACATGGGTTAGATCATCTTGGAACACTCCCAAGAAGGCATTTACAATGGGGAACCATTCAACAATAGGGCTTTTAGCATCTGTATTCCTAACCCATACAAGATGATATATGAAACCCTTAGAAATTATTTTTCTAGTTTGAAGACAAGAACCAATATGACTCTTAGTCATAGCAATTTCCCCTTTCTACTCTAGGATGGGCTTCTTTGGAAGTTGAAACTTAACCACTCGAGTTCGACAATAAACATAAGAGTTACAATAATTGACCAAATCTATACAAAGAATAACATCAAAATCGAAAATATCAATCTCTACAAGCTCAATATAAGTAAGTCTATGGGACAAGGATATATGACAATTTCTATAGACTCGCTCAGTAATAGTGGATTCATTTATAAGAGTAGAGATGGGGAAAGGGTCTAACAACATATCCACACAAACGTCAAATCTCATAGCCACATATGGCGTCTAAAAATACAAAGTAGCACCGGAATCAAGTAAACCATAAAGTCAAGATGAAAGAATTTCAACATATCATTACCTACATCAAGAGAGCCCTCTTGCTTATGTCAAGTTTGAAGTGCAAAAATTGTTATTCTTTGGAGAACAGGAACCCAAACCACTGGGTGGATATTTCCTACCATCTCCTTCATTAGTAGTAACTGATGGACAATAGCTTATATTTTGAAAGCTCTTACCACAACAAAAATAGACATCCATACAGGCTAAGCATTTACCATAATGCTTCTTTCCACAGCTAGTACAAGTAGACACAGAAGATCCACCACCATTTCCTCATTGAGGCTTAGGGTTAGACATCCTATCTTTGTTGAACTTTGGAACCATTGCGTTATAGGAACCTTTATCAGGGAATCTTTTTATATATCTAGAACAACCATGTCCGTCGGACCTCAAATGTGAAAAGTCACCATCATTGGTTCTTACCCTCTTTCCATCAAAGATCTTTAATTAATCTTCTCTTCTTCTATTCGTTGAGCATGTTCCATTAAATGAGAGATATTTATTCCTTTAATTAGCATGGCGGTACTACATACCTGAACCACCATTTCGAACACACCTAAAGCAAACTTAAGGGTCATTTGGTTATTGTTTAGATTTATGCAGGTTTTAGTTATGCAGAGTTTTGTGATGCAGTTATGTTATGCATGGTTTAATTATGCAGGTATTAGATATGCAGAGTTTAACTAATAAGGTATTAGTTATGCACGATTTAATTAGTTATGCATGTACTCCTTTTTAGTTATGTAGAGATCACAATACATTAATTATTAACTTTTAAATATGGAATTTGTTGTAAATTAATATATATATTATTAAAAATAAATAATTTTATATAAATAGTATAAGCCCTCCCACTTTTTGAATAAAAAGTAGGAAAAAGATATTCCCTCTATAATTAATTGGGACCGTTATTTTTTCATTTGGTTGTTTTTTAATGTTTATAACTTATAAAAATAAAATATGATTAATATATTTCAAGAACGTTATAATATCCTATTTTAAATAGTGCAAATATTCTGTTAATATGTTGTATATATTATTTAATTTATACATTTTTAATATACCGAATCTATAATATTGTATAAATTCACATCCTAAACAAAATAATTATATATGTTAACTAAATGGAATATATTTAACAATATATAACATTAATATATGATTAATACGATTCAATTTGTAATGCTAAGAAAATATTACATTTGGATAGCGAATGAAAACAAGAAAAAAACATTATTTGTGGATTAAAAAAAAAGAGAAAAGGGACAAATATACCTCCGAAGTATCATGAATGGTACCTAAACACCCTCCGTTATACATTTAGAACTTTGATGCCACTACCCTCTAATTTTTGGAGGGTGTATACCCTTTGGACTAACAGAGGGACACGTGTCACGATCTAAAAACATATTCAAAATTTATTTAATTTTTATTTGCAATTAAAAAATTAAACCAAATAATAAAAAATCCACCCGAATAATTTTAGATCCGCATCGAAACTGTAACCAAAACCCAATAGACCATCTTCTCTGATTTCTTCCTTTCTAACAGAGAATTCATTAGAAATTTTCTTTTGCTCTTTAGTTAAATCTCATATTACATACTCTAGTTAAAGATATTCCCATCAACAAAACATTTAGTAAGATTAACTAACTTTTTTAACAGAATAAAGGATAGAAACAGAGTTGGAAACTCATCCAAGCAGCACTGTCGGTGATTTTCAATTAGTGGCAATTTTCCGTTGTTTTCTTTTCTTGCTTACGAATAAATCCTTTTGTGTGGTACATTTTTGAAAGTAAGAATATTTCCACGCCACAAATTAGTTATGGGTTACGGAGTATCTTCTTGAGCTCCATTGTTGAAGCTATGGAGAGAGAGCTAGAGGTATATTTGTTCCTATCCTCCCATATTTTTCTTGCCTGATTTTTGACTGATATTTGTATTTCTCAGTGTAATGTGATTGTTAAATGTATTACTGATTTTAGATTTTCACAGATGTTTTTTCTTTGCTTTCATCCCTACAGTATTCATTTTTCAAAGTTTCAGCTATGTAAAAAAGTTATTGAGTTTTGCAACTATAAATCCATTCCAAGGTCCCTAGTTTTGTTTGCCGAAGCTGTTGGAGCAACTGTGAGGGAGAGATGAGTGAGTGGTGGTCATGTTTCATGGTTGAAGGCTCACTACCTCACTAACTTCTCTGCAGCGAGGGAGGTTAGACTTGATAGCAGTCAAAGATGGTTTTGTATTAGGAGCTTCGCCGGAGAAGATGGAGTCGTTGTAGTTCGTTGTGTAACTAGTTTTTGCACTAGAGAAGAAAGAGAAAATTAGATTTAGAACCAGTGCGGGTCTAACATTATTTGGGTGGTTTTTTTTTATTATTCGGGTTAATTTTTTAATTGGAAATAAAAATTAAATAAAATTTGGATAAGTTGTTAAGATCGTGGCATGTGTCGCTCTGTTAGTCCAAAGGTTTTAAACGTTCCAAAAATTAGACGGTAGGGGCATCAAAGTTCTAAAAGTATAACTAAAGGTATTTAGATACCATTTACAATAGTTCAGGGGTATATTTATGTTTTTTCACTAAGAAGTCAAAAAAGAAAGATCGGAAAATAGTATAATTAGGTAAAGATTTTAATAAAGAAAAACTAATAGAGGTAAATGTGTAATTTATTTTTTTAATATATGTATAGCTAATACCTGCATAACTTATTTCACCTTCTATCCTGCATAAGCTATTCACAGATTCCCTCATAAGTTAAGTATATATTAACTATACAGGACTACAAAAAATATTAATCAAACACCGCATAAAATTAATACATGAATAACTTTTATACAAATTAGGAATCTTACCAACCAGACATGGTATACGTTATATTCACTTTTCCACCAAATAAAAAAATTCTAACAAACATATTAAATTAATTCAACTATTTATGCATGAATAAAATGCAACTTATACAGTAACCAAATAGCCCTTTTATACAATAACATTGACTATATATTGCAACAAAAATAAATGGTAGAAAATTCCCTACTTTCATATAGTCAATTTACTCATAATTTTACATGGCATTTTACTACTAATATGGTACTTAAAAAATAATATTCTCTATACTATGTTATTATACCTATTTTTGAAAATTTTAATTGCATTTTAGGTATAAAAAAAACTATAAAATGCATTTATCATCGTGAATATAAGTCCTTTAAATAAAGTATTTTATATGACATTCATTATAACAATTTAATTTAAAATTTTATTAATAATCTATAATATTATTCTTGTAGTATTACATTTAAAAAAATCCCAAATATATTTTTAATATTTTTTTTTTCAAAAAACTATAAAAATTATGTCAATTTTAGACAATTCAAAACCAATTACAACCCCTAATTAAATTGATTCAATTAACGACCCAACAAAACAACCCATAACCCGACATATTTGATCATTTTATACTCCACCGTTCAATAAATTTAATCGGAAGATCCACACTTCTCCCTTTAAAGTTTTATTTCTTTTGACCATTGGAAAATTAACAACTATCAAGTGCCAACTAGCACTAGGGCTTCAACTTTTCTTACTTTTTTTTCACTTTGCCCCACACTTTTTAGGTTCCAACTTTCAATTTGTCAAGAAAAATCAGCCGGCCAACAGCGACCTCTACGACCTGGGTAACAACAAGTGTCGCGGCCAGGACAATAACCAACGCCGTGACCACAACTCTCAATCAGCAACCAACGAGTCAGAGACTATCAATTTCAACCGCGGCCTATGGTATTCGTCAAACATGCTTCTGTTTTTTCTTTCATTTTTTTTTTTGTGTGAATTGTGAATTTCTTTTTGTACAAACAAAAATCGAACCAAATTAATTGAAGTGAAGCAAAAATAATTCCTTTAGATGTTTAGTAACACTATTGGAAGAACTGAAAACAAAAGAAAAAATGGAAACTTGATCGAATTATCAAATACCCAGCCTCCTATGTGAATCTGTAAAAACAAAATTCATTTTTGGATCCTTTTTCACTTATTTTTCTTCCTTTATTCATTTATAGTAAGATTTGTATTAAAAAAACAAAGATCTGAGAGGACTTTTCGTCACAAATTGTTCTCCGAATATGGAAATGAAGATATCACAATATATGGACATAAATGTTTAAATAGAAGTGAAATGGGGTAATAATATTCATTTCATATCTAAATGCCTATTGATTTCTATCCATGTTTATATGATTTATTTTGATGCAGTTTTTAAAACTTATTTTTGTAAAGGGAAACTATGGAGGAGATTACAAAGTGGGGAATCAAATTCTTACAACCGATGCTAAAATTCAGGTACATAACTAACTAAGCTACTAAAAATTCTCTTATTAAATTAGTCTCTTAGTTTTTCATTTTTCATTTTCACAATTTTATCATTTCCTTGATACATGACATATAATTCATCTAGACAAATTTGTTGATTTTTTTTTTGTAAAAATATTCCCCACTATTTTTGGTCAAGTGATGAATTCTATGATAAATGTAACCTTCCCAAATTAGAAACCTGAATTATAAACTTGATCCTAATTAGGAACCTAACTTCCAACCCTAAACATGAATCTCGACTGGGATCTTGAGTCCCTTATCTAAAACATGAGTTTGAGACTCGAGACTCAGACTCAACACTTGATTCTCAATTCTTGACCCTTGATGTGATCTTAATATATGATTCCCAAAGCGAGATCCAAACTTGACCTACTCAATCATATATAAGTATCAAGATTAGATCCTGGTTTTGATATGTATCTTTAATCTTAGTTTGGGATTAGGGTATGAATTAGGTCTTCAATCAACATCGGATCTTGGGTCATGGTTTGTGTCGATGGTCTAGGTTTGGGTTATGGCATAATCGGGTTGAGGATCAAGTTTTTGGGTGGAGTCGAGGTCAAGGTGAGGTGTCGGGGTCAAGGTCAAGGGTAGGTCTTATTCCGTTTCTTTATTTTCTTGGTTTGTGATTTTGTTCTAGTTAACCCATAATATTATTACAACAAAACTTGATTATTAAAATACTGGTTGAAACTCATTTTCACCCAAATTTGCTTCAAATATCAAAATCCCCCCTCAACTTTGAACAATAATCAACCTCCTTCCCCTCCTTTTATCTATGCATTGTCTATTTTATCCTTGTTATATCACACATAAGTAATGTATATTTAAGTTATGTATGATTTTTTTTTTTAACATTATAAGTATCAGTACATGGAACTTGACTTTTCAGCACCATTTGTTAACTAAGGCAGACAAATCCCGTCATTATAAGTACATTTACAGTGACCAAAAGAATCTCCTGTCATCAAAAGTAATATTTAGTTAAGTATTAACAAGGGGATGCACCCAGTTCATAAACGATATATTACCCCATCTTTAAAACTGTCAAAACCCAAACCGTCGTGAGAGACACCTACACTAATTCTCCGGTGGGAGAACCATTACTACAGCCCAACTAAGAAATTTAACTAAGAACTAAAGGATTAAAGATATGGAAGAATTCTTAAATAACTAAATAATTATTAAGGAGTTCTAATAAATTTGAAAGTGTAATGAAACAATTGAACTAAAACTAACGCGGAAATACTCCCTAGAACCTGAAGTCAATGTACCAAAACTCTCACCGACATGTCTAAGAAAGTGGGTATAATTTAAACTAAACAATATAATTATCTAAAGAACTACTCTAAGTATGAAGGAAATGGACTAAACCAAAAAGACTCATTGTAGCCTGGAAGAACTGTTATGTACTCAACAAAGAAAGACCAAGTGTAGTATCAGTACACAACCACAATGTATTAGTAAGAGCATGTGTCTATACCACTAAGTGCAATATAAGCAAGTCATTCGAACATCATAAAAATGCATACATTGAAGACATACAATGTTAATATTATTTTAGGATCGATATACAATTCTACTTTTGTATATCATGCATATATGACAAGTCATTGGTCCTCTCCTGAATACCATACTAAAAAAACTAGCGTACTGAATCGTGACATCCGTTCCACATTTTATGTCGGCACGGGACATTCGATCACAATTAGTGTGTCGAAAAGTGACACTTGTTACATTCAACATACCACAATCACAATTACAATGTACATTTTCACAATCATACAATTAATACATGTCATATTGTTATTCTTTCATATTTATTTGCGATTAGTGTGATCAATAATGCAATATTTGTATACCTATATGCAATATAATGAGGCAATTACTATTATATATAATACAAACATGAAAAAACAACCATCACCTATGTTGAACAAAGCTTGAATCCCCTAAGAAACTTGATTCTTCCTTTTCAAGATTATTTCCGCTTGTTCTTGGTGTACAACCAATGAATACAACATAAGGATAAATAAATGAAGCCTAATTACTCGGATTATTATCGAACTCATCAACCCTTGGCCAAACCCTTGATACCCATACCCAGTTTTTGGCACTTTTCCACCATAATTCTCAGATCAAAACCCTCCACCATCGATAATTACCCAAGAAACTATGTTTTATGGATCGATAAATGGAATCAGAAGTAAAAACCTTACCTTTAGTGATAGGATAGGTGGAAAAACTTCAAGAACTATCCATGGTTCATTCGTATCTCTCAAGATCAAAAGTTAGCGAATAATTACGTTTTTGGGGTTTATTTTTTTACTTAAGTTCCGACTATCATGTTGTGGCGGCTCAATGTATCTATAGTGGCCCCTACCTAGCGTATTGAATGGAGACAAAAAGTAAAATTAAAAGTGCCAAACCCCCATTTAACAGCAGACCTTCATCCCACGGCACTCCAAAAGTATCCATTCACGCTAAGATCAATTTCTGGAGTTGTACTCCTCCGAATTCAATTTTGTAAAGTCATATGGTTTGAACATCTTAGCTATATACTCGTATGGTAAAATTCTCCATCAAACCTCCCATTTTCACCAGATTTCTCTATACCTTACTAACTCCAATTTCATTGAAATCTGGACTAGGTTGGAAAATTCCAAGTTATTACTAAAAAGTTTGCCGGTCCAAAATTTGTCCACATTGCTTTATCTATTACGGCGGGACAATGTCGTTGCAAAAACCAAATAAAAAAAATGGTAACTTTCTTTCTTCATATTCATCACCATCATCATCAACTCATAACTCACCCTTGCAAAAGAAAAATAATATAGAGGCTTATTAAATTTTATATGGTTAAAAAAATCTTCAAAATAAAGAGGAATTAATATTATTATACTATGAAATGGAAAATGATTCTCCAAAAATTCAATTATATCGTTGAGGTTTGCAACAAAACCATCAGTGAACATATGGGCAGCACAATGTGGGAAATGTTTGAAATGGAGGACGATGTCTATACACGAAGAGTTTGAAGAAATCATAATTAGGTTTTTTAAAGAACACTTTAACTGAGACAACACACCTAATGGTTCTTGTGTTGAACATTCAATATTCAGTATGATTCTTCTCAAATTTGGGTAATTGACAATCAATCTAAAACCCTATGTCAATTTAAGAGAAGATTTTACCAGAGGAAAGATTAGTCTAAAATGGATTCTTGTTATTTCACTGCTTAGAAACTTTGATCTTTATAAAGTGGGTAGTTTTCTATAACAAGATTATGTGTTCAGTGAAATCGAAGTTTCAAATTAAGTTTACCAGCCCCAGAATCATGGATGATACTATACCCACTACTAGTCTTCTTACCAACTCTTACATGAAGGTGCGAAAATATATCTCAATTGCTTTTTTTTTTACCTTTTGTGAAGGATTTTATTTGACCATTAAGTTTTACTAATTATACCTTCATGTTGGAGTTGGCAAGAAGAGCGGTAGAGGGTATAGTATCCTCCATAAATGTGGGGCTAGTGCACATGAAACTTGATTATTTAATTCATTGAACTCGGGATTTTGTTGAAGAAAAGTACCCACTACTAAGGATTGAATCTTCTTCCATGAAGGAGTGAAATAATAAGCATCCATTTTAGAGTTATCTTTCCTCAGGTACAATTCTCTCTTACATTCAGATGGAGTTTTAGGCAAACTGGGAGTGTTAATCACTCAAGTTTGACAAGAATCATAGGAAATATCGTTAGGTTCATCACAATAACAATTTGATTTGTTATTGCCGTTAAAGGGTTTTTCAACTAACCTACTTTCGATTTCCTCAAACTCTTCCTGTTTCGGAATCGTCTTTTATTTCAAGCATTTTCAACATTGTGCTGCCCATATTCCCACTGTTGGATTTGTTGCCAACCTCGATGATGTCTTTGGAGTTTTCGGAGAATCATTCACCATTTTTGAGGTAAATCAAATCCATTCATCTTCCTTTTGAAGATCTTTTAACAAAATAAAAACAAGAAGCCACAAATAAAATTAAGTAAGCCTCTCTATATTTTGAAGCTTGTACTTCTATGATGAAATAAAAAATAACATCACTAGGAAAATTATTTAAACAGTTAAAAAATACCCAACTCAATAATTACAAATAATAACTACAAATATATTGATTCATTGATTTCGTAGAATTTACCTTCATAGGGTATGGAGAATGACACTCTAACAATACACAAGGATTTTTTCTTTTGCATGGGTGAGTGGGTGACAAAGATGATGAATATTAAGAGGGAAAATAACCGCTTTTTATTTTTTTTTAAAAAAAATTATTTTATTTTAAACTTTCAAGAACCGGATATGTCTCTTCGTTAATAACTAAAAATCAATTCTAACAACCGGAATTTTTTGGTTGCTAAAATGTACTTATAATTGTTGGAGAGAAAAAGGAAATCTAAGGGAGAAAGTGAACATAGAATAGAGCAAAAGAAAAGTGAAGCTACTGCCCAACTTCTTGTTTCTTGTTTTTTTGCCATTTTGAAACTAACGAGACCTGCCTATTAAATACGCTTACAATGAAACTGAAATACTAAAATTTAGGTACCCACTAATTACTAGTTAGCTACTAATCTGCCACTATATCTAACCTTGCTAAAATAAAGGGAACTAACTGACAACCTCCTAAAGACTTGGTCAAGTATCTTTGAATCACTTCTCAACAATAATGTTGGGATTTATCTTCCTTCGTTAAGAAGTGGTCGTTAAAGTCAAGTTTCTTGTAGTGTTGGACGGGGTTCAATTTAGAAAGGATATTGATGTAAGGGCACCACACCTTTATCGAGTTATATTTAGATACTAGAGATATATTACCTTAGAAATTATGCGAACTGAATGAAGTCGCCTCCATCTGACACCAAGCCAATAGTAAATCAAACTCTTGAGGCTTCCATGGCCCTTGTGAGGGCTGAGCATCATGCTTTGTTGGATGATTATAGATTAAAAAACTACAAATTCTCACCGCTCGGGGATGAGTATGAGAAAGTGGAGGATGGATCACCAGATATGACAACCTTGAAATCTTGTTTAACAGGGTTGGGGAGGGATGTGGATCAACTAAATTCTACAGACATCTCCATGCTTGGGGTGTTGTACCCCCATCTAAGATGCGTACATATGATCATTTGACAATGCACAGAGTAGATGTGTCTCCATTTTATACTAAGAGAGTGGCAGATGAGGTTGATGAGGATAACATTCTGGAGGATGAGGAGGACTTTGGTGAGGATGAGTACCTGAGTGCCAAGGCCATTGTAGAACTACATAGTTTGGAGGAGTCGATCATGCATGATACTCTAAGGCAATCCTATCAGGATGTCTCCAAGATTGGTCTGAGTGGGACCCTTCCATCATACGCACCATGCCCTAATTCTAGGTTGATGTTGAAAGTCAAGAGGGGGGTGAATTAAAATTTCCTTCAGTCGACTTTCGACTATGGTGATTCGACTCATATGCACGTTAGTGAAATAGATACACTGTAATAATAAAATGCAGTAAAAAAATAACACAGAGTATTTATACTAGTTCGGATCACCGGTGTGGTGCCTATCCAGTCCCCTTGGGTTACAAGGGTTTCCTTAAGATCTTGTTTAGAACTTGCGTATTAAAGAATGTTACTATTTAAGAGCCCCGTGTGATATTCAAATCAGACCTTCTTCTTCGACACAATATGGACCTGTATAACCTACACTCAGATCTTTCTTTTTACTTTTCTTTTCAATTGTTCACTCAAGTGAGTACAAAGTTTTGTGAAAGATAAAAGAAGAATACAATATAAGTTCAAGTGAATTGTGTACTTCACAATTAAGGATAGGCGAGAATTATATAGTATTTGAGGACTATTCTTGTTAAGAAATAACCTGATGGATTTTTATCTCAATCAAGGATAATTGACATATTCCTTTATTAAGGCGATTTGTTGATCCATGTCCATATCATATATGTTCATGGTAAATCATTTATCTTACCTTCTTGATTATTCTGGTTTGATTCTTGTCCGATTAGAAGATCTTGAGTCCCTGGCGTGATTTGACTTAATTTGCTTCTCTGCCTTATATTGATAGCTTCATCTTATCTTGTCTATCAAGGTGAGTTGTATGTTGGATTCGCGCCATCTGTACATTGACTCTAATTCCTTAGATTGATGTTTTCCTTTCTATTAATTCAATCATATATTTGTTTCCATGTTGGTGTTGTTTTGCTTGGATCCTTTCCCTATTGGATCTTAATGCCTGCAAGAATTGTGAGTAGTGTGTTAAGTGTCATTTATCAAAATTTACATAACATTAAGAAGCTAACAATCTCCCTCTTTTTGATAATGAAAATTAATTCACAATTTTAAATGGAGTATAGAGAGACAATGATACATCCATAAGATATGGCATAATCTTTAGCACCCCCTAAACATGCGGCTCCCCTTGCCTTGAAGGATTTACGAAAGTGTCAAACTTTGAACTTGGTTTCCCTATCTTAAAGATTGTAGTGGCAAATTTTCTCCCCCTTTGGCATGATAAAAAAAATAAACACCAAGTACAAATAGAAACAGGTAAAAGCAACTTAAAGCAAATTTGTCATCCAAAAGGAAGAATAAGGGACCTAACAAGTCCAAAATGAGTACTTAAAATAAGCAAGCACAAGTCAAAGGTTAGCGATCACTCAAAAAAACTTTATGGGTGTTTAATAACATTCCTTAAAAATGAGTAATACCAAGACAATCTCGAAGATAACAAAATCTATCCTCAAGTAAAGGGTTTGTAATGATATTGGTTGACTGATTGTCAAAATCAACAAATTCAAGCACATAATCACCATTTTCAACAAGATCACGAAAAAAAGTTGTTTTGATATCGATTGGTTTACCTATAGAATGATGCATGATATACTTATATAGACTAATAGCACTAGTATTATCGCGAAAATAGGTACTCTCTCAAAGATTGAATCATAGTTGAGGAGATGATGCATCATCCAAAGTAGTTAAGTGCCACAACTTCCAACCGCCAAATACTCAGATTCAGTAGTTGAGAAGGTCACAGAGATCTGTTTCTTGCTATGCAATGAAGTAAGAGATTTTCCCAAAAACGAGTCTTTTCTCTAGTGCTTTTTCTTTAATTTTAATCACCTGCAAAGTTAACATCTGAATATCCAATTAAACCGAAACTATCAGAAAAAAGATACCATAACCCATTTCAGATGTTCCAATGAGATATCGAATAATTTGTTTCACAGGGGTGAGATGTGATTCCTTTGGAGTGGATTGAAATCGTGCGCATTTGCAAACGCTAAAGATGATGTCTGGTGAAGTGGCAGTGATATATAATAGAGGCACGGTAATTCCTCGATAAAGTTTTTCGTCAATTGTTTGTCCTGTTGTATCAGATTCTAGACAAGTGGAGGGACTCATGTGAGTTCCAGAGGATTTACACTTTTCTATTGCAATTTTTTTTCCAACTTTTTTGCATACTTACTTTGAGTTATAAAAATTCCTTTATCTAACTGGTTTTTATTCCGAATAACCAATCCATTTTCGTTCAATTTGCTGTGAAACAACCATTAGGTTCTTGTGTCAAAGACTTATCTTCCATTGCCTCATAAATTCTTTTTGGTTCCATTTGAGATACGAGAGGTAATGAAGCTTATATTAAGAGAGGATCTCATCTAGATTTTTTCATATGGTTTTCCCAAAATGAAGTTTTCAATATAGGCGGCATTGTCTCCATTCCCCGGGATTTTTAACGTTATCGACTAGATTACTCAACTTTACTTCTGCAGTAGCTCGCTCTTTAGTGAAATTTTCAGTGAACACTTTTGAAACCTCGTCTACTGGTTTGGATGTATCAATTTCATCTTCACCTGCTTCACTTTTCCTGCATTCTTGGATTAGTGTCATCAAATACAACATGGACATATTCTTCAAAATTTAAAGTTCTTTTAGTAAAGACTCAAAAGACCTTGCTAATAGGTGAATAACCTAGAAAAATACCTTTATCACTTCTTGGATCAAATTTTCTAAGATAGTTCTTACCATTACTGTGGACGGAGCATTTATATTTAATGGATGGAAATGGCTTATATTAGGTTTCGTTCCTCTCATAGAGTTCATAAGGAGTCTTCTTTAGTATAGTCTTGATAAGAAACTGGTTAAGAATGTGAGAAGAAATACTTACTGCTTCTTCCTAAAAAAGATCAAGAAGACTTTGATCGAGTAGCATTGTTTTTGTTGTATCTGTTAATGAACAATTTTTCCTTTCTACCACTCCAGTTTGCTAATGTTATCTGCTTCCGTGGGTGTCATGAGAGTGATTCCTTTGGAGCAGATTGAAATCTTGTGCATTTTCCAACGCTAAACATGATGTCTGGTAGACTGGAAGTGAGATATTATAGAGACCCGATCATTCGTCGATAAAGTTTTTTGTCAACTGTTTGTCCAGTTATTTCTGATTCTATACAAGTGGAGAGACTCATGAGAGTTCCAAAGGCTTTAAACTTTTCTATTTCAAACTTTTTTATCTTATCTCTTGCGTACTTGCTTTGATTTATAAAAATTCCTTTATTTGAATGGTTTTATTCTGAATAATCAATCTATTTTCGTTCAATTTGTTGCAAAATAACTATTTGGTTCTTGTGTCCAAGACTTATCTAACTTTGCTTCATTAATTTGTTTTGGTTCCATTTGAGATATGAGAGCTAATGAAGCTTGTTTCTTAGAAGAGGATCTCATCTTGATTTTCTCATCTGGTTTTCCCAGAATGAAGTTTTCATGATAGGTGGCTTTCTGTCTCCATCCCCTGGGAATTTTCACTTTATTGACTGGATTAGTCAACTCTACTTCTGCATTAGTTGTCTCTTTAGTGAAATTTTCAGTGAACACTTTTGGAACCTTGTCTGCTGGTTTGGATGTATCAATTTCATCTTCACCTGCTTCACTTTCCTACATTCTTTGATTAGTCTCATCAAATACAACATGGACAGATTCTTCAACATTTAAAGTTCTTTAAATAAAGAATCAAAAGACCCTGCTAATAGGTGAATAACCTAGAAAAATACCTTTGTCACTTCTTGGATCAAATTTTCCAAGATAGTTCTTACCATTATTGTGGATGAAGCATTTGCATCCAAAGGATTGAAATAGTTGATGTTAGGTTTCGTTCCTCTCATAGAGTTCATAAGGAGTCTTCTTTAGTATAGTCTTGATAAGAAACTTGTTGAGAATATGACAAGAAATACTTACTGCTTGTGCCTAAAAAAGATCAAGAAGACTTTGATCGCGTAGCATTGTTTTTGTTGTATCTTTTAATGAACAATTTTTCCTTTCTACACTCCATTTTGCTAATGCAATCTGCTTCCTTGCGTGTCCAAGATTTCGATGTCATATCCAAGTATTGTTGGAGATTCTACTAGACACATGATGAGCTGAGAATGATATTTCCAACTCCAATTGTTTCTCCTTTTGCGTTATATCCAAATCTTACAAATCTTCAAGCAATTTTTTTAATAGTTCAAAATTTTTTCTCTATTCCACACATGTGTCTCGAGCATCTACCCAGATTCCTTTCTTGTAGGTTTTTCTGGTATGCTTCTGCAAAATAAGTTGGTTAATTTATTTTTGGTACCCAAGTATTCTTGGGTCCTTGAGCGTTAGGATTAAAATCTTCTGGTCTATAAATCCATTTTCCAGAAGAAAGTTTCCTACACTTTAAAGATTTGTGACTAATTCCACCACAAGTATAACTAGAGAAATTGATAGCAGTTTCAGCAGAATGATAAAATGAATTAGATAAAGATCTGTTGGAACTTTATTAGAGTATCTTGTCCAATTGAAAGTCGTTCTGTTATATCAAACAGAGCTATAACTAGGAGATTTTCTGATATTGTTCAGCTGCACTTTTGCTTTTTCTAGTTCTTCTGCTAGTAAGTCGACTTCAATCAGACTTGCTTCGAGAAGAATCTATCAGTCTTTCTTTTCTTGAGCAATGCTATTGTATGCATCAATTACTTTCTGTAATTCATCAGTAACCATATCCAAAGAGTCTTATAAGTCATTACATTTAGAACAGTTAAAAGATCTTACCTCATTCGTTTCACTTTGTTCCATAAAACATATGTTGGCGGTTTCATCATGACAGACAATCTCGATAACAGGGATTCAACATTTTTATCTTCGTCCATCTTGAACAACTCATATTTATTTACAAGTGAACTGATCTGAGCTTCCTTTACTGTAGAAGATCCTTCATAGGTCACCTTTAGTTTGTCCCACATCTCTTCGCGGTTTCATATGTTGATATTTTATCGTATGTTGCTCCACTCAGTGCATAATATAACATACTTATATCTCTAGCATTATTTTGAATTACCTTTTGTTGTTCCTTATCTATATGAAATGATTCAGGATAAAATGGCTTTTCAGTGTCATCTTTTTCAGTCAATCCAGGAATAGAGTTTGGTCCCTTCTTGAAACTATCCATGCTTGATGATCTTTCGAAGAGACATATTCTTAATCTGACTTTCCAGTGAGAATATTTTTGTCCATTTAAGTATGGTGGTCGGTGTGACAAATGTCTGTCTTGAAGTAACGCGCCAGGAATTTATAGTGTGCCATTGGATCTTTGCTCACGTGTGGTTAAACACATTACTGATGAGTCCTGCTCTGATACCAATTGAAAGTTAAGAGAGGGTGAGTTAAAATTTCTTTCCGTCGACTCACTTGCACTTTAGTAAAACAGATAAACAGTAATAATAAAATGCAGTAATTAAATAACGCAGAGTATTTTATACTAGTTCAGATCACCCGATGTGGTACCTAGTCCAGTCTCTTTAGGTTACAAGGGTTTCCTCATGATCTTGTTGATAACTTGGGTGTTATAGAATATTACAATTTAAGTGCCCTTTGTGATATTCAAATCAGACCTTCTTCTTCGACACACCTCGACCTGTATAACCTACACTCAGATCTTTCTTTCTATTTTATTTTCAATTGTTCACTCAAGTGTGACAATGTTTTATTAAAGGTAAAAGAAGACAACAATATAAGTTCAACTGAAGTGTGTACGTCACAACTAAGGCTAGGCAAGGATTATATAGTATTTGAGGACTGCTCTTGTTAAGGAATAACTCAAGGGATTTTTATCTCAATCAAGGATAATTGACATATCCCTTGATTCAGGCAATTTGCTGATCCATGTCCATATCATATATGTGCATTGTAAATCGCTTATCTATCCTTCTTGATTTTGCTGACTTGGTTCTTGTGTGATTAGCAGATCTTGAGTCCTTGGCGTGATTTGCTTCCCCATGTTGCATAACCTGGTTGGCTTGATTTATTTCCTTGTCTAGTCAGCATATTTTGCATCTTTGACTTAATTTGCGTCTCTACTTTATATATTGATAGCTTGATATTATCTTGTCAATCCATGTGAGCTGTACATTGGATTTTGTCCATCTGTACATTGATCTAATTCCTTGAATTGATATTTTCATTTCCTGTTGATTCAATCATACATTTGTTTCCATCTTAGTGTTGTCTTCAAAGATCACTTCCTTTCTTATTTCGAAGTCTTTATGAAGTAATTGTAAGGATTAGAATATATTGCTTTCCATGTTGGTGTTGTTTTGCTTGGATCCTTTCCTTATTGGATCTCCATGCCTGCGAGAATTATGAATAGTGTGTTAAGTGTCATTTATCAGAATTTACATAAAACTAAGAAGCTAACAAATGCCTCCACAGTTGAGCCACAGGATTAGAGTTTATCACATGCATTTTCGTCCAAAGGATCTCCATGCTTGCAGTTTACATTTTTGTTGTGTGAGGTCATTTTTCTATCCTCTTTTAATTTTGGTATTTTAATTTGAAATTTTATTTGGGTTTTATTTGATACTATCCTTTGATACATTTTGTGGTTTTGGTTTGGTTGTGATAAGTACATAGTAATTTTCTCTTATCTATCAATATCCCCTAGGTTTTGAAATAGTTGTGATTATTTAAAATGATCGAGGATCTTTTGCACTCATTTTAAACATTCGAGTATAAATCATGATCAATATCGATGTCTTGGATTTTGATTCTGATGAAAGATGTGTTCGTGTTCATGTTGCAAGGAAATTCATATTGCACAAATTTTGCATCATATTTTAGCATTTCATTGTGAATAGTGTCTTATTGATGTGTCGTGCAACGATCAATGCACGCAAGTTTAAATTTTGTTAGTTTTTTTCACAATCATTGTATTTTAAGTGGATTGTGTGGTGATGACTTTTTAGTATAGTTCTTTAAGCTTTGGTGAATGCAAAAAAATGATCTTGCACACAAGTTTTGAGAGTGAGCCTAAGTCATCATATCTATTTTGTGACTACCTTGTGAAGGTCTGCAACCATCTTTGCACCATTTGAACTTAAAATATTAATTTTCAACCTTGTCCAAACCTCTTGACTAAAAAATATCCTTACTTTCCACTCTAAATTTTTTGAAGAATTGATTATTTGAATATCCAACTTAGGCCGAAATCCAAAGTTGGGTTTGTGGTAAAAATAGAGAAGATATCCCAATTGAAAAAGATAGAATGATGAGACTCTTTGGTAAAAAAAAATTGAGAAAAAGTAAGATCTCTCCATGTGTTAAAAAAAGAATGTGTTCAAAGGAAATTACATGATTATCATAGTGACATGAGGTAGTAAAATAAGGCTCCCAATAAATTGGATAAGAAATGAATGTTGTGAATTATTTGAGTCGAGTCTCTTGGTCGAAATTGGATATTGTATTAGATAAGATGAACCTGAAAACTTCAATTTTTCAGAGAGGTAAACTCACTAAGGTAAATTTATCATACCCTATACCCTCAACCCCATTAAAGGCCTGAAAAAGTCCCTCCATATCTTGCTAAAATCGGGTGATGTAATGTTTTGAAAAATATGGTTAAACTTATAGGATGAAACATGCATGTTTCTCTCTATGAGACAGTGAGAGTTTGTATTGATTCCTTAACTTTTCTATTGATATACTTTGTAAGGGAATGGAAACATGTTCTTCTTTTTGTGAGGGCACTAGAATACCTTTGTTGAAGCATAATTTTCCATCTTGAGTGGGCAATCGTGATATTGTATTTAGATTTACAAATGATAGTCATCATTTGAGGCTTGTTTAGCATAATAGAGATTTTCATTGTAAATATCCTTTTTAAACTAGTTGAATTCTTTATTTACTTGAGGACAAACATATATTAAGTTAAGTTTGTTGATATATCTGAGACTTTGACTCATTTGAAGCCTTTTTAGGTCAGCATCAGTGTCCTTAGTTCCTTGTAAGTCCATATCTAATCATTTATTGTATATTGTAGCTATGAAGTCTCAAGAACAAGTCATTAATGAAATCACATAAAAGAGGGAAAACATGGAAAAGAGAAACGTTTTGACATTGATGCTCGTCAAAAGACACTCGACGAATCATAAAATAAGCCAAATCTCACAAAAAAATGAAAGATACCTTGACTCAAATTCTCAAGACAGGTCGGTGAGAAGAATATCTAAATGATGACTCATTGAACTCAATTAGTGAACCAAAAATTGATTGTCGAAAGTGACAGTACATTTAGCCCAAGTGGAAGGACAAGAATACCAAATTTGGTGAGGATTGGAGACTTTCTGAATATGAAGGACAATCTCCATTAAGCTCGTCAACACTGACCCAAACACCTGAAGCCAAGAAAGATAAGAAGAATTACAAGTCAATGACTTGCCGAATGTATCGTCGAGTATGACTATCATCACCGACTAAGAATTTTGATGAAGGTTTGGATATTTTTAGGGAGCTATAAATAGACAAAAGGAGGGAGAAAATGTATCTTTTTGGCTCATTGATTAGATCTAAAACTTTTCTAATATAGTACAATAGAAATTTCTAATTTGTAGTTTGAGAAACAAGCTTGTAACCAATAATTTTTGGGATTTTCGAAGGGAGTCTCTTAAATTGAAGATGTAAATCATCAATCCGAGGGCCTAGGATGTTTCTAGTATAATTTCTTGTACTTTTAATATGATTAGCTAAAACCCCTATTCTAGGAGTTTGCATATGGAGTTGGGTGTTGATTAAATTGGTGGAATAATGTGTATTGTTCTTGTTTAACTTGATTTTCTTGGATTTAATTTGATCATCATATGTTCAATTTACGAATTGAGGTTGCAAACATAATTCTGGATTTAGATTTTTGTATATTGCTTGAGACAGAATATATGAAATGGGTAGCTGAGTTGATGCTTGAGTATTAGTTTGAAATTCATTATTTTCTTGAAAAGAGAATTTGGGGTTTGAACTCTAAATGTTAGTCTTTCTCGATAGAGAAGATTTATGTCAAGGTATTGAGTTGTTTAGTTGATCACACATCAGAGTATATGAGTGGAATTGTTTTGATAAGTATATTATTATTGAGAAATATGACATGTCCTTAATATCGAACAAACTTAACCATGGGTAAATAAGGTTATTGAGCAATCACATTGACACACTGTTGAAATCGATACCTACTTCTATACACTCCTCGATTCCCACTCTACTTCCTTCTTAACTAATAGCACTCAAATTATCCTCAATATAAGTGAAAGAATAAGCAGTTGTTGTTAATAAAATACCCAACTAAGAGTAGGGATCAAATTCCACGAGGATATGTCTAAGGATAAGAGCTTAACTAGGAAATTAAGAATGTGGATCTACTCATTGTAGTACTTTAGAGTAAGTGAGAGGATTACTTCACAAAATTTTCTAAATTACTTTAAAGTTATTGGAGTATCAGAAGTCAGTTAAAACTATAGTTAATAATTAAGTCGATATTAATGTTTCATAGTCCATGCTTACTTAGGAATCTGCATTAACTATATCAACATATATTATTTATATAGTTCAGTTAGTTTAGGAGCTGTATAAGTTCTTTGTAACTCTATTTAATACCTTTCGGCCTTCATTAATAAACTATCATTTTCCAGAACCTATTGAGTAGTTACATGGCATCAGGGCTCATCATGCTCTAACAAGAACGATCTAAAAAAAATTTCCTTCCTTCTCCTCACGCAGATCAGCAACATGACCAATCACAATGGCAACAATCTAGAGTTGTCAATACTGATAACACGATGGGTACAAACAGTATCATTCATTTAAATCCTGCATCACAATTAGCCCTAAAACTAAGTTGTGGTGAGAACTTTGCCACCTAGAAAGTCCAGTTCTCCATGCTTATGTATGTCGACAACCTCTTTGTCTATCTCGGTGGGACCACTCTGGACCCATTCGCACGTTTACCCTAGGCACAAACACATTTCCTAATCCAACCTTTTTAACTTGGTTCCATTAAGACAAACTCATCCAGGATGCCCTTTTGGATTCTATCAAACCCACCATTGCTCCTACTGTTGTTGCCGCTGACTCCGCTAAATTAGCTTGGGATTCTTTACATACCACTTATGAGAACAAATCTCAAACTTGGGTATTTAGTTTGCATGATCACCTTGCCTGTTTCCCTAAAGAATCTCGCTCCATTACTGATTATCTTCATAGTATTTGGTCTTTTTCGGATGAGTTAGCGACTATTGCTTCTGTTGTGTCGAATCCTTAACTAATCGTCAAAATACTCAGTGGTCTAGGTTTTGAGTTTCGTGAGATCTCTACTACCATGCGTGCACATGATACGGCTATCTCCTATGAGGAATTTTTGAAAAACTACTGCACTATAAACTTTTCCTTCGTCATGAGGTTGCTATGAAACTGTCTAGTCCTATCACTGTTGCAGTTGCTAATACCACCAAATCCTATACCAATAATCGCAACAATGGCAGCCAAACAAACAATTCTCAACAATGGCAGTCCAATTCACGTCCAAATACTCCACCACAATGGCAGTCGGATTCAAATCAAAACAATGTTACTCAATGCAAACTATGTAATTGGATTGGCCACACCGCCAATATATGCCACTCGAAGTCTCCAATCACTTTGAAGCCAAAGCCAATTATGCAGTTGGTTTAACTACTGCAACCGACCCTTGGATAATTGATTCAGGAGCCACCCATCACATCACAACAAAGTCAGACAATTTAAAACCATACCATGGTAACAATGATGTATCCATGGGTAATGGTAACAAAATTCCCATCTCTCACACTGGTTGTACTCAATAATATGCATCAAACAATGTTTTCAAGCTAACCTACACTTTTTGTGCCCCTTCTATCAAATGCAAACTTCTATTTGTTTCTAAATTTTGTCAAGACTTTTTTCCTTCTAAGGTCTGATGACTTTTTTCCTTTTGAATTTTTTGTTAAAAATTTTAAAATGCGGAAACTGCTGGTGCACGTCCAGACCAACAGCGGACTATATAAGTGTCGTGTCTCACATCCTCAAGCTCAGGTGACTGCATCATCCATTCTTCTCACTACTTGGCAGCAACATCTCTGTTATCCTCACTGTAGAGTTCATAGGTTTATTTTACATAAATTATCACTACCATTTCATGATCGAAACAAATTCTTCCATTGCAATTCCTCTTTATCTAATTAAGCCAATCGGCATCCTTTTACTCAATTATCACTGTGTAGTTCTAAACCGCTTCAAATTATTTTTAGTGATTTATAGGGGACACTTTTTCATATATTCATTCTTGTCTTGTCCTTTAGCCTTCGTAGCTGAAAAACAAGAAATCTCATCAGAATAGGGCATAATTAAGCATTGAGAATACTAATTGTTGAACTAAAATGAGTATTAATCTACCATTGATCAACACCCCTAAATTAAAATTTTGTTTGTCCTCAAGTAAATCAAGAACACAATTAGGTCAACAATGGTGTTAATAGCATGTCTCAATGATATCTAACATTCAAGTGACCTCTCAACACTACTCTCGAGCATATGCAACACTCAATCATGATAAAAAATCTTCAAATGATGACTAAGCGGTATCAATCCACATTCAAGCGTACAAATGCTTCCTTTCTAATGCAAAACCATGGTTGAATTAATGAATTCAAGTTTCCTCAAATCAACAAAAATTCCATTCTATCACAAACCAAATCAATAAAGTCGTTAGGAATTGATACAAATCTCACTCTCCATAAGGAAATACATACAAGTTTCATCCTACATGTTTGCCCATATTTTCAATCATCAATCAACCTAGTTCATGCAAAATCTCAAAGGTCTTTTTAGGCTTGTAATGAGGTTGAGGGTTAAGGTTATGGTCAATTTGTCTTAGTGACTTCACCTTTCAAAGCATTTTTGTACTCATCTTCACCTCTATTCAAGTGCTTTCCATTCGTTTTACTTGGAGAAACAAAACTCAATTTTTTCATTCAATTTATTTGACACTCCTTTTATTTCATTACACTTCCCTTTTTTAAATAAATTTTAAAACTTTTGCTCATTATCTTTTTTTTTTATTTTATATATATAAGGAGGTTGTCATTCTTTTTCTAACAAACTTTAAAGTTGAGTCTCACTTTTCTTCTCTTTCCACTTGAATTTCTTTCCTTCTTTTTTCCACACCCCCAACTGGGGATTTTGGTCTCTATTCAAGTAAACCAATTCTTAGAAAAAAGTCCTACGGTTGTGGAGTTAGGGACAAGTTATCTCATTAGGTTTCAAGAATGGTTAACAACAAATGGTTTAGACTTAAATGGTACCAAGATGTTTGGAGACCCTCACATGGTAGTCACAAAAGGTATAAACATTTGGGTTTCCTCTAAAAATTTGTGCCCAAGATCATTTCTTTCATTCATCACCACATCTAACAAATTAGACTAACAAGGAAAATTCTAGGATTCAACAAGCATGCTTTCAAGTAGTACCTAACCACACATGGCGGTTCATAAACAATTATTTAGCACAACTATACAAAATAAAAAGGTTGTGTGCGATGTTCATTGCAAGGCTCATATTTATATGCAGCTAGTCAAAACAACAATCAAAAAGATCATTCAAAATCAAAGCCACACCGATCTTCTTAAAACATTCACACAAAACATATTTTTCATCATAACCACTATCAAAGACGTCGATATTTGCCACAAAAGATCCTCTAACGTCATCAAAGAAAAATAAGCATTTCAACAACTACAAAACGCATGGGGTAAAAAGTGGAGAGAGAAAAAACGAATCAATCCATAAACTATCATAACCCTAAACCCTAAACCCTAAACCCAAAAATAAAATAATACAAATGTGTCAAAATAAAGTTGAAAATAACAAAATGTATTTATAAAGAGGAATATAGGCACAGTTCCCTCACCCCACAGAAATAAAATAAAAGTGTCCTCAATGCGATAAATATATAATTACGGGAGGAGAGTGACATATAAAGATCCCTTGACATGCTATGCATGTGAATTGCTCTATCTAGAGTGTTGGAGGGGCTAAATAGAAGCACGAGGCAGCATACTCGCATCACCTTAGGCATCATTGCCTACCACATCTTTAGGAAGAATGGTGAAGTCTGAAGAAACTCCACTAGCTCTAACTACTGAAATCCCAAAACGACATTTCTTTAATGTCACATGCACTATCGACTCCTCTATAGCATGAAGCTCTGTCACCATCTCAACGGTCTATCGCTCATCCACTCGAAAAAAAATCATCCTCATAAGTTTCCTTCTCTTCCTCATCAACAACCTCATCAACTCTATTGTTAGGTTTATCAGCCATATCTCTAGGTGCATCAACACTAACCTCGAAAGAAGGGAAAATCTGAGGCACATTATGTAAGGGGACTTCTCCCCATATAATGAAAATATAAGTGGAATGTTGCTAATCTACTTCAGCCCGAAACACAGAAATCTCTCCCCTCAACTTAGTTAACTCACTGGATTGACCCTCACACTTCTCCCTCCCCTACATCCTAGCGGTGAGATTTTCTTATGTCTCTCTCTATGATGCTACAGTGTTCTGAAATTGCACCATCTGGCCTCTTACTAGCAGCAATACATTCTCAATGGCCCTCTCAATAAACTTGGGCAGCTCACTCTATACACGAGATGCTCTCACATCAACCGAATATGTAAGGTTTCTAGTAGATCATTGTCTGGGTCAATGGAGGTCAGCATACCGAGGCAGGTGCACCAGATGTAGAGGTTGAATGTAAAGAGAAAGGTTGAGTGGTACCTAATGGCTCCATTAAAGGATCATGTTATAGCCTTAGCCTCAAGGCTAGTAGGGTCTAACACAAGGGTAATGTCTGGCAGTGGCAAATTTTGCCTCACCGCATCATCTATCATGTATTGTGATTGAATCCTCTTAATATCATTAGAGGAGGTGGGTGTGACCCTAACATCAGTCCTCTCCCAATAAGACATTGTTATAACACTCAAACAACTTTATAAAACTAATTCAAAATATGAGAATTCTTAGTCAATAAAGTATTCCCAACTTAGAGCCGGGGTCAAATCTAACAGTGTGCAGACAATTCTATCCAGAATCTAAATCAATTCATTTGTAGCAATGAGAACAATGTGTGAATTATTCAAATAAATTTACAAAAAGGGTTTTGTTATCAATGGTCACAATCAAACTAGGGATTAGTAACAAGTAATCAGGGGCGGCTCAACGTAATTGGGGGCCTGAAGCGAAATTTCAATTTGCGGCCTAATATAAAATATACTTTATTTGCGTATTTATTTAAAATTTATTTTTTTACACTATTTATATGGAAATTCTCAGTATTTAATATTATCAATTACTGGTTTTAGGTAAGATTTTATCAATTCAACATTGAAAAACATCCTTTAAGTGAGGCAATTATTATATGTATTGTTAACATAGTTTTATAAGTAAAAGTTGATAAATATTAAATAAATACAAGAGTAAGAACCATGAATTTGACAGAAGAAGTTGATGACTTGGTAGACCTCATTTTAATATGCTTATACTCTAGTAATGCTTGCAACTAAAAGTTAAAAAGAAATAAAAAAGAATTTGTAATTCACCTTTTCCAACACTTTTCACTATTAATTCTTATTTTTTTTAAAAAGTACAAAAGATGTTAAAGTGGATAAAATAATTTATTTTATTAAATATTATATTTCATATCATAAATAATTAATTTTTTTATAAAAATTTTAACACATAATTTGATCTTAACAAAAATTTGGGGCCCCCAAAATTTAGGGGCTTAAGGCAAAGGCCTTAAATGGCCAAAGCATAGAGCTGCCCCTGCAAGTAATTAAGGCTGTGGGGATTAAAAATCGTTGTCATATAGGGGTAATTTAGTTGCTCTATAGTACTTAACACTAATGAATACGTTCGGTAATCTTCAATGAAAGTAATCTTCTTTTGATCTCATAGCTTCAATTCATGGAAACTCGTGTTGCTCTCATCTATGTGCATAACTAAACAACTCAAAGCCTTACACTATTCTCTCTTCTTATGCAGAAATAGGGAAAATATATCCAACCCATATTCTCATTTCAAACAAATTACAGACATCAAATCTAAATTGAAAATATCGAATTAATTACTCACTCCAATTAATATCTTTCGAGAATCAATGGAAGATTGGAAGAAGGAATTAATTGAAACCTTAACAATAAATTAACCCCATGCTAATTATCCCAAATCCATGTATCAACAACAACAAAACACAGCATAATACATAAGTTGGTGGGGCCAATATGTTGTGTAGAGCTAAAAAATATTGAAGGCATTCCATAAATCAATGCGATAATAATACTTTATAATTATTTATAAATTAAATAAAATGACTTGCTTAGATTTTTCATATATAAAAATGAAAATTTCTTGTAAAATAAATATCAAAAATAAATTTGTAAAGGGCTAGAAAATAAAATCTCAATTTCTTCATAAGTTGTAACAAGAAATATAATCTCAAAAGACTTGTCGACGGGAAAACTTTATCAAATTTAAATTTTCAAGAATTTCATATTATATTACAATAAAAAAATAAATAAACACGTCCTCTTTGTGAGCCCATGACCTTAATCATAAAAAATAGATGACAAAAATATTTACAGAATCAGTTTATGATTTGTCGAGCCTATGTTGACATATCCTCCCGCCAACCAATCAACATTAAATAATTTTCTACTCGATTCAAATTAAAGTGTAAATATAATCTTCAGTATTGATATAAGACATTACTTCTTCAAATATAAAATAAACAAAATTATAATATCTCACAATTTGAAATAACCGGAAAGAAGCTAAGCATTGGAAATAGTGAATTTTTGGAATGAATGGAAATCTGGAAATTTGCTTCAGTTACCAAAAAATGAGTTTTTGATCAACTTCAAACGGCCATAACATATAGATGAGGATGATTTAGGTGCATTTTAGATATGATTGGGAAGCACTCGAAATGATATATCCGACGCCGCTAAGTTTGTGTGATTCCAATATCGTATGAGTGAATTATGACCTTTGGAAGTTTGGCTGTTGAAATAAGAAAATTCTGGAAACCGGATTTTAGAAGGGTAGTTTGGTCTTTTACTTACCCAACTTAATTAACTAATTTTTCGGACTTTAATTGGGGTAAAGTCATTCTTTAGTCAGCTTAGAGAAGTGAATTCTAAGCTAGGGTTTGAAGAGAAGAGAAAAGAGGAGAAAAGGAAAGAAAGTTCAAGATTCGTCAAGAATGTTCAAGAATCACGGTTGATCTCTACACGGTATGTGAGCATCCATAGTGTTGTGTTCATCCACCCATACACATATAATGATTTATTCAATGTAGTTTCATTCTTAAAATTTAAGAATTTTAGTTCTTGATGAGCTCTTGATAAAGTGTTATGGAAGTTTTTTTATTGGTTAAGTTTTGATGTTAAGATTCTACTTTAGTCAACTTTAGACGAACATATCTATTAGAATATTAAGAGGAGAAAAGGGTTTGATTTACCCCTGAACTTTATGATTTGGAGCTAATATACCCTCCGTTGAAAAAATGGCCCATATATGCCCCTGCCGTTATAGAAATAGCTCATATATGCCCTTTTACTTAATAGACGAATGTTTAATAAATTAAAAATTCATTTCTTTATGCTTTAATCTGAAAAAATTCCACGTGGCTCTTAAGATACCCCACCTAATTAATTTTTACCGACCCGATCCAATTGAAAACAAGAAACCCCCCCCCCCCCCACTTAAATAAACCTAACCCATTTCATTCCATGGTCTCCACTCTCCACTTCAACAAGAAAAAATTCAAAATCTTGTTAGGGTTCAGTGAGCTCTAAACTGGCGTCCATCAATTTCGATATCGTTCAAAGTCTTATGTAAGTTTAAGGATCTTTCGTGTTAAAATGTATGGTAAAATGTAAGAAAAGTGTAACTGCGTTTACTTATGTGCATTTTCCCCTTAACATTCTGTCTATGGAAGGTTTATTTTCTTACTTTAATACATGAGTTTATCTCTATGAATGCAAAGATGGAATCTTTGTTGGTCCCCAAATAGTTATTGTCTCTTTAGGATTTTAAAATTTGTTTTTCAGTTGGTTGGTGTTAAATGCTAAGGTGGTCCCTATTATTTCTAAGTTATATGCTTGTTGCATGTGTCATTTTAAAGGATGATTAAAGAAGAGGATATTGTTTTCAACTACGGGGGCAATTGGGTAATTCTTTCAAAGCTGGAATACAATATAATATTTCAGCACACCTTTATTATGATACTAGCTTAGTTTTTTATGATGATTTGTGTGAAGCTTTTACTTCCAAATTTGGATTTAGGGAAGTTCAAAAATTGTTGGTCACTGGTCCATCTAGTACTTATTATGTTATTGAAGATAATGATGGAATGAAGGATCTTCAATATTTATTTTCAAGGATTTCAAGGTGATAATTTTTTATGCTATAGATGCTCATGAATTGAGAGTTTTTGCCACAAATATCATATATCATACCGAATCATATTTTGTGGATGTTGAAGCTGCTACTGAATGTGATTATAGTGATGTGGAGGATGATATTCTTTATGAAATGGGCGACAATTGTGAAATTGTTGAATATAATGCTAAAGTGCTTCAATGTTATGAACATAAAAAAGAGAGAGTTGTGAGTGATGGACTTGAAAAGTTTAAGTAATTAGAAATCGGTATGACCTTTAAGACTATACAAGAAGCTAGGCAGGTTGTCAGTTTTTATGCTATGGCTAACAAAAAGAAGTTGAAACAAAAAAAAAAATAATACAAAAAGAATTAGGTATGAGTGTTATGATGGTTGTCTCTTTACTCTTCTCATATCTAAGGATGGAAAATCAGCAATATTTAAGGTTAAAAAATTGAAGCCTAAGCATACTTGTGGTGATTCTTTTGTTAATCCATTGTCAACTTATCATACCTTGACTGTTTAATTTAAGGATGAAGTTTAAAATGATCCAATATACCCTATCAAAGATATGAGAGGAATTCTTGGGGAAAAAAAGAGCCAAAACAAGGGCTCCTGATAAGTAGGGAGGAAGTTTCAAAGATGACTACAATAGGATTGAAGCTTACGGTCAAGAACTTAGACAATCAATCCAGGATCTGATGTGGTAATTAATATCTCTAAAGATGCACTTGAATAAGTTATAAGAAGGTTTTTGAGAATGTACATTTGCTTCAAGGATGGATAGAAAATTTTGAGACCTATAATTGGTTTAAATGGAACGTTTCTCAAAGGAAAATGTAAGGGAAAACTATTAGTAGCTGTTGGGCAAGACTCAATGAATCATTTCTACCCAATAGCTTGGGCGGTGGTGGAAAAGGAAAACAAAGGAAAATGGACATGGTTTAGTCAGTTGTTGGGGATTTCGTTAGAGCTTAAAATTGGTGAAACTGTGATATTTATGTCTGATATGTCTTTATCTTTTTTCTTACTGTCATTTGTTTCTTTTCGATTTTTAGGGCCTTTTGGATGTTGTAGCTGATGTTCTTCCAGAAGCACACCACAGGTTTGGTATGAGGCATATAGAATCTAACTAGTGCAAGAAACGGCGGAGTGGTGAAGAGAAAAAATTGATGTGGTGGTGTGCATGGAGTACCTATGAAGAAGAATTCAAAGACACTTTGAAGGTGTTAGGAAAGGTGGATGATGATTCAGCTAGTGATATTCTTCATTTTCCTGTAATTAAATGGTGTAGGGCATATTTTGATACTCAATGTAAGAATCTGATGGTAGACAATAACTTCACCGAGTCTTTTAACAGTTGGATACTTGACGAGAGACATATACCAATCATCAAAATTTTGGAGGAAATAAGAGTGAAGGCGATGAATATGTTGGTGAAAAATGAAAAAATGGACAGAAAATGGAAAAATGATATCAGTCCAACGGCTATGAAATTGTACAATGACTATAGATTAATGGCTACCAATTGTACAGTTGAGTTCAATAGAGATTATGGTTATGAAGTGAAAGATAAAGACACGGACACACATACAGTGAATTTGGAGTTGAAGAAATGCACTTGTAGATTATGGGACTTAGGTGGAATACCATGTCACCATGCCAACAAGGAACTTTAGCATAAAAAAACGGAACCATTGGAAGAGGTTCATTACTGGTACAGAAAAGAGGCTTATTTGTTAGCGTACAAGCACAAATTGCAACCAGTTAGGGGTTCTGAATTCCGGAAAGTCGACCCTGATCAAGCAATGGAACCTCCAGAAATGGTAAAACTTGTTGGCGGACCCAAGATGAAAAGAAATAGAGAGAATAATGAGGCAAGTTTGAGAAAGGGAGCATGGAAGCTGTCAAGAAAAGGAACTCTAATGAGATGCAACAAGTGTGCTGATTTCAATCACAATGCTAAGGGATGTTATTAGGTAATCTCTCTTAGTTTTTTCTTTTAGTTAAAGGTGTTCGTTTTTGTCAATCACAACAATTTTTTTGGGTTGAAGGACCATGAAGAAGGTGAGAGTTCACACAAAATAAATAAGAAAGCAAGCAGTCAAAAGTCGAGGAGTCGAGCAAGAAAAAACTCTACATGTAGTGCCACTTTAGAGTATGCGACAGAAGCTTCACCCTAACATTTTCAGACACAATAGTCTACTGTATATGGTCCTGAGATCGGGAATGAAGATGATCCAACATTGCGACCAATGGTAATTTTTGAGAGAGAAACAAGGATGAAAAAGAGGTCTCGAATATTTGAAGGAATAAGAAGCAGGAAGATTGTTTTTAAAGAGATGCAAGAGGAATGTCGACCCCTTTGGATCTACCATATTCACCAAAGAAGACTACTTGGCAGGTAAAGAAAGCGGTCAGGACTGGTTAGTTACAAGCTGAAGTAAGGAAGAAAAGAGTGAAGCAAATGGCAATGAAGGGCAGACAACTCGTGGATACTGATGATGATCTAGTTTAGAAGTCATTGTGTGGTTGATAATTTTTTGACATTAGGTGGTTATTTTGGATAGTATAATATGATGTAAATCCAAACAATTTATTTTGTTGCGAACCATATATTAGATATTTTTGGTTGGTTTAACCACCAGAATCTTCTTTTGTTGGTAACTTGTGTTAAGATAATGTTATGAAAATTGAGAATTGTGTTCTTACGGTGTTGTATAAAATAAGTCAATCTTTTAAAGTTCCATGTTAAGCTGTGTAGTAACAAGATGTGTATTATCATGGAAAAAAATAGGATTTACAGTATTTCTTCTGTAAGCAAAAAGGAAAATCCAAGATTGAAGAGCTTTTCTTCCATAAGACAAAAGAAGACAAAATGCACTATGCAACATGAAGCAATGAGCCTTTCTTTCACCACAATCTCAGGAAAAAACGATAGAATTAGACTGATTATGTCACTCAGAAGAGTACATTATACACACAAACAAGTTAAAAACGACAACCAAGAGATATGCCAGGACAATGGGGTTGACTGATTATTAGTTCTAGTTATTCCTAGAGGGATATGGAGTTTCTGGCGATCAGAAATGTCCCTACTGATGATCTAGCCCCCTTTTATCAAAACAAAGGTCCAAAATGTCAGAGCTGAATTCAGGACACTGGGATGTATTTTACCAATGTTTTTTCTACGCTTCTACATCATGCTCCGTACTTTAGAGCCTTCAAAAGCTTGAATGCCACTTCATGTAGAAATATATTTGTTGGAATCACAAAGTTTGCGCCATGCTGGTTGAAAGATGAGAATGCAAAATATCAGGATCTTCAATTTAGATGTTAGCAGAGAATAACTCTTGCGATAACACCAAATTTGAAGGTATTTTATGTGATAGAATTACATAGTAGAGATCAAGCGCAAAATCAAGGATACTACGAGTAATGACGCTCAAATGTTGGGAAGCTGGTGCAAGTACTGCACATTGTAAAATACACGCAAAAACGTTCTTGAATTTCTGCTGGCTACTCTATACGGTTTAATAAATTAGGAGAAACTTTAAGTGTTAAAGATGCCTCGTGCATTTCAAAGGAATAAGATTATAGAAGAGCCATAAGACATTCTCCTTAGTTGTGTCATCAAATTTCTGAGCAGTGAAGGAACTTGTTAACGATTTGATATATTCTGCTCTAAAAATAAGCTAGAAATCTTGAACAGTGCCATTATTTGCAAACACTAATTTTCATTTGGGATTGGAAAGGAGAAGACACAAGTATCTAACTTGTAAATATTTAAAACAGAGTTAAAATTGGGTCGTGATTTTCCTTCTTTAATTGCATAAATATGACGAGGGAAAATAAGAGAAAGTTTAGAGTTACATTCTTGTCTACTGTCAGCAATAGAAAATGTGGAATCATCAGACTCACGAACAACGCCATAGCTCAAAAAAGCTGACATGTTTTTGATTTTTTTTTCTTGTTGAACGGGAGAGTGGAGACCATAGAATGAAAGGGGTTAGGTTTATTTAAGTGGGTGGGGTTTTCTTGTTTTCAATTGGGTCGGGTCGGTAAAAATTAATCAAGTGGGGTATTTTAAGGGCCACATGGAATTTTCTCATACTAAAGCATAAAAATAAATTTTTAATTTATTAAATAATGGTCTGTTAAGTGAAAAGGGCATATATGAGCCAATTCTTTAACGACAGGGGCATATATAGGCCATTTTTTAAATGGAGGGTATATCAGCTCCAAATCATAAAGTTCAGGGGTAAATCAGACCCTTTTCCCTATTAAGAGTTACGTGAAGCATAACCTATCACACTAAATATAATTTAATCTATCTTCCAACGTCACCAATTTTGCGTCAATCCAATTTATGAGTAAAAAGTTAAGACTATTTTAATAACATATATAGTGTTGTTAGGAATTAACCGACGGGAAAATATTAAAAAGGGTTGTTTTTGTTTTTTTACCTCCAAAAAAATCCTAACGAATTTCTTGACTAATAAGAGGTTCAAATAATCAGATTTTCATATTTACTAATGAAAATCATAATTTTTGGCCATAGAGATTTCAAGAAACTAATTCAAGAATCTTAAGAAAGTTTTTCTTCATTGTTTACATTCAAGCTAGGGTTTCAAAATTTCTATTCAAGTTCTTACCCAAGAATCTTCAAGAACCTTGTTATTTCTATCTAAAATCATTCCTAAACATCGTGAGATCTTTTCCATCACAAATCATGATCCTTGAGTTCATGATTCAATTAAAGAAAAGTCAAGAAGCTAAAAGTCAAGTCAAGAAGTCAATAATTAAGTCAGGATAAATTTTAAATCTTTTCAAAAGTCTTTTCCAAACATTTCAACTTGTTTTTAGGCTTTAGTTTCAAAGTTGAGCAAAAAATTCATATTTGAAATTCTTTTCTTTAAAGAAGTTACAAAGTATTCCTAAGAAGTTTTAAATGTTTTTCACATTTATATAAGAATGAAAATAGAGATTTCCAAAGAGCCTTTGAGTTAGTTTTCAGAAAAGCATAATTGCTTTCACAATTAAGCAAGAGGAGAAACTTTGATTTCCAAGATTGCTTTTGAGCTAAGTTGTGGAATTATCTCAAGTCACAGAAAGAAGTATGCTTTTAAATGTATGAGCTAGTATCTTATTTTGTGAATAGTATTTAACACAGATATGAAGGAGAGTTCAGATAACTCACAGTCCCCATAAACCATGTAGTCATCATGAGTAGAAAGGAATCATATTATCTTTAAATGAAAAAGATAATATTCTATAGGGGTTGCAGAAAAGATTAAAAAAATTTATTTATATTGATAAATAGAAAGAATACCATAAATGTCTTAAGCTTTTACATTAAATATTTGAGGGTTATGAATATAAAAAAACATGTCAGATGCATATTATTGAAAATATAAAGAAAATAGGTACGCAAATACGAGTTAGGATGGTGAAATGTGAAGCAAATAACAAAAAAAAAAAGATAAAATGTAAATATCTTTTCAGAGGTGGCTCGACAATGTTTAAAAAAAGAGATGTGTCTTAGGACCCAAATTTAAGGGGCCTCATTTTTTATAATAATAGGTTATAAGTTATTATCTTTTAAACAAATATTGAATACTATTCATGAAAAAAGAAGGGATTACTAGAAGAAATTTGACTTATTTAGAGTATTATATCTAATGAGAAATAATTTAAAATGAGAATGGTTATATTATCCGATGAAAATGAGAAGAAATCAATCACATAAGAGTTATTAACAATTTAAGTTTAAGACCCATTTGATTTTTGTTTTAGGCCACTAATACGCTTGAGCCGCCCCTGTATCATTTAATTATTACTATCGCATGTGGGATGAAAAAACATGTACCCTTATTTACTTTATCATAAATTATTATTTATTTGTTCTTTGATATGCAAAACAAACTGATAAATTCTTATTTACTTTATCATGTTGAAGTAACTTGTAAGCTTAAACATTTGAAAATAGTGCAAGTTGTCGACAACAAATACTAAAACTAATCAACAATTTTTCCAAAATACATGATTGCAATTAACACATAAAATATCATTTAAAGTATTATCACTACCTCCATAATTATACGCCAAAAATAATATTTGTAATATCATGTGAATGTGAAAAGCCTTACAATTTCCAAATAAACCTATGCTAATTTCATATCTAAGAAGAACTTGTTTTTGCGTGCGTTGTCTAATGGGTAAACAAAGATTATTTTGAAACAAAAATAAGTATTTGTCTGTTTATTGTTGTCCTCACAAGCCACAACTTTTCATTATCTCAATCATTACATTACAAAAATAACTAAGTAATAAATTATAATAATACAGATTTAACATGAGTGATTAAGTGATTTATGAATAATTTTTTTTACACATCATAATTATTTTTAAATTGAAAAAAGATAAAAAGATAAAAAAAGGATAATTCCAATTGAAGGTTAGATGTGTCACATCACCTTGTCTATAGTTAATTTGATATTATATATTGATTGTTGCAAATGAAATACCAAACCTTATGTAAAGTATTTAAACCAGATCATTTGTATGGAAAAATTATATCTTAATGTTGGACCTATGCTCATCTAGTAAATCGCTTATATAAGTAATAAATTCATAGAGAACTCTAAAATGAAATAAAAGAGAAATACAATTAATCAACGTATAATAAAACAAAAGTGAGTTTATTTAATAAATTCATCAAGAAGAGGGAAAAAACGAACTAGAAGAGAAAAAAAAGAAGATAAAATACACTAGAACAAAAAACTATGGATATATAGAAGGTCATAGGAAGCATTACAATATAATGCTAGATAAATCAAGCATTTTTTTTGTCCTCGGCCTCGGTCTTGTCCTCCTCGTCGGCCTCATAACCATCTTTTTCCTTCGTGGTTTTCTCTTTATTCTTTGTTCTTCTTCTTTTTTCTCTAAGCTAGAAGTAGGCGGGGTATCACCATTGTATCATCATCGTCATGTTCTTTCGCATCATGATCTGAATCATTCTCAAAAAAGGCATCATAATCGTGATTAGGATCAGAATCATTATACACATAGTCTTACATGGTGTTAATGATGATATTAAGAAAATAAATTTTGCTAAGAATGAATTTTATTTTTGCTGTTTGAAAGATGACTTTTATTTTTTGTTGTTTGAAAGATGATATTTAGAAATAGTAGAATGTAATTTTATAATCAGATTGATAAGAATGAACGGGTAAGATTACTATAAATGAATAATTTTTTTTGTCATAGATATATTCGATAAAAATATCAATCGTGATATTCTATCTCTTTTAATAATTCTTTTAACTTTCCATACAAAATTTATCTCAAAGTATTGATAAAGATACATTTCAATATAAGTGCAAAACAATCTATATATATATTTTCTATTTAAATTTGAACAATAAAAAATAAACATCAAAGAAACATTAGAACGAAATAATAGTGAAATTTAGAAGTTGTACTTAGAATGCATGGTGGATTATAATTATTGTAAGACACATCCTCTTTGTTTTACTTGCCTCAAATTCAAATATATCATTTTATTAATGATTTAAGCAAATATCATTGAATTGTGAAAATTCAACTTATCATTAGACCTTCATTTGAGTATTCTACTATTTTAAGTATTCATGACTTAAATTTTTTTTAAAAAAAAGAAAAACTACAAAACAATAAGAAACTACACTTTTGTTAGAAAAAATAATAACTGTCTGTCATACGGTAAGAAATAATTTGAAAAAGTTAAACTACCTGTTGTAAATTGTATGTATTATAGTGAATGTTTATCATGTGGAGTCCTTTTAGGATATGGTTAAGAGTCCTACTTGGGGACCAAGTTAGATTTCCTCTATAAATAGAGGACTCCTCTTCATTGTAAAGTCATTCATCAAGAGGAATAATAAGTATTCTCTTCTCTTCTCTCTAGTTTCTTCTTCTTATTCTATAGTTTCATAACACGTTATCAGCATGAGACTCTACTTTCTCAAAAAGTGAAGGTAAGGTTTGAAGAATTAATAAGGTATTGTTTATTCTTTTGTTTTTAAGTTTAATGGTCAATCTTACAAAACTAGAGTTCATTGCCCTTCAAAGTTCGGGCAGGAACTACCTCTCATGGGTGTTGGATGTTGAAATCCACCTTCATGCAAAAGGTCTTGGAGACACCATGAAAGAAGAAAATAAGGCAACAAAGCAAAATTGTGCACGAGCGATGATATTTTTGCGTTATCATCTTGACGAGATTTTGAAAATCGAATATCTGACAGTAAAAGATCCACTTGTTTTGTGGAAAAACGTAAAAGAAAGATAATACCACTTGAAGATGGTCATACATACAAAGGCACGATATGATTGGATGCATCTAACGAACGCTACAAGACTTTAAGTTTATACATGAATATAATTCTGCCATTTTTAAAATTACTTCTCAGTTAAAATTATGTGGAGAAACGGTTAGTGATATTGATATGTTGGAAAAGACGTTCTCCACTTTTCATGCCTCGAATGTGCTCTTGCAGCAACAGTATCGAGAGAGGTTTTAAAAAGTATTGTTAACTAATTTCTCATCTTCTTTTGGCTGAGAAAAATAATGATTTGTTAATGAAAAATCATGTGAATCGACCTACTGTATCTAAACTACTTCTTCAAGTGAATGAGGCGTATGTCCGCCATACTAGGCATGGAAAAGGAAGTGGCCCCAATCGTGGTCGTGGTCGTGATTATGGTCAAGAACGTAATGCTTTTCCTAGTGTTAATCATTCATCAAATAAAAAGGAAAAAAAGAAAGGATGCGAAACGTGAAGCAACTAGGGAAGGTTGTTTTTGATGTGGTGGAAGAGGTCATTATGCACGTGATTGTCGTACTCTCAAACACTGGGTTGAGCTTTATCAAGAATCGCTAGAGAAAAAAGAATAAAAATCTGAGGCAAATTTTATCTCTGAGAATCAAGTTGACATCACACACTTGGATGTAGCAGATTTCTTCGCACATCCTGAAGGAATGATATATCACTTAATTGGTGATGGTTCTGTGAACATGGAAGAGTGATTTTTTATGGTAGTAGTTATTAAAATATTTCATGTAATGATAGTTGTTTACCTAAGTATTATTATTTTAAATTAGTTTAATCATATTTTTGTAGTTCATTAGTTTGTTCCATCTTAAATAAATAATATATAATTTTTATTGATTTATTTATATGATTCTGATATAATAGTGTTAGTCAACTACTAAACTTTATCATGTGTTTGTATTATATAAGGTCTTTAACTTGATCTAATGTTAAAAAACATACCGTCTGCTATTAAATAGAATTTATCATGTATTTGTATTATATTAGGTATTTAACTTGATTTAGTCTTAAAAAATATACAGTCTATTATTAACTAGGATTTGTCATGTGTTTGTATTATATTAGGTCTTTAACTTGATCTAATGTTAAAAATATGTAATCTGTTATTAACTAGGATTAAAGAATGATTTTTATTTATTTTTTCCTAACAGCTCATTTTTTACTTAGATGAAGCAATAAATAAGGCTCAACTTCTAATATTTAATTATTAGTTTATTACTTTGAATAGATTGTACCCTTTTGACAACACTAATATTTAATATATATTTATTTTTGTGTATCTTATTTCATGTGAAGATATGGATAATTCTAAGAACATATTATCGAAATATGAAGACATTTGCTTGATTGATTCTTGTACAATACATACAATATTCAATAATAAGAAATATTTTTCTCATTTATGTATGGGCAAAAATAAATGTTACTACAATTTTCGGTAATACTAATATGATTGAGGGTTTAACAATAGTCATTGTAATTTTGCCCATGGGAACTAAACTCATCATTAATAATTATATGTTTTCTACAAAATCTAAGAGAAACTTGTTGAGTTTAAAGATATCCGTGAAAATGGTTATCATATCCAATCAATGGATGAAATAAATTTTGAATGTCTTTGTATCACAAAGAATGTCTCTGGGCAGACATGTGTTATAGAAAAGTTCCCTGCTTTATCTTTTGGCTTGTATTGGACAAAAATTAGTGCAATTGAGACATATTTTATAGTAAATAAGAAGTTTACTGATTTCAATACATTTGTACTTCGGCATGATCGTCTGGGACATCCTGGGTCTATAATGATGACGAATTATAGAAAATTCGAATGGACATCCATTAAAGGACCTAAAAGTTCTTTTAAATGGTGAATTTTCTTGTACTGCTTGTTATGAAGGCAAGTTAATTGTCAGACCATCACCAATGAAAGTTGAGATTGAGTCCGCTGCATTCTTGGAACGTATGCATGAGGATAATTGTGGACCTATTCACACACCTAGGAGTCACTTAGATACTTTATGGTTCTAATAAATGCTTCTTATAGATTGTCTTATGTCCGCCTATTGTCATCTCGTAACGTGGCATTTGCAAATTTATTGGCACAAATAATAAGGTTAAGGGCACACTTTCCTGATAATCAGATTAAGTCCGTTCGTCTTGATAATGCTGCAGAGTTTTCATCTCAATCATTTAACAGATATTGTTTAGAAATTGTGATAAGATCTGAACACTTTGTTACTCATGTTCATACTTAGAATGGTCTTTCTGAGTCATTAATTAAACGTCTACAATTAACAGCAAGACCATTGCTTATGAAAACTAGGTTGCCCACTTCTGTGTGGGGACATGCAATTTTGCATGCTACAACACTTATTTGTCTCAGACCGATAAGTTATCATAAGGTTTCTCCATTGCAATTGGTTATGGGACAAGAACCTAATATATCCCATCTAAGAATTTTTGAATGTTTTGTACATGTGTCTGTGGCACCACCAAACCGCACTAACATGGGTCCTGAAAGAAGGTTAGGAATATATGTTGTGTTTGAGTCACCCTTTATTATTCGTTATCTTGAACCATTGACTGGAGACATGTTTACTGCTCAATTTTTAGATTTTTGGTTTTGTCACGCCTCGAGCTACCCCCTAGACGCGGACACGGAACCTAGGACCACAAGTGATCCCAAGCTAACCCTGCTGGCATGATCATGAGCATACTAAATATAATAAACTGTTGCGGAAGCTAAATCATACTTAAAATGAAAAGATGGGAAAAACCCATATTATATAACTGAGATATTTGAAAACAATGAGTTTAATACAAAAGAAATATTAACTCAATACTAAGCTGAATCTAACTATGTCTGAAAATAGCCTCTAAACTAGACTAGAAATAGTGGGACAAGCCCCAGCTAAATCTAGCAAAAATTGAAACTAAATGACTAAAGACTGAAATGAAACTCATGACGGTTGTCCTCGGAGAATGAGGACTCACCACTGAATATGCTAAACTGCAGATCGGGAAATCGATCTATGCGTGATCTGGATGCTGAGAACCTGAACCGATATCACGAGAAGATGTAGCGCACGTATGCGTCAGTACTTGAAAGGTACTTAGCATGTAGGATAGAGTAAAGCTGAAATAAAACATAACTGAACATGCACAAAAACAAGTATAATAATTTGAACGAGATGTGCTGATTTCTGAGTTAACTTGATGCAATGACCAATTTATAACATGCTGAAACTGAATACTGAATATATTGATAAATGGTAAATGCAGAGAGTCTGACTGAACTGTGGGAGCTACAAATAACAGATAATAAAACCACATGAGCTAAATGTGGAGTTCAATGTATACGCCCATTCGAGAGGACCCAATATACCCTGCCAAAGGAATAAAGGCATGCTGGCGTGATCACTAAACTGATTGCCCACAGAGGGGACTTACACCCTACTTGGCTAGTAGTTCTGGGACTATTGGGTACGCTAAACCCTAGTCCAGCTCGGTTTTATGCTACTCCCAATGAATTCTGTAAGTTAACTAATTATATCTGAATTTCTGTTAATACTGGATAGCTCAAAACTGAACATGCCAACTGAGAATGAAACAATTAATCTGGTAATTATGCATTTATAACTGAGGCATGTATATCTGAAGTGTCTGAAATATATGACCTAGCATGTGTAATTCAAGAACTAAAGAAATACAAAACTAGGGTTCTGAAATTCATGTGATAATCTGAGTAATAACATGATAATCTGATTGGAACATATAATTAATAAATTCATGAAGTTATATCAAAGGTCTAGAAAACCTAGGTTTATTCATAATAAGAGAATCAAAAACTGACCGAAACTAAGGACCCTATGGGTTAAAGGAACCCACTAGTGAAATCTCACATTCCTGGTGATGAAATCCACGGAAAAATAATTAAGTTTCCGGGCTGGAACTACTGGAGCTTGTGGCATTCTTGAACGAGGCTTCTTGAGTTTTTTTCTCCTCTCTTGCTTCTAACTTTCTAAGTTTTGATTTAATGATTTGACTTGGATATGTTTTAATTATGTTTCTAGGCTTAAACTAACCAAAATATGAAGATTTAGGGTCAAAACAACGTAACTTAGGGTTTAAACGGAGTGAGAAAGGTCAAAAGACCCCTGGGAAGATTTCTGTTGGACCTCACGACGGCCAGGACTGACGCTCCGTCGTGCGCCTGATGCCCCGTCGTTGGGTCCGTCGTGAGGGCCTGTTCAACAGTCCATAACTAAAATTGGCATAACTTTTTACTCGTAGGTCTAATTTTAGCAAGGTTGGTGGCTATGGAATGATAATTCAATTATCTATCTGTGGGTAGGTAATGGAAGACCTAATTTATTTTGTTCTAGGAGTTATGATCATTTTAAGTTGACCCAACTTCATTTCCCTTAAACTGGCTGCAAATTTTCCACGTATGGTCCACCTACGAACCATGTTGGTCATCCATAGCTCTTTTCAGAGAGTGGTTGAAGGGAGTCTTGATCGAAGGTCTCGGACTACGGACCGTAAGTCTGTTGATCGTCCAAGACTTAACCAATTTTTCTAGGCAAAATTTTTTTGGAGTTTCTGATCCCATCGACGGTTGTGAAGGACGGACCGTGGTTCAGGATACGATCCGTCGATGCCACCATGGTAGCACCTACAGATTTTTCTAAATAACTAATTTTTGTTCTGTTTTGGCTACGGGGTGTTACATTATCTTCCCCTTGGGAACATTCGTCATCGAATGAAGACTAAACTAGCTGAAATAGAGGGAGAGACACGCAAACCCCACTACTAAACACTGAGAACTGAGTTCTGACTTAATTGAGTTCTGATTACATGCAATTACGCTAAAAATGAATGTACAAACTGAGGGAACATGATTCTAAAACTGAATTTACGCATGAAAGAATGTAAAACTGAAGTGGAACTATTACCTCATGCAGGAGTGGAATCGGAAGGAAAAAGGTAAGGATACTTGGCTTTCATGGCTGCTTCTGCTTCTCAAGTAGCTCCCTCTACGGACTAACTCCTCCACAAAACCTCAACTGAAGTGACTTCTTTGTTTCTCAACCTTCTAACCTGATGGTCAATAATCTCAACTGGTACATCCTCATAAGAAAGACTATCTTTCACCGCCACACTCTGTAATGGCACTATAGAGGCTAGGTCACCCACGCACTTCTTCAAGAGTGAGATGTAGAAGACCGGATGCACTGCTGCTAATTTTGTTGGCAAATCTTACTCATATGCAAATCTCATCACCCCTTTCATATGTGAGACTTTCAAATTTCATCACCCCTTTCATAGGTGAGACTTTCAGAAAAGCCCAATCGTCAACTTGGAACTCTAGTTCCCTTCCCCTTACATCTGCATAAGATTCCTGACGACTTTGGGATATCTTAAGTCTATCTCTAATGAGTTGCACTTTCTCCACAGCATAAAGGACTGGATCTGGCCCTATCAAAGCTGCTTCACCTACTTCCAACCAACCAACAAGAGATCTACATCTCCGCCCATATAAAGCTTCATAAGGGGCCATTGTTTCACTGCTTCTATCTTTTGTTAATCTACGTGGATCCCTTCGCTAGATACAATGTGACCAAGGAAAGAAACGGATTGCAACCAAAACTCACATTTACTAAACTTAAGCGAATGACTGGCGATCTTTGAGAGTCTGCAGAACAACTCTCAAATGACTTGCATGTTCTTCCTCACTCATAGAGTAAATGAGGATATCATCAATGAAGACGATAACGAACAAGTCTAAGTACTGTTTGAACACTCTGTTCATCAAATCCATGAAAGCTGCAGGATCATTAGTTATTCCAAACGACATAACTATAAATTCATAATGACCATACCGAGTTCTGAAGGCTGTTTTCGGAATGTCACTATCTCTGACTCTAGGTTGATGATCACCCGATCTAAGGTCTATATTTGAGAAATGACTAGAACATGAATTTTGTCAAACAAGTCATCAATCCTGGGAATGGAATACTTGTTCTTGATTGTGACCTTGTTCAACTTTCTATAGTTCATGCACATTCTGAGAGAACCATCTTTCTTCTTTACGAACAATACTGGTGCACCCCATGGTGAAATACTAGGTCTGATGAAACCCTTATCTAGAAGGTATTTCAACTGCTCTTTCAATTCCTTAAGCTCTGCTGGAGCCATTCGTGTAAGGAGGAATGGAAATAGGCTGGGTATCTGGAAGGAGATCAATTCCAAAGTCGATTTAAATTTCGGGAGGAACCCCGGGAAGATCTTTTGGAAATACTTCTAGGAATTCACACACTACTGGAACTGACTCAAGAGATGTGGTTTCAAGGCTAGAATCCTTAGCCCGAACTAGATGATAGATATAACCCTTAGATATCATCTTTCTAGCCTTAAGGTAAGAAATAAATCGACCCATAGGCGCTAGGCTACTACCCTTCTATTCTAAGATTGATTCTTCTGGAAACTGAAATTGAACAATCCTAGTTCTACCATCGACTGAGGCATAACATTAGTGTAAACAATCCATGCCTAGAATGACATCGAAGTCTACCATTCTAACTCTACTAGATTTTCTTAGGTGACTTTCTGAGAGACTATGACAGGGAAATTTCTGTATACCCGTCTAGCTAAAATTGCGTCATCGACTGGAGTAGAGACTGAGAAGGGTTCTGGAGAGTTTCTGGACTGACACTGAATTGGACTGCTATATAAGGAGTTACAAAACAAAAAGTAGACCCTGGATCTAACAATGCATAAACATCAAGGTCAAAGACTCGTAACGTACTAGTGACTACATCAGGAGAACCTTCCTGATCCTGGCGAGCCTGAAGAGCATAAATCTGTTCTGGCGCTGACCGCCACCTGTACCAGATGAGTTACCCTGCTGAGTTGGGCGTCTTGTTGGTGCTGCTGAATTTGTAGACTGAGCTCTACCATTACCACATTCTTGACCTTGTCTAGAAGGACAGTCCCTCAACCTGTGACCAGACTGACCACATCCAAAACATCCTTCTTTTCCTGCAAGACACACGCCCGGATGGTTTTTACCACACTTAGGGAAAGTGGAGTAAGTGTTGGTGCCTGAAATACTTCCCTGAGACTTAGACCCTGGTGCTCTGTCTTTCTGGTTATACCTATTCTTGGTGGATGGAACACTAGATGATGAAGGGACTGGAGCTGAAAACTTCTGCTAACCCTGTGAGCGATTTCCACCACCCGATTTCTTCATAGAATAGTCATAGTTCTCAGTCCTAGCCTTCTTATTTTCCTTAGCCTGTGCCCTAAGCTTATCACCTTGAACATGGTGAGCATGAGTCATAAGCCTAGAGATACTCATATCTCCCAGCAACATAGCATTTCTGCACTGTGTCTTCACCAAATCTGGTACTCCATACAAGAACTTATTCATCTGAGCTGTGGAGTCAGCAACCATGTGAAAAGCATACCTGGAGAGTTGGTTAAACTTCAGCCCATACTCTTGTACTGTCATGTTTCCCTGCCTCAAGTTCATGAATTCTTGGGCCTTTGCTTCTCTCAACTCTATTGGGAAAAACCTGTCGAGAAAAGTCTCACTGAAGCACTCCCAAGTAATAGGAGCTGCATTTGCACCCCTATTCTCCTTCCACTGAGTGTACAGATATGAGCCACGTCTTTCAGCTGGTATGACGCCAACTCAACCCGATAACTCCCAGTAACCTGCATCACCTCAAAGATCTTCTTGATTTAGTCCTAGAAATTCTAAGGATCTTCATTAGTTTGCGATCCTAAGAACTCAAGCGGATTAATCCTAACAAAGTCACGGACCTTGCTGCTGCTGATCCACTATTTTCATTCATAGGATCATGAACCCGATTGTTCTGGTGGGTCATACTCTGAGCCAACATCTGTATGGCATTCATGAACTCAGCATTGTAGACTTCTTGATCTGGGATTGGAGGAGGTGCGTTTGCATTCTTGGCATTCACATTCCTAGTGTTAGCTCTATGAGTAGGAATGATCTGAAACGTAAAACGTCAAGTTATAATGGAATAAGATCATACCTTACGCACGATAATAGTAACAAGAAAGTGAAGTTTTTCCTAAAACACTTTATAGACTCCCTAACATTAGATGTGGTGCACTTCACACCCATGAAAAAGACTCTACTTAGTGCGCTTTTTTAGATATCTTAGGACTCTTGAACCTAGTGCTCTGATACAAAGTTTTTTCACACCCCGAGCTACCCCCGAGACGCGAAAATGGAACCTCGGACACAAGTAATCCCAACCTAACCCTGCTGGCATGATCATGAGCATACTAAAGATAATAAACTGTTGCAGAAGCTAAATCATACTTAAAATGAAAAGATGGGGAATACCCATATTCTATAACTGAGATACTTGAAAACAATGAGTTTAATACGAAAGAAATATTACCTCATTACTAAGCTGACTCTATCTATCTCTGAAATTAGCCTCTAAACTTGACTAGAAATACTGGGACAAGCCCCAGCTAAATCTAGAAAAAATGAAACTAAATGACTAAAGACTGAAATGAAACTCATGACTGTTGTCCTCGGAGAATGAGGACTCACCACTGAATCTGTTGAACTAGAGATCGGGAAAACGATCTATGCGTGATCTGGATGATGAGAACCTGAACCTACATCACAAAGAAAATGTAGCGCATGTATGCAGTAGTACTTGAAAGGTACTGAGCATGTAGCATAGAGAAAAGCTGAAATAAAACATAACTGAACAAGCACAAAAACAAGTATAATAATCTGAACGTGATGTGCTGATTTCTGAGCTAACTTGACTCAATGACCAATTTATAACATGCTGAAAATGAATACTAAATATACTGATAAATGGTCAATGCAGAGTGTCTGACTGAACTGTGGGAGCTAATAATAACCTATAATAAAACAACATGAGCTAAATGTGGAGTCCGATGTATACGCCCAATCGAGAGAACCCAACATACCCTGCCAAAGGTATACAGGCATGCTGGCGTGATCACTAAACTGATTGCCCACAGAGGGGACTTACAACCTACTTGGCTAGTAGTTCTGGGACTATTGGGTACGCTAAACCCTAGTCCAACTCGGTATTATGCTACTCCCAATGAATTCTGTAAGTTCACTTATTATATCTGAATTTCTGTAAATACTGTATATCTCAAAACTGAACATGCAAACTGAGAATGCAACAATTAATCTGGTAATTATACATTTATAACTGAGGCATGTATATCTGAAGTTTATGAAATATATTTCCTAGCATGTGTAATTCAAGAACTAAAGAAATACAAAGCTAGGGTTCTGAAATTCATGCGATAATCTGAGTAATAACATGATAATCTGATTTGGAACATATATTAAATAAATTAATGAAGTTATATCAAAGTTCTAGAAACCCTAGATTTAATCATGATAAGAGAATCAAGAACTAACTGAAACTAAGGACCCAATGGGTGAAAGGAATCCACTAGTGAAATCCTACATACCTTGTGATCAAATCCACGGAAAAATAATTAAGTTTCCGGGTTAGAACTGCTGGAGCTTGTGGCGTGTTTGGACTAGGGTTCTTGGATATGTCTTAATTATGTTTCTAGGCTTAAACTGACAAAAATCTGATGATTTAAGGTCAAAATGACATAACTTAGGGTTTAAACGGAGTGGTAAAGGTCAAAAAGACCCCTGGGAAGGTTGTTGTTGGACCTCATGACGGCCAGGACTGACGCCCCGTCGTGCGCCTGACGCCCCGTCGTGAGGGCCTGTTCGACAGGCCTTTACTAAAATGGGCATAATTTTTTACTCGGAGGTCTGATTTTAGCAAGGTCGGTGGATATGGAAAGATAATTTAATTGTATATCTGTGCGTAGGTCATGGGAGACCTAACTCATTTTGTGCTGAGAGTTATGATCATTTTAAGTTGACCCAACTGCATTTCCTTTTAACTGGCTGCAAATTTTCCACCGGCGGTTAGACCTACGGACCTTAGGTCCACCTACGAACCATGTTGGTCATCCATAGCTCTTGTCAGAGAGTGGTTGAAGGGAGTCTTGATCGACGGTCACGGACTACAGACCGTCGTTTGACCTACGGACCGTAAGTTCATCCGTCGTTCAAGACTTAACTAATTTCTAGGCTGAAATATTTGGGAGTTTCTGATCCCATCGACGGTTGTGCAGGACGGACCGTGGTTCAGGCTACGGTCCATCGATGCCAGCGTTGGTAGCACTTGCAGATTATTCTGAAAAACTAATTTTTGGTCTGTTTTAGCTATGGAAAGTTACAGGTTTGATCAGACAACTTTTCCAAAATTAGGGGAAGAGAATGGTGAAATAAAACGAGAAAATTTGTGGATAAATTTATCATTGTCTCATCTTAATCCATATTCTTCTATTTGTGAGTAAGAAGTCAAAAGATTATTCATCTGCAGAAATAGACCTGTTTTGCACGTGAGTGAACGAACCTAACCTTATGAAAGCCTCACATGCCTCGTAAGGATCACCCCTTAGCGAAACCCGCAATTGATTCCTTATGAAGATGATGAAATCTTGATCTTTCTTCTCCTTTTTCCTCCTTTCTCTTTTCTCCAAGACCTAGCGTGAACTTTAACTTTTCTAATTTGACTAAAATCTTATTTTACCCCAATTAAACTCCTAAAAAGGAATCAAAATAGTTGATAAGTAAAAGACTAAAATACCCTTCAAAAATTTGGAATAGACTTTCCTTACTCAAACAACCAACTTTCAAAAAATATATCTTTCTCATACGAATTTGGAATTGCGCCAACTCGGTGGCGCTGGAAAGATATTCCAAGATCTTACCTATTATATCTGTAAGTAAACCTAACTCATCCTGATCTAGGAATTATGGACGTTTGAAGTTGATCAAAATTCAACTTATTCTAACTTAACAAAATTTTCAGATTTTCATTCTTTCCAAAAACGACTATTTACAATTATTTACTCCTTCCTATTTATTTCAAATTTCGACATGTCATATACTCACTTGAAGATTTTCAAAACACTTGAATATACTTGTAAGAACAAGAAAATTCTCTCGTCTCTCTACATGTTATGTCTATTTTCTCACTTATATTTCTACTCTTTTTAGTTTTATTATACTACATTTTTTTCATTCTTGAAAAGTTAAAATGTTATATCTAATTGTACTTATCTTCACAAATATAAATGTATTGATATCTGTATGCTACCTATGATACTTTTATGCCTAACTTCACATCTTTTGTAATATTTTGTCTTCTTTATATATTTTATCCATAATATATATTTTTTGATTAATTTCATTTCAATATTCATTGATCGCTTTGTATATTAATCAAACATTTAGGTTCGACATATATCATATTCGTTCTAAGATGTAAAATTCTTCAAATATATCAAAAATATCATACAGTGACATAAAAAGAAGTTCAATGTTATACATTTTTTGCTTTAGTATAGTATAAATCAAAATATAATGTAGTGACGCAAAGGTAAATTAAGTTATTATGAATTTTTTGCTTATATATAT